>NC_140738.1:8392500-8767500 GCF_050655825.1 Lonchura striata
GTCAGCACTGCCCAGAGCCGGGCACTGGGGACAGCTGTGTCACCCTGAGCCAGCTGTGCCCCCTGCCAGAGCCCCCAGTGCCGGGCAGCTGCTCCCAGCCCTGTGCTCTGCAGAGGGAACTGGGCCCAGGGCTGCAGAGCTGCCCCACGGCTCTGCTGCAGCTCTGCCTGCACAGGAGGGGCTGCATGCCTTGGAGCCCCGGCCCTGAGGGCAGAGGCTTGGCTGGGGCACAGGAGGGAGGGGGCTTGTGCAGAGGGAGGGGCTGCACTGGAGGGGATCCTCTGGACATCTCTAAACTCTCCCTGCCACAGCATTTCTGGGTTTTGTTTTCTTTCCTTCCCTGATCTTCTCTCTGCTTCCTGGAGATTTTCCTCCTGCAGGTGTTTCCCTGTGCCTGATCTCTCCCTGCCAGCATTCCCACACCCCAAATATCTGTGCACTCTCCTTGGCCTGACAGAACCCTGCCTGTTTGCAGGGCACGGGCTGGGGGCAGGTTCTGTTTGCAGCTTGGAGAAAGGACAGCTCAGACTGAGCCCGGTGGCTCCAGCAAAGGTGATGCTGGGGCTGTCCATGGGCAGAGTGGCTGAAAGCACATTAGGGATCTCCTGTGAACCTACTGATCACTAAAAGTAACAGTTCAGACGTCTCATGCACTTGTCAATATTCATAATCAACCTTTAATATTTATCCTTCTTTCCCTGCCACTCCTCAATAGTAGACAGCTGACTACAAATTCTTAGGAAATTTCCACATTTTTATCAAAATCCTTGTCTTGGAAATATTCTATGAATAATCAGAAGCCCTCAGTATGTCAGAGCTTCATGAGCATTTCACCTCCCCTGCACCAGAAATACTCAGTACTCACAGGATCTGTGGGCATTAGGATGTTCCAGCTTTAGGAGATCTCTCCAGGAGCTGCAGCTGCATTGTCCTGCAGCCAGAGGTTCCTGTGCCAAGGGCTGGCAGTGATTCTGCCCCAGGCACTTCTCAGCCCCTTCCCAGCCCTGACTGATTGAAGCTCTCTGTGCCTCTGTGCTGTGCTCAGGCTGGCTGCAGGCAGTGCCCCAGCCCTGCTGGGCTGGGAGAAGAGCTGCTCAGCAAGAGAAATGTGCTTTTGAAGCTCTGCTTGGTTACCAGCATCACCCTCTGTGCCAGGAGCCCGGCCCAGCTCAGCTGCAGAGACACAGCACAAGGACTTTAATGACCGTCTCAGGGGCTGCTGTTGTTTTCATTAGTCTCATTCCCAGAGAGTGTGCTCAAAAAACTTCTCAAGAACTCAAAGTGTGATTGAAACACTGAAGTTTCTTGAAGTTTTAATGGGTCCCACTGAGGGACACGACTGAGAAAGTGTCCCCAAGTAGAGCATAATGCTGGAGCAGAGATGACAGCAAGGGACAAGCAAGGGGAAGGTGTCTCTGGTGCTGAGCAAACCTGGATGTATTTCAGGAATGCAAAGGGCCCAGGCCAGAGCCCCAGCCCCTGGCAAGGCAGATCCTGTCCCTCCCTCATTGCTCAGGGCTCTTCCCGGGATGGGCACTGGCATGTGGGGATGTGCAGTGCCAAGGGCAGGACCATGGGGCGGCCCCTGCCAGGCTGCTGATCAGGGACAAGGAGGCACTGAGGCCCCAAGGCTGCAAGGGTCACTTGTCCCCTGGTGGCCTCAGGCCCAGGGCCAGCAGCCATGGCCAAAGGGCTGCACAGGTTGGCTCTGTCAGGGCCTTGCAGCTGCTGCACATCCCTGAGCCCTCTGCAGCCCAGGCTGTCCCACGGTGTCCCTGCCCTGCGCCTCTGTCCCTGCAGGCTGTCGTCACCCCCGGCTGCCCCACCTCGCTGGCCCTTCCTTTGCTGGCAGCTCTGCCTCCTGCTGCCCCTGCCTGGCCACACAAAGCCTTGGGCTGCTCCAGGCTCCTGCTGGGGACGTGTTGCACCACAGCCCTGCCCTGGGAGGGAAATTCCTTTCTCCTCCTGTGTCCAGTCTGGACTTCCCCAGCTGCATTTGTGGCATAATTTCTCTCCCTGCCTGATTCCCACTATGGAGAAAAGCTCCACCATTTCCACATCCACCCTTCAAGCCCTGCCAGGCCACTCCTGATCTGCCCTCAGTCTCTTCACAGCTGAGCCCAGGCACATCAGCCTCCATACATGGGTTATGTTCTTGAGGCCTGCAAAACCCAGCTCGGGAGATCTCTGGGTCCTGTCCAAGGTGTTTGCAAATTAAAACATTCTGCTCATATCACCAGAGGCCAAGGCCAGGCAGAACTGTCTGTCCTGGCAGCTTTTGTCTGGGAGCAATCCTAGGATAGATGGAATTTTGGTGGCTACATTCCAGCTCCTGCCATGGCCCCTGCACAAGAGGGTCAGTTCTTTTCTGCAGGAAGGAAGGCACCGAGCCCCAGTGCTTCTGAGGCAACTGAGATGCGACCACCAGAGGCCAAGGCCAGCCAGAGCTGGCAGGTTTTTTTCTGGCAGATACCCTTGCATACAGGAAATTTTTTAGGGGAAGTACCAATTTTGTCCATGGGTGTCGAAAAAGAGGGACAGTTCTTTTCCACAGCAAGGAAAGCAGGAAGCCCCAGTGGTTCATGGGCAGATGAGAAGCAGCCCTTGACATTCCAAGATCAGCCAGACCTGTCAGGTGGCCCCTGGGAGGCCAAGCCTGCCAGACCTGTTCCCTGTTCCCCTCATTCCATGGAGCCTGGTCCCTTGTTTCCAGAAGGCCCTGAGGTGTCACAATGCCCCCTTGGTGACACCAGGCCCTGAAGGGTCGGAATGGTCTCCATGGTTCCACAAGGCCCCACAGAGTCATGGTGGTCTCTGGGTTCCATGGAGCCCCACGGTGTCACCGTGGCCCCAAAGTGTCACAATGGACTCCATGGTTCCACCAGGTACTCACCGTGCCACCATGGTCTCCACAGGAAGGGAACAACCCAGCCCCAGTGCTGCAGGGGCAGATGAGCCACAGCCACCAGAGGCCAAGAAAAGCCAGATCAGATGGTGCTGGCAGATTTTGTCCTTGGATATAGGGAATTTTAGGGGTGGAATGCCAGTTTCAGACCTGACTGCCTGGAGGAGAAGGACAGTTCTTTTCCATAGGAAGACAAGCACAGAACACCAGTGTTTCAGGGGCAGATGAAAGGTGACCATCAGAGGCCAAGGGCAGCCAGACCTCTCTGTTCTGGTATTTTTTTGTCTGAAAGCAACCCTTGCATATAGGGAATTTGGGAGGTGGAACCCCAATTTCGGCCATTTCTGCATTGTTAAGAAGGATGG
The DNA here is from genome assembly GCF_050655825.1 of Lonchura striata. Classification (NCBI taxonomy): domain Eukaryota; kingdom Metazoa; phylum Chordata; class Aves; order Passeriformes; family Estrildidae; genus Lonchura; species Lonchura striata. The sequence continues at coordinate 8,395,771 of NC_140738.1, forward strand.
TTCTTTTCCATAGGAAGGAAAGACCAGAGCCCCCGTGTTGCAGGGGCAGAAGCAGAGAGAAGGCTCCTGGGAGGCCGGGCCAGCCAGCCCTGTTTGTCCTGGCAGCTTTTGTCACAGAGAAATCCTTGGACCTAGGGAATTCTGGAGGAGGATTCCAAACTTTGGCCATGGGCATCTGGTCAAGATGGATGGTTTTTCCCATAGGAAAGAGAAGCGTGGAGCCCAGGTGTTTTGGAAGAAGATGAGAGGTGGTGACCATAGGCCAAGAGAGCCAGACCTATCTCTCTGGCACCTTTCATCTGGGGGAAATCCTTGGATATTCAGAATTTTGAAGGTGGAATCTCAGTTCTGGCCATGGGCACCTGGGCAGGAAGAAGAGTTCTTTTCATCAGAAAGGAAAGCACAAAGCCCCAGTGTTTCAAAGGCAGATAAAAATCAGCTCTTTGGAAAACAAGGCCAGCCAGACATGTTTCTCCTGGAAGCTTTCACCTGGAAGAAATCCCTGGATATAGGGAATCCTGGAGGCGGATTCCCAACTTTGGCCATGGGTGCCTGGATGTGAAAGGTGCTTTTTTCCCATAAGAAATAAAAGCACAGGGTCCCAGTGTTTCGCAGGCAGATGAGAGATGGCCCCTGGGTGGCCAAGCCAGCCAGACCTGTCTGTCCCGGCAGATTTCATCTGGGAACAATCTTTGCATAGAAGCAAACTAAGAAGAGGAATCCAAATTTTGGCCATGGGCACCTGGAAGAGAAGGACAGTTCTTTTCACAGGAAGGAGAGCACCGAGCCCCAGTGCCCCAGGGGCAGATGAGCAGCAGCCCTGGACATGCCAAGGTCAGCTGGACCTGTCAGGTGGCCCCCAGGTGGCCCAGCCAGCCAGGCCTTGATGCCTTGAGAAGCCACCTAGAGCAGAGGCTGGACAGTGTTACAGGAGTAAAGTGGGGATTTATTAAAAAGGCCTTCAAAGGATTCACCTGGGCAGTACAAGGGCCTGGCTGAGGGTACACCCAGGATGGACGCCAGGTCACACATTTTCACAATTTTGTAAGATTTGGTTCATTTCCATATTGGGGTTAATTGTCCAATTACACCTTCAGATTATGCAGCCCCACCCTCCCAGTCTGCTCTCCTCAATTCGCTGGTGTTTTCACTTTTTGGGCCTGAAGCTACAGCAGTGTCTTTGGATCTCGGGCAGGAAAAGGATTGTTTTGTCTGACTTCACTGTAAGAGAACTTGCTGACACTCTACATGAAGTTCAGAGTTACAGACTGATACAGCACAGAATCGGGAAAATATAGAAGCTAAAACTTAAGGCATCAGCCTGTCCCATGTTCCCTTGGTTCCATGGGGACACACTGTCACAATGGCTCCTCGTGACACTCTGGGCTCCACAGTGTCACCCTGGGCCCTTGGATCCATGGGAGCTTCCCAATGGTCCCCTCTGATTCCACGAGGTCCCCACAGTGTCACAACTGACCCATGGCTCCTTGAGGTTCCCCAGTGTCACCAGGGTGTCCTTGGACCTGCCTTGTCACAACTGACCCATGGTCCCATGAGGTTCCCCAGTGTCACCAGGGTGTCTTTGGACCTGCCTTGTCCCAACTGACCCATGGCTGCATGATGCTCCATGAGGTTCCGCAGTGTCACCGTGGTCGCTGTCAGAGGCTGGATGAGATCAATGTCCCCAGACACCTTGGGCTGAGCTGTCAATCAGTCACACAGATGGGACAGCGCTCACCCAGCTCTGAACACCTGAGATATCAGAAGTCCCAGCTGGGGGGAGGCCCACGAAGGCCCAGGGGCTTAAAACCAAGGAGCACAAGGTCAGCCCCTGGTATGGACTCTGCCTTCTCCTGGGGTTTGTGTCTCACCCACACTGGAACCCCAGGAGCTGGGAGCCACATGTGTGTCGTTCTGTGGAGCTTCTGTCTTCCTGTCTCTCTCTCTCTTTCCTCTCCTTCTAATGCTCTTTATATGGAACAGTTTTGGGTACCTGAATAACTTCAGTGTTTAGGGCTTTCCAGGCTAAATGGGCTGAGGGAATGAAGTTACTGCTATGACAAGTGATTTAAGTTGGATTGGATTTGTATTGAACACTTTTCCAAAGTTCCTTGTTCTTTTGTACTTTGCCAGTAAAATTTTGGGGGTCCCGAATGGGCGCTGAGGGCACTTGGGAGTCCCGGAGGGTCTGGGGGACACTGATGGGACAGATGGGGGCGGTACCGGGGTTCTGTGAAGCGCGGGGCATGACGGGCGTTGTAGTCCCGGCTTTAATGGGGCTCTATGGGGGCCGCAAAGCATTACGGGAGTTGTAGGCAGATGACAATATGGCGCACACCTCAGGCCCCGCCCCCAAAGCCATGATTCCTGGCGCTGATTGGTTGGAATCGTGATAGGCAGGAGCCTCGGCCAATGGGAGCCAGTGCGGGCGGGAACAGCCCATTCAACCCCTCCAGTCCCTCCCAGTACAGCCCAGTTCATCTCCAGTACGGACCAGTACAGCCCCAGTGCCCCTCCAGTCCCTCCCAGTACAGCCCAGTCCCTCCCAATACACCTGAGTTCATTCCCAGGCCCTCCCAGTCCCCCCAGTTCCATCCATATCCCGCTCCAGTGTCCCCCAGTCTTCCCCACAGCGTTCCCGCCCATTGCGGGGCAGCGGCGCAGACGGAATATCCTGCGGCCCAAACCTCCTGCTCCTGCCACACAGCGCCAGCCTTCTCCCCTCCTCCTCCTCTCCCAGCACGGCACGAATTCCAGCTCGGAGGAGGCTTCCCCAGAGAGGGCTCCGGCTCCTGTCTCAGCCCGAGTGTCCCTGCAGAGGAACAGGGCATCCTTCAGGCACTTCCACAAGCTCAGGGTTCCCATTTCATGGCGAATCTGGGATGCCGGGGGAGAACGCCGGGGCATGGCCGGCCCGGGGCGCTCGGGCGGCGCTCGGGGCCGCTCCTGGCCCGGGCCGAGCGCTGACAGCCGCGTCCCGCCCGCAGGGAAGGCGCAGGAGGCCCGGCAGGAGCGGCCCCGGCGGGTTCGCTGCTGGGCAGCGGCGGCTGCGGCGGCGGCTGCGCGGCCACGCGGCTCTCGGACGGCGCCCGGGGAGCGGCGGGGCCGGCGGCGGGCACGGAGGAGGGGAAGGAGGAGGAGGAGGGAGAGAAGGAGAAGGAGGAGAAGGATGGGGCTGTGCGGGGCAGGCGGCGAGCTCAGCCCGCTGCTGCCCTCGGCTCGCAGGTGGCCATCAAAAGGGTGCCAGGGAACCGCGTCCGGCACCGGGGCGAGCTGGTGATGAGCCGGGCCAGCGGCAGAAGCCGGGCCGTGCCGGGCGGGGCTGAGCCGGGGCCCGGCAGGGTGGGAGATGCCAGGACGCCTGGAGGGAGAGCGGGCGTGGGGCCAGCGCAGGGCGCAGAGCATCCCGGGCTGGCCGAGGGGTTCCCGACCCCCGGCACGGCATCAGCCCCACTGACGGCATCGTGCTCCTCCCGCAGCCCCATGGCACCAGCGCAGCCCTGGAGATCGCGCTGCTGGACAAGGTCTCCTCTGGCTGTGCTGGTGTCATTCAGCTCCTGCAGTGGCTTCAGCTCCCCGACAGCTTTGTGCTGGTGCTGGAGCATCCGGAGCGGTGCCAGGAGCTGTCGGGTTTCCTGGCAGAGCGGGGGTTCCTGCTGGAGGAGGAGGCGCGGGGGCTGCTCCGCCAGGTGCTGGAGGCTGCAGCATCCCCCTGATGAACTGTGTCTGTGTTCCACAGGAACCCTGTCCTACAGCCCACCAGAGGGGATCCACCAGCAAGGCTACCACGGCGAGGCAGCGACGATCTGATCTCTGGACCTTCTGCTGCACCACCTGGTCACGGGGAAGCTCCCATTCAGGAGGGGCCAGGAGATATCTGGGGTCAGATCTTGTTCCCACCATGGCTCTCTCAAGGTGGATCCTCATCTCTGGCCTCGGGAGCAATACCAGTGCTGGGAGACAGCAGCAGCTCATGGGCATTCTGCTCTGGCAGCTGCTGAGGAGGTGGCACATGTCCTGCTCTCCTGCTCTCCTCCAAACAGAAAATCCATGGGGAAGTTTAGGCCCACCTCTAAGCACACCCAGCATGGCCTGGGCACGGGAAAAGGGGGCAACTTCTCCAAATGACTGGTGATTTCTGGTTTCTCTCCCCAGAGTGCCAGGATGTCATTAAGAGGTGTTTGTCCATGCAGCCCTTGGACAGGCCATCCTTAGAAGAGATTTTCCGTGATCCATGTTCCTCTGCCCTAGAAGATGGGAGAGATCCACATGCACAGTTGGATCCAGGGGCCTGGCAGGTAACAGCTCCACACATCTCTTGGCACTAAGTAGCAAAGCCAACCAGACAGGTTTTGTCCTGCCTGTAGCTCTGAGCAGGGGTCAGCAGGAGGGAACACAGCTCATGGGCTGGAGCTGAGCTGGAGACCTGGTGTGGCAAGCACTGGTGGCCAACATCCCCCTGGTTTTGCCTGCCATGGCTCATGGATGGCTGGGGCCCTGGGCAGAGCCCTGACAACCTGGTCTGGCCCAGGGAAGAAGGAGCCCCTGGAGAAGCTGTCCCAGGTGGGGCTGCTGCTGGGGACAGTGAGGACACAGGGGAATGCTCCCAGATTTAGGCATTGCACAGCCTGGCCGGGAACCAAAGGTTCCCCCTTTGCTGGGGCGGATGCAGCTGATCCTTCAGTCGGCTGCCAGGCTGCTTTTGGCAGGGCTGGGGGCATGGGCTGGGATGGGTACGAAATGGGAGTGGGCTCCTGGCCCTGCCAACAGCCCCCAGCACCCACCGTGCCTCGGGCTGGGGCTGGGCTGGGGCACCCAGCCCGACACAAACAAACCCCCATGGTGGGAGCAGAGGTGGGACTCCAGACCCTGTGCAGGGGCTGCTTTGCTTTGCAGGCAAGGAAGGGCTTGGGCTGCTCCACTGCCCTTGTTTGCTTTGGGATCACCATGGGGGCAGTGCAGGGGAAGGGAGAAAGCCTGGGATTCCCTCCCCCATGGTGGGTTTTTCCCTGGCACGCAGGGGTTGGGCCTTCCTTAGGCCCCTGACAGAGATAAGATTTTTGACCTTTTTTCTTGTTCCCCTTTTTCTCTGTAACCTATTTTCCATAATTTGATGTTTGTCTTTCTAGAGGAAGCGTTTCAGGTGGGGCCCAGTCTGGATCAGGACGTGCTTGGGAGCAGCTGCGGCGTGGATGGGCCGTGCCCTTGGAGAAGGCTGAGGGCATCATTTGGGACCAGCTTTTCTTCCAGCGGGGGATGGCGTGAGGTGGGTCCTGTCTGCTGGGGATGGTGGGGTCAGAGCTTTGGGGAGATGGCAGCGAGCACAGGAGCGTCCTGCTCTGGGCAGCTGCTGAGGGCTGGAGGTGCCGTGGCCGGCTGCAGGCTGGGCACATGTCCTGCCCTCCTGCTCTGCTCCCAAAGGCAGCAGTGATGGGCAGCTCTGGGCACAGCTCTGGCACGGCCAGCATGGCCTGGGCACCGCGGGTGGCTGGGACAAGGGGACAGGAGCCTTCAGCTGACGGGGCTTTCTGGTTTCTCTCCTTGCAGCCGGGCTCTGCGGGTGCTGAGGCTGCTCTGGGCTCTGCCAGGGCCCTGCTGGAGCTCAGCACGGGGCTGCAATCAGCCAAAGGAGAAATGGGGTGCCCTGCAGCACAGACTGGCTTGAGCATTTTAGCAATACAGCTCAAGAAAACATGCAGCCACCCAAAAAATAAACTTGTTCAATAACTTCTGAAATGAAATCAATCTGGGATGACCCCAAATGACTTTTTGCAGCTTGCTCAAGCAGTAGCTCAGCCCTTCTCTGAATTGTTCTCTCTTCTCCCTGCCTTTTACATCCAAACTGCTTCCTCTTTTCCCCCAGTGAGTTCCCAGCCCATTCCTGTCTCCATCACACTGTTCCCTTCCTTGGTGCCCCTCGCCATGAGGAAGGCCAAGCCCCAGGCTTAGGGACTCATCCTGTCACTGGCTGAGGAGCAGCAATGTCTCAAGAGGTCTGGTGGGATTTTAGTGTCATTCAGAGCTGCTCTCCAGCCCCCAGCTCTCCTCACTGCTGAGTTCCCGCTCCTTTTTCCTCGTCCTTGCAGCAGGATGAGCTCTGTGAATCCCCTGGAGCCTCCCCACTCTTTCCAGCCCACGCACCCACCTCAGTTAGGCTGAAGCTGCAGCTTCTCTGTCTCCTCTGGCACACCAGTGCAGTCCCCTGTGCAGGGAGCCCCAGCCCCAGAGCACAGCACTCAGCAGTGCAGTTGGGGCTGGAGCAGCTGCCCTGCAGCCCTGCCTTGGCTCTTTGTGGCAGGGAATGCTCCCTGTTTGCAGCTGTCCCTGCAGGATGGCCCCAGGGCAGAGCCCAGCCGGGCTCCCACTGCAGCCCCTGAAGCTTGGGGCAGACAGTGGTCCCAGAGCTGAGGTTCACGGGGAGCTCCCGGAGCTGTGCCTCGCACTCTGTTGCCGTGTCACTGTGCAGGCTGGCTTGTACGGGGTGAATGTGCCAGCCCTGGTTTGACTGACAGGGGCCGGGCCCATCACATCTCTCCCAAGGCTGCAGGCATTGCCCAGGCCAGAATCTGAAGGGGCACAGAGATCAGAGCAGTGAAATAATCCAGACCGGGTTTTCAAAGGCCCTTTAGAAGGAAGGGCTTGAGAATAAATGTGCTCTGTTTGCCACACAAACATAAGGGTGAGTGGTCTCTTTGGCTCCAACCCACTTTCCTCCCCGAGCCAACGTTACCCACTCCTTCACACTTCCCCCCCGTGCCTTCCCACTGCCTTGTCCTGTCAGGGCTTCCGCAGCCCCTCATCCCTTTGTGGCCCCGTCCCCTCAGGGTCTCCCCAGCCCGGCCAACCTGCCCGGCAGCAGCGCCGCAGCCCCACAGGAGCTCCAGAGGAGCCCCAGCAAGAGGCACCTGGGAGCCCTCAGCAATCCAGCCAGCAACACACGGGCAGGAGGACACGGATGGCGCTTCCTGCCTGGGACAGGGCTTGTGGCCATCTCCAGGCACCGCTCTCACAGTGATCCCCACAGCTCCAGCCCCTGCCCATCTGCTCTGTGGGCAGCACAGAGGCTTCAGCAGAACCACCAAAGGCCAAGGGGCTTCTGGCCATTTTCCCTGCAACCCTGCAAGCCTGAGCAGCTTGCTGAGCCCAGGAACCCTTTTCTCCCTCTTCCCCTCAGCCCTGCAGAGCCTGGACAGCCAAAGAAAGATCCTGGGAGTCTGTCTATCGCAACACATCCTATATTAACATGCTAAAGAAAAACAAAAAGAAAGAAAAGAACAATCTTAACGAAACAAAACATTCCTGCTGGCTCGGGTGGCCCCAGCAGACAGAGCCTCTGCAATCAGGTCTCTGCAGATCTCCAGCAGCGCAGACAGCTGAGCCCCGACAGACGAGGCCGTCTCCTCCATGCCCTGCAGAGCCGATCACGCAGGCTGTCAAAGATGGAATATGGAGCTCTCTCGGCTTCCTGGACGATGTATGGTGTTTGAACTGCCAGGCTTGCGACGTCGACACTGATGTCATTTTCCATGCCTTCAAGGGCTGAAAGAGAGAGGAACAGAGCCATGGTCAGTTCCCACATCTGAGGGGACCCGAGGGGACTCTGTGCCAGGGCCATCCCAGCTGGCTCTGGCCATGGCCAGCAGGGACCAGGGACCAGCTGGATCAGCCCAAAGCTGCTGGCCACGAATCCCCCAGGTGCCCTGAAAGCTCTGTGTGCTCTGCCCACGCCGGCCCTGGTCCGCACAGGGAGCAGAGCCCTCCGCAGCCGGGGCAGGGCTCGCAGCTCCCCCGGCAGCCCCCGCTGGCAGCCCGCTGCCCTTGGTCACCCTCAGAGAGGAGCTGGAGCTCTTCCTTCCTCCCCCTCAGGTGCCGCCCGGCCGTCCCTGGGAACACAGAGCCTGTCAGGCCCAGGGCACAGCTCCCTGCCAGCGGCGCCGCCAGCCCTGTGCCCACACGCCCTCCTGGCCCGGCTCGTGGCTCACCCATGAACCTGACGGCCGCCTCTCGCAGGGGCTCCTGTGGGCTCTGCAGGTAGGGCAGGGCCCGGCGCAGGTGCTCGGCCACGCTGCTGCTGTCCTCTGCCAGCTGGAGAGAGCAGCAGGAGGGAAGGGTTGGCCCCGCAGCCCCCCGGGCCGGGGCTCCATGGGCACCCGGCTGGGGCCGCAGGAGCCTGGAGCAGAGCCCGCGCGGCCTCGGGCTGCAACAGCGGGCAGGGGCACAGCTGCCAGCCCGCACACCGAGCACCGCGCTCAGGGGCTGCTCCAGGCTGGGGCTGCAGCTTCCCGGCCCTCCTTACCAGGCACTCGGGGAACTGCCACAGCTTCTGGTTCTTCACCAGCTGTTCAAGGTCCCTCCTCCTGAGGAACTCGGCCGCACAGAGCAGCGTTTCCTGAGAAGCCTGGAGAGCAGCAGAGACGCGGAGATGGCCCCACAGCCCAGGGCGCAGGACCCCGTCCCTGTGCCAAGGCCAGCAGGAGCTGCAGCCTGCGAGGCGCCAGGGCAGGGCCAGCCCAGCCCCTGCCAGGGGCCAGCGGCAGCTGCCGAGTCCTCACCTCTGCCACTCGCTGGTTCTCATCGTGGCAGTGGAAGAAGAGTGGCACCAGGCTCTGGCGCACATGTGCCTTGAGGACCTTTTTTTCCTCTTCTGGAAAAACATCCAGCATCTCCTTGAAGATAAACATGGAGCACAACTGCACCTCGCTGTCCTCCTGTATGGATGGGAGGAAGAAAGGCCTCAGCGTCAGCTGCTTCAGGCCCACCTGGGCACAGCCTGTGAGTGCACAGGGCACAAAGTGTGCGGGCAGCACCCGCTGGCCATGGCTGGAGGCGCAGAGCCTTACGTTGTCAAAGAGTGGCAGGAGTGCCTCAGCCAGCTGCAGGGCGAGGGTGCTGGTTACTGGGGCACCATTGCAGAGGAACAAACCCCTGAAGAGAACCGTGGTCATCCTGAGCATGACGCTGTCATCTTCCTGCAGGAGCTCCACGAGCCTTTCATGCAGGCTCCACATCCTTATGGCCATCTACTTGTGGGACACAAGTGTGTGAAACACCATCCTGCTGCCACAGGGCCCAGGGGCCACAGGCCTGTGCCAAAGCCCTGGGGCAGCTGCAGCAGGAGGCAGGAGAGCTGGCAGCAGCTGCCCCAGTGCCCCAAGGCCAGCCAAGCCCCAGGGACTGCCTTCCCCAGCCCCACGCTGGCAGCAGGGCTTCAGCCCCTGCGCTCTTCTCACCGAGACACTGGTGGTGCCGAGCGCCACGAGGCCTCGGAGCGCCAAGCGACGCCTCCCCCTGCACTCGCCCTGCAGGTGCTTGGACAGGAACTGCAGGACGCTGTCACGGCACTCACTCAAGTTCAGGTGCTCCAGGATCTGAAAGGCACAGGCCGGTGACGGGGGAGCGGCCGGCGGGAGCCCAGAACCGCCCAGGGCCGGGCCCAGGCAGCAGCACAGGGCGCGGGCTCCGTCCCAGGCACTGCGGCCAAGAGAGGGCAGAGAGCCGGGAGGCAGCTCAGCGAGGCAGCGCCGGCCTTCAGGCTCACCTCCACAAGGAACGCCAGGGTGGCCAAATCCCGGCACGGCGTGTCCTTGCTGAGCAGCCCGAGCAGGTGGAACGCAATCCTGGAACACGCAGCTTCGGATGCGCGGTGCATTTCTCTGACAGGAGGAAACACGAGTCAAAGCCCTCAGCCAGTGGGGGCAAACCTCTCCCAGGACTGCCTCACAGAGGTCTGGCCTTTCTCCACCACCCTGCAAGGGGCAGCTGAGCCCTCTGGGAGGTTGCTGCTCTTGGGCACGCTCCTCTCCCAGCCTTTTGCAGCCTCCTTGGCCGTCCCTTGGTGACAAGGCCTTCTGGCCCATGGCCACGGGGACTGTGTGGGGCACCTCGGGCACAGGGCACACATGCCGGGGACAGCTGGGGAGCAGGGGGTCTCACCTGGCCAGCACACCCACAGCACAGTGGTGGGTGTCAGCACAGAGCAGTGTGTCCCAGCCACGCTTGTCTTCCATGGCCACCACCACATCCTCATAGTGAAGTTGGCAGAGCAGGGCCTTGAGGGTCTGCTCTGCAAAGCTGTGCACAGAGCAAAGCTGAGGTTACACTGGGAGCACTGGCCCCTGTCCTGGGCACATGGCAGGGACAGGAGGACTGGCATGGAGCACCTGCTGGGGCTGGTGGCAAGGCCGTGTTGCTGCTGGCATCCCTTCCAGAAGGTATCGACCTCCTCTGGCACATCCAGAGTGCTGAAGAGCACTTGGAAGAGCAGATGCACAAAGAGGCCGGGGAAATGCACGGTGACTACATGTGGCACACAGGGCAGCTGGAGGAGCTTCCACATCACCAGGGTTGCCTGCAAAGGACAGAGCAGCCTGAGACAGCGCTCAGTGCCGAGGTGTCCGTGTGGCAGGGCCCGAGCACGGGAGGGAGATGCCCGGAGAGACACAGGGGGAGCAGCGGGCCTGGTGGCCCTGGAGCTGCCCCGAGGCCAGGTTTCAGCCCAGCGCCTGAGGCAGGGAGATGCAGTGGGGGAGGGAGGATGGAGAGCTGCTGGAAAGGTGGCCTTGGGGCCAGCAAAGGCAGAAACTCACAGCCAGGGCAAGGACAGCCGCGTGGTCCCCATCGGAGGTGCACGTGCTGTGCTCTGGCCAGCTCCCCAGCACATCGAGGAGCACGAGCATGGCCGGCTCTGCAGTCCTCAGCGAGCACATGATGTTCTTCCACATGGCCAGAGCAGCTCTGTGGGGTCAGAGCTCTGTCTCAGAGGAGTCTGGGACACAGCAGCGTGGCCTGGGCGGCAGCGGGGAGCTGAGCTGCTCTGCCAGCCCTGCCTCTGCCCACTGCCCCTCACTGGCAGCACGCAGGCAGCCCAGCCCTGTGGGCACTGGCCCCTGAGGGGCAGGGGGGAAGCATGGCAGCACGCTGGGGGGCTGGCAGGGGCCAGGGCTGGCAGAGGGAGCAGCCAGAGGGCCCTGGAATTCTCTGTGTCAGACACCTGGGACAGGCTGCACAGGGGGAAGGGCTGCTGAGCCCTGAGCCCTCTGGGCAGGTGGGCCCCATACCTGTCACACAATGGGGCCACACGCAGGAGAGCCATCACCACATCAGAGGGCTGTGCCTCTGTCAGATCCAGAAGGGGCCTGTACAGATTGTACTCAGGAAACTCATTGGCCACGAGCCACTGGTGGATGTACCTCACCATGGCGGGCACCTGGAGAAGGAAGGGGAGACTTGGAAAGCTGCCGGAGGAAGGAATGTGCCCAGCTGCCCCAGAGAAGTGCTTCCCTTGCCTCCACACTGCCATGGCCTCAAAGGCTCCCAGGGAGCAGCAGGTGTGGCTTGGGAGGCCAAGCAATTGCTGGGAGAAGAATAGCCAGGCCACAGGCTGCTTACTTGCTTTGGGCTGGAAGGACCCTCCTCCACAAGCATATCCAGCAGGGCAGCGCTGGTCTTGGTTTTGAAGATGGGAGAGTACGCTCTGAGCACGGTGCCCATGGCGCTGCCCTCTTCCTCCTGAATCCTCTTCATGAATTTGCAAACCATCTGCAGCAGAAGGGCAAGAAGCCCGGGATGTTGCATGGAGTGCTCCGAGCACAGTGCTGGGCTGAGCAGTGCCAGCAGGCCCAGCCCAGGTGGGGATGGCTGCAGGTACCTGCGCTGTTCTGCGGAAGCGGCCCCGGGTGCGTTCCTGCTCTCGTGTGCGCTGCACGGCTGCACCTGGCAAAGAGCGAGCGCAGCCCGAGCTGAGGGGCTGCGGGAGAGGCCGGAGAACACAGCCCAGCCCTGCGCTGCCCAGGCAGGGACAGCCCCACGACGGCCCAGGGCACGGAGCACGGCTGTGGGGTGTCTGCCCGGCCCCTATTCCATCCTGTCCATGGGCATGGCCCCAGGGGATGGCATGGCATGGCATGGCATGGCATGGCATGGCATGGCATGGCATGGCATGGCATGGCATGGCATGGCATGGCATGGCATGGCATGGCATGGGGCCAAGCTGGGTGCAGGCACCAGCCCTGTGGCCCAGCTCTGCCACTCACCCTTCTGCGGTGGCTGGAACTGCTCCAGCTCTTCAGGCTGCTGTGCTGGGGCAGCTCCAGGGCCTTCTTTCTCCTCCTTCCCCCAGGCCAGCTTGGGCACGCTCGCAGGTCTGAGCTCTACGTCGCTGCCTGGATTCATGGCTGCTTGCAGAAGGTGAAAAGGAAAAGGTCCGAGTCAGCAAGTGCTGCAGTCGTGCCTTGAGGGCACCTGCAAGAGTGAAGTCTTGGCAAGGCTACAGGACAGCAAGTCCTGCACTCTGCTCTTGGGGCTCCAGCCACAAGGACAGGAGACTCCTGTCAAGGATGGTGCAAATGCCACAGTCTGCCCTCGAGGGCAGCTGCAGAAGAGATGCCTCGGGAAGGCCAGGGGTCACCAAGTGCTCTGGTCTGGCCACAAGCTCACCTGCAGGAGTAATACCTTGGGAAAGCTCTGGGTCAGCAAGGAACGAGTGGCTGTGCGAGGGCTCCTCACAGCACCGCTCTCTCGCGTCCTCTCTCGTCGTGTGCACCGAGCACTGTGGAGTGTAACTGTAACTTGTAACTGCCAACACCTCTGCCAGAGCGTGTCACCAAGGGCCCTTGGAATCCCTGTCCCGTTCCATTCCACGGTGACCATGCTGCACCCTGTCACCAAGGGCCCTTGGATCCCCTGTCCCGTTCCATTCCACGGTGACCATGCTGCACCGTGTCACCAAGGGCCCTTGGATCTCCTGTCCCGTTCCATTCCACGGTGACCATGCTGCACCGTGTCACCAAGGGCCCTGGCACGCACTGCCACCTGCCCTGGGGCCACCCCCAGCCCCCCAGAGTGGCCCAGGGTGGAAGGAATGCCTTGCCCCAGGTGTGTCAGACAGCCCAACAGGATCTTTAGGAAGGGCTTAGCCCATCAGCAAACGCTGCCCTGCTCTGCGGGCTCAGAGCAGCAGGAGCCCCCGCAGCTGCCGACGCAGCCGCGGCGGGAAGGGCACGGGGCCTCCACAGAAGCTGGCACGGCCTCCTCGGGACACGTCCCACATGGTGGCCATCCTAAGCACGGCCGTGGGACACAGACCAGGAACGTGTGGGCCAGGGCAGGAATGCTGCTCTGAGCCCTGGGGCCCAGGCAGCGCTGACAGCAGCAGGTGAGGCACAGTCCCCGCCCAAGCAGAGTTCCCCCGAGCCCTGGCAGCACCAGTGCCCATCTCCTGCCCCAGAAACCTGTGCCCCAAAAGGGCTTCTCTGCCAGAGGGCAGCCAAAGCTGGTGTGCACTGGGGGCTGTGCTCCGTCCTACAGGGGCTGTTGGGAGCAGCACCTGGAGCAACTGGTGGCAACACTTGGTGAGTGTCAGATGTTGTTGCTCCTTCCCGGGATGATTTTTTCATGGAAGGGATTAGCAGCAGCACAGAAACACCAACAGCTACTGAACTTCACAGGACAAAGAGACTCCACCAAAACACTGTCGTGTTTCCTTGTGCTTTTGTGTCTTTCTTGCACTCTGAAAGAAAAAGATTTGGCCGAAGCCCTGCTATTCAAATCTCCAGCTGCTGTGTGTCTTCCTGTGGCAGCTCCCTGCAAACACAACTGGCTGCCTGCTCAGCTGGGCAATGGACGGCCACAAACAGGGAGGGCCCTGGTGAACATCTCTTTGGTCTCGTGGGGCAGCGAGGGCACAGGAGACAAAGACTGCTCCTCCCGAGTTCATGGGGCAACAGAGAGATTTTATTTCCCAAGCCCCCCCTTACACAGGGCATTTGAAAGACCAGGCCTGGAAGCTCTCATTGGTTTGAGCTCCACGCCCCTTCATGTTCTGGCCTGTGAGGTGCCTGCAGTTTTGGGAGATATTTGATTGGTCAAGACCCCTGTCAATCATGGGAACACCTCACCCTCCTTTTCTGTATAAAATTCTGTGTATTGTTCTCTGTCACCCATCTGCAAGGGCCCTTTGCCAACATGGTGACAGAGGACAGCGTGCATCTAATTTGCTCTGGAGCTGCAGCATTCCCCTCCAGGAACTGTTAGGGGAGAACTCAAGCCACAGGCATAATGCTTCTTGGATACAAATTGAACTTATCTCTAAAAGCAGAAAGCTATTTAACCCTTAGCCCATTTAACCCTTAGAGAAAAACCCAATTTTAAAAAACAACCTTTAAGCACTTGATCCCTTGGGGAAAAACTGAACTCCCAGAAAACAATCTGTAAACAGAAAAACTGTTTGCAAACTTGAGAAGTAATTTGTAAACAAATCAAATCCATCTATGAACTGTCCATGAGGCAGGTGATCATTTGTAATGCTGTCTGTGGTTTCCAGTGTCCATATTTTAGGCAGCTGTATTGTACTGTTGTAGGATTTATTGTAAAACATGAGAACAGACTCAGAGGGGAGGAAGGTGTACCCTCAATCCAACCCCTTTCCCCTTTTTTCTTTGTCTAAGAAATAATAATAGGATTAGAACATGGATTTTGAATACTATTAACTTATGCAAAATTTCATCCACATTTACTGATAATATTTTTCTTTACCAGCCAGGTTCAGGGCGAAGAACTTGATTGGGAGATGTTTTGATCAGGGCAAGGAACTTGGTTGGGAGACATTTTCTGTATTTCTATTTTTTCTAGTGCAAACCATATACTTTTTTCCCTTTGTTAGAAGTTAGAAATTTTGTTGTTGACTTTAATAGCTGACTTTTAAAATTATGACAAGTGGCAGAATTTCAGTGAAAAAACTTTGCAACTGCAATTTGCTTATGATAAATCGATGTTCTATGTGTACCTCAGTGGATATTCTTTGAATCATACCAGTTTATCTTGAAACAATGCAAGAATAATTACTAGAATATTAAGAAAAGACATGTTAATACACATACTAGGACATCTTTAAGACAATGATTTATTGAAATATGAGTATCAATTTAATATCGATATCCAACTGAGATGGACAAAAACTCTCTAAGGGTTTAAAGTTAGAAAGTGTATGTTTATTGAGACAGCCAGGCAGTACATGGGATAATTCCCTAATGCACACTGCAAAAATCACAGGTATTACAAAGCTTTTTTATTTGCAGAAGTCTTGAATACACAAATATGAATGCATATTCATATCCCTGTCACTTCCTCTGCTCCGTTTCATGTGCTAATTGGCAAAAAGGCAATTAAGCATGTGTAGTTCTGTTCCCTGAAATGAGTTGGGGGTCCATTTTGGGGAGGGGTCTCCAAAATGAAGAAGCAAACTAAGTCTTCCTCGTTCTGACCTTTCTGCCTTTCCCATGCATACGTGACAAATGAATCCTTGCCATTTTCCTGTGCTTAATGGATCCCTAAAGTATGGGAAGTCTGCAACTGTTTTTGTGCCCCTGAAATCTATCACCAGGAGAGGGGCTGGGATGTGCCCTGGTGCCTGGGACATCATCAGGAGCGGGGCTGGGATGTGCCCTGGTTCCTGGGACATCACCAGGAGCGGGGCTGGGATGTGCCCTGGTGCCTGGGACATCACCAGGAGCGGGGCTGGCTCTGATGCTCTCCGGTGCCTGGGACATGACACGGGGCGGTGCTGGCTGGGGTTTGTTTGGTGCCTGTGCAATCCCAAGGGCAGTGTCACAGCGGGGCAGCTCTCAGTGTCCCCAGCAGGTCACAGTGTCCAGGGCAGCCCGTGCCAGCGGTCACTGCACACACGGGGCAGGCTGGGCTGGGCAGGGGACGGGGCAGAATCGCTGCCCCGGGACTGGGGTCTCCCCCTGCCTCTGGGGCCCAGCCCCTGCTGGGAGCGCCTTGGGCAGGGCACGGGGCTGCTGCTGGGCCAGGGGGACAGGCCGTGCCCCCTGTCCCCTGCTGCTGGGCCAGGGGGACAGGCCGTGCCCCCTGTCCCCTGCTGCTGGGCCAGGGGGACAGGCCGTGCCCCCTGTCCCCTGCTGCTGGGCCAGGGGGACAGGCCGTGCCCCCTGTCCCCTGCTGCTGGGCCAGGGGGACAGGCTGTGCCCCCTGCCAGCTGCCCAGGCTCCTCTGATGCCTGTCCCTCGTCCCTGTGGCTCCTGTCCCCACCACTCCCCACCACCTTCACTCCCTCTGTCAAAGCCCCACTCAACCCCTTCACAGTGACCTCTGGAAAGAAAGAATGAATGAAGGAAAGGAAGTGTTGTCTGTTCACCCTGGCTGGATGTCAGGCACCCACCAAAGCTGCTCTCTCACTCCCCTCCAGAGAAGGACAGGAGGGAGAAAACAGAATGAAGGCTTTATGGGTAGAGCTAAGGACTGCGACAGATCACTCAGCAAATGCCATCATGGGCAAACCATTTTCAAAATTGGAGATATTAATGGAATTTTTGCTATCTGGATCAGGGCAGGATAGTGAGAAGTAAAACAAAGCTTTAAAAACACCTTCTGCCTTTTCCTCCCTCCTTCCCATCTCTACCTCCCCCCGCAGTGGGTGCAGGGAGACAGGGAATGGGGGCTCTGGTCAGTTCATCCCCTGTTGTTTCTCCTGCTGCTTGGGGAGAGGAGTCATTCCCCTGCTGTGCCAGGGGTCCCTCCTGGAGACACTTCTCCATGAACTTCTCCACGGTGAGTTCATCCCACGGACAGCAGTTCTCCACAAGCTGCTGCAGCGTGGCTCGCTCCTCCATGGGCTCACAAGTCCTGGCAGGGCCCTGCTCCAGTGTGGGCTCCTCTCCAGGGGTTTGCAGGTCCCTGCCAGGTCCCTGCTCCAGCACAGGTTTCTCATGGGGTCGCAGCCTCCGCTCAGGCATCCCCCTGCTCCAGCACGGGCTCCTCCAGGCGCTGCAGGTGCATCTCTGCCCTCCGTGCCCTCCATGGGCTGCAGGGCCCAGCTGCCTCCCCAGGGACTGACCAGGGAATCTCAGGGCAATCAGCTCCAGCAGCTGGAGCAGCTCCTGCCCCTCCTGCCCTGCCCTGCCCTGCCCTGGGGGTGTGCAGAGCTGTTCCCCTCACAGGTCCTCACCCTGTTCCTCCCTGCTCACAGCCACAATTCCAGGATCACCCATTTCCTTAAATCTCTTATTCCAAAGGTGTTACCACCATTTCTAACTGGGCCAGCCTTGGCCAGCAGCCAGTCTGTCCTGGAGCCAGCTGGAATTGACTCTGTGGGACATGGAGGAACAGCTGCTCTCACAGAAGCTGCTCCTAGATCCCCTGCCTTACCAAAACCTGGCCATGCAAACCTGGTATAAGTATGGTAGGGTTTTTATTACCACTATTAATTCTTATTATTTCTATTCTCTCAATTTTTTGCTATTAATGGTACAGTTGTTATTATTATTACTAGTATTTTTAGTCTTTTGGGCTCTATATTAATAGTGGCTAGATTAGAACTGGAAACAAAGGTACTTCATTGCAAGTAGCGGTTAGAGTTTTGTCAGCCTCTTGCCCTGCCCTGTTCTCTGTCATTGCTGTGTGTGAAGCTGCTGCTGCCAGGCCTCCCTATTTCCCTGGTTTGAGAAATTCCATGGCATTGCTCACATGTCAGAGAGGGCTTATTCCATTCAAACACATGCTCTTAGCTCTTCGAGTCCCATTGTTGGAAGCTTGTTTTCTAACATTGTTGACTTTCTCAGCTTCTGTTAATATTTGTGATTTTATAACAAAATGTTCTTGGGTGTGATTGTGCAAGATTCTCTAATCAGCTTTCGGTTTGCTCTTGGGTTTCTTACCGGTGTGTCCGAGCTGAAGGCAGCATTTTGGGTGGGAGGCTTCAGCGGGAGCTGGGATTGCCTCGGCAGCAGCTGGTTTTGCAATGTGAGCAGCGCTGACAGAGATTCCGTGCGCTGAATATTCCGCCTGGTTGGAGCCGCAGTGCCCGGCTGGAGGGAGCCGCGCCGGGCGCTGCGGGTTGTGCCGGGCCGGGCAGCGGCCGCAGCCCCGGCAGGGCCCGGCCGTGGACACGGAGCCTTTGCTGGGCAGGGCTCGGCCCTGCGGCGCCGGGCGGGCGGTGCCGCTCCCGCCGGGAGCCTGCGGGAGCCGGGACAGCGAGAGAGCCCGGGCCGAGCATCAGCCCCGGGGCACGGCCCGGGAGGGGGCACAGCCCGGGGGTCCCGCAGAGCCTCCCTGCTCCAGAGCCGCGCCTGCCGCAGCGGGGCAGCTGCGGCACCTGCGGGGCACGGAGGAGCCGCAGGCGGCGTTCCGAGCGCTCCTTCGGGGCAGGATTTTGTCCCGCTGCGGGGAATTCCCGCGGGCCGGGCGGGCCGGGGCCGCTGCCGAGCGCCGCCGCCTTTCCCGGGAGCCGCCGGGCAGAGCTCTCTGCTCGGGGCTGGGAAAAACACCTTCACTGCCCTGGGAACATTTAAAAAGTTTAATACAGGACAAGAGGAGACAAGGGCCATAGAGCAAAGGTTGTTAGGGCCGGGTGCATCTCGGCACTGAGCCAAGAGCACACGGTTATCTCCGGAGATACCCCTTGAATACCTTTTCCCTTACACCAGCCTGTTGCATATTCATAGTCCCTTATGCATAGTAAACTTTTTCCCAAGCTAGTTTACATATTCCAAGAACTGTTCAGCATGGCTCCTCCTCGGTTCCACCTTTTTAGGGCATGTGTATTCCTTGGTTGTGGTTTTGGTCCTTTTTTATCATCATCTTCAGTTTTGGCCCCGGCCCACACTGCCTTCAGACGGTGAGTGCTGATGGTTGGCAGATCTGTACAGGTGTCCTCATCCTGTGCTCACCGGATGTTATCCCATCCAAGCAGGAATTTTAACACAAGCATGCTTCTATCAGCTATGGCACTAGTATGTCTGAGCGTAATCAATGAACAACAGAAATAAAAACTATATAACAAAGTTATTGTAACACCACACATATAAAATCCAATGGAATATTTGCAAAAAGCCAATATTATAATATGTATCTATGACAGGGCCAAGGGCCGGGTGCCCGCTCGGTGGCCCCGGGACAGCAGAATTTTGGGGTCCCGGTGCTGGCTGCCGGCAGAGCCCCGGCGCTGGGCCGGGGATGCGTGGGACCCTCCCGCGGTGGGGTTGGGCTGCCCGGGGCAGGCGCTGCATCGTCAGCCCGGAGCCACCGGGGATCGCCCGGTACCGGCGGGGCGGGGCTGGGGAGCGGAGAAGGACGGCACTGGAGCTGGGGGACCCTCTGCAGCCTGCGGGGTCGGACAGACCGATAAGGGGGTCCCCGGGAGCCTGGAACGTTGTGAAAAACGCCAATCACTTGGTTTTTAAAATTTTAAACGTTTAATAATAATAAAATGGTTATAAAAATAGTAACACAATTAGAGTAATCAAATTTAGAGTTAGGACAATTACAAGACAATAAAAAGCAAAAAATTATAGACGTCCAGATGCTCTCGGACACTTAAGCCAGGACAAGTATGCCCTGTGAACAAAGGAATAACCTTAAAAGCAATAGCCTATTGCATATTCATGTATCTCATACATGATGCAGAAATTCCTTGCAAATTAGGAACTTTTCTGGATTTTGTCAACTTCTTTCCCTTAATCCTGGTGCTTCCATAAAGATGGAGACAAGATGGAAGAATGTTTGTCTTTTCTGATAAGGAGGTTGTAACTCTTTATGTGCCCCAAGTCACCGCCATCCCTGTGTGAAGAGTTTATTGATTATCTCATCTCTTGCTTGAGCAAGTAAAAAAATCCTACATTGCAGAGTTTCTATTTTAATATTATGTTGTTACCTAAAACTCTATTTAACACACTACTTAAGAGAATTAATACAGCATAACTTTCTAACATTACACATATAATATTCATTGTAACATTTGTGAAAAGCCAATCATAAAATAAGCATTCTACACAGAAAGTGTTGAAATGGTAAAACCAGTCAAAACCCCTTAGGAATTGGAAGGAAAACCAGAGGCAGTGGCAGCTAACACCTCAGAAACCCGTGGCTTTTGCTCCTCTCTTCGACCTGAGAGATTCCTGGGCAGGGGCGACTCTTCCAATTGCACCAGCGTGGCCATGGCTGGGAAGGGCAGCGAGCAGATGGGTTGAGCTTCTCCTGCCAGCCCCTGAAGTGCCAGCTGTCATTTGTGTGCGCTGAGGATTCCCTTCAGGCTCGGAGCTGGCGCAGCTGCTCCTGGGCGCTGCTCGCCCGCGGGCGCAGCGGTGCTGCAGCCGCTGTCCCGCACACAGGGAGGGCTCTGGAGCCTCCCAGGGCACCAAGGAGCGGAGCAGGGAACGTGCCGGGATCTGCTGCAGGACCGTGGGGCTGTGGGGGATCCTTCGGTCTCTTGGATGGGGCAGGGAGGGGGCAAATGGAATCAAGGTGAGACAGGGATCAGGCAGCCCCACGCCAGGCAGCGTTTTCTCCTCTGAGAGCTCCTCTGAGCTGAGCGAGCTGGTGAATCCTGCGGAGCAAATGAGACCCGGGAGCGAGGGAAGGGCTGGCTGGGAAGGAGTCAGATAAACCCAGTGGGTATTTCCCTTTCCAAGGGGCTCCGGGGGAGACAAAGGAGACAAGAAGGGTTCCCCATCTCATGACATTCCCTTTTTTCCTTCAGTAGCCCTATTGCAGTCACTGCATACAAGAGTTTAGTTGATCCCTTTGATGCCAGGGAGCAGCCAGAACTTGAACCTCGCTGGATCCAGCCCTGTCTGCCTATCACCGAGCAGAGGGAAAAGATAAAGAACCTGGGTGGGGGTTGAGCCAAAATGGCATTTTGCCACTTCTGATCTGCTCCCAGCTTTTGCAGCAGGGCACCAACCCCATCGCTGCAAACCACTCCCTTTTGCAAGGCACACGTGGACCTCGCTGGTAGCTCAGGGCTCCTGAAGGAGCTGCTGCAGTTGGCAACTGGAGCTGTTGTTGAACTTTTCACATTGCTTACCCCCACCATCCAAATGCCATCAACTGTCTGAGGAAGGACACAAAAATATTACCCTGGAGGGGCCAAAAACTTGGAAAAGGATGAAAGAAATGTTCTGATGATGACAATGACAAAAAAACACAATTTATTTTTGACAGCAAATGAGTACCCACAGCCCTCCAGCCCTCCCAGACTGGCAGCCGAGTGGGGCCGTTTCCATGGCATGAGGAGCTGGCAGCCTGCAGAGAGAAACCAGAGAGCCACGGTCAGTCACAGAAGGCTCCTGTGCCCCTGTCCCACCACGGCCTGTGCCTGGGCCAGGCTGCTGTGTGCTCAGAGCCCAAACCTCCTGACCCATTCTCCGTTTTTAGAGAAGGACAGAGTGGTAAGCCACATTCCATCTCCTCTGCTGAAGCACAGCCCAGCAGCCTCCTCAGCAGCTGCAAGGGCGGGATGCCCGTGTGCCTGGTTTCCAGGCTCCCCGGCAGATCAGGGGTTAAACGTTGGGTGTCTCCTGGATTTTCCCGGGAAAGGGCCCATCTCTGCACAGAGACACCGTTTTTCATTTGTAAATTAGGTCTTTCTTTCTCTGCCAACTGTGGTTTCTCCAGCCCCGGCTGCAGCCACTGGTCATTTAAAACTTTAAGAATCTTTTTCTACAAGCACAACTGACTTGATGTATATTTTACAAAATCACGAATTGTGCCATAACATATATTACAATGGGGCTGCAGAGATCCCCCTGCAGGTCCATGGGGATGCAGAGATCCCCTGCAGGTTCATGGGGATGCAGAGATCCCCTGCAGGTCCGTGGGGATGCAGAGATCCCCTGCAGGTCCATGGGGGTGCAGAGATCCCCTGCAGGTCCATGGGGCTGCAGAGATCCCCTGCAGGTCCATGGGGATGCAGAGATCCCCTGCAGCCCCTGGAGGAGCCGGGCTGGAGCTCGGCGATGCCTGAGAGGAGGCTGTGAGCCCGCGGGCAGAGGGGCCCCGCTGGAGCAGCCTGTCCTGGCAGGACTGAGCCCGTGGCACAGTGACCCACGCTGCAGCACTCGGAGGGGGCTGTGCCCAGGGGATGGACTCCGCTCCGAGAAGTTCCTGGAGAAGTCTCGGCCGGGAGAGAGCGCAGGGTGCAGCAGGGAACGACTCCTGTCCCTGAGCAGAGGGAGAAGCCCCGGGGGATGAGCTGAGCATGGCCCCATTCCCTGTCTCCTGCCCTGCCGGGGGAGGAGGTGCAGCTGGGAGCAGGGAGGCGTGGGGAAAGCTGCATTTAAGGCTCTGCACTGACTTCTCCTTCTCCTGCTCCGAGTCTTTGGAGTTTTCTGCCAGAAATCTCTCCCCTGCCCCACCCACCCACAGGGCTTGGGGCAGGTTTCCCTTTTCGGGGGAAATCAAAGCAAAGCTCTGATGCACTAACGAGGGGCAGGAGAAGTGAGGCTCCTGGGCTTCCCGCAGAGGCGGAGGCACGGGAGGCGCAGGGCCGGGAAAGCCGTGGCGGGAGGCGCGGAGAAGTTTGTTTGTGTGGGCAGCTCAATCCCGGCTCGGGCCGGGCCCGTGCCGGGGCTGTTCCTCATCTCCGGCTTTCCCCTCACGCAGCCCGGGGGCGCCGAGAGCGCGGGGCGAGGCGGGGCCGTGCGCAGAGCCCGCCCCGAGCTCGCTGCCATTGGCCGCCGGTGCCGTCAGTCGCGGTTGCGGCGCGCTGATTGGTGGGAGCGGGGCGCGGCGCGGCCCCGGCGGCGGGCTGAGGGCGGCCGTGGCCGCGCAGCGCCGCCATTGGCCGAGCGGCTGCGCGGGCCCGGCAGCGGCGGCAGCGGCCGGAGCGCGGTGAGGCGGCGGCGGCGGCGGAGCTCGGAGGCGGCCCCGGCGCAGGTGGGAGCCGCGCTGGGCTCTGCGGGGGCTCGGGGCTGGCTGCGGGCGGAGGGGGCGGCAGGGGGCTCCGGCGGCTCGCCGGTGCCGTGTCCGGCCCGTGCCGGCCCCGGGCTGAGGGCGCTGCGGGAGCGGCTGCCCGCGGTCTCCTTCCCGCCGGGGCCGGGCAGGAGCCGCTGCCGGAGCAGCGCTGGCTCGGCCCGGCTGCTGTGGGTAGGACAGAGGGGCTGCCCCGCGGCCGGGAGCGGGCGGGGAAATTCCCGTCGCCGGAGGTTCGTGTGCCCGGCGGAGAGCGAGGAGTCCTGTCAAAGTGACTTTATTGCCGAGCAGGGGCAGAGGCCGTGGGGCATTTGCCGTGCGCTCTCTGCCGTGGCTGTAGCCCGCAGCCTCCTTTTTATCCTCATTTTCCCGGCCGCATCTCCCTCTGCCTTTGCCCACCGGCTGAGTTCCTTGGAAGGTTCCGACTTCCCGATGCGCCTGGAGCCTGTCCTCGTTAATGTGCACCCTCCTTTTGTATAACAGCCGATATTCATGGCTCTGTTAAGTCTTTGTTCTTCTCCTCGAAGTTCAGGAATGTAGCGGGACTGTGAGCAGCTGTCTGGGTCAATTTGTAACATTTATTGGACCTGATGCTTTCTCCCCTTATCTACATGTGCCTGGCCCTATCTCCAGGCAGATTCACTCCTTGACTCTGTTTTATTCTTCCCGGGTCCTCTTTGGTTTTGGGATTATTCTCGGTGCCCTCATTCCCTGTCCTTTTGTAGCGTTTGTGGATCAGGAGGCCTGGCTGCCACCTGCATGCCCTGGCTCAGCTGCTGGATGAGCTGCACTGCCAAGGTGTGGAGCATGGTAAAAAGATGAGAGTTGCTGCAGCACAGAAGAGGAGAAGCAGCATTCCTTTAACCCCTGGTCTGCCAGTGCAGCACAAAATCGTGTCCCATTCCCATCCTTTCCACATTTGGGCCAGAACATGAGCTGCTTTCTTATTTCCTTTGTTAGCTTTTTCACCAGTTTTCCTTGGTCATCTCTGTGCCAACAGTAGTTTGAGTCACTGAGTTTTCCATAAACTCCTCCTTTTTCTGCTAACAGATAATCTGATCCCATCCCCTGGTGAAATGTGTTCCTCGTTTCAGTGGCTTGGTCAGCAGGAAGGTCAGGAGTTGGAGGTGTCTGGTTGGTTCTTATTTGGAGGACAGCTTGTAATTTAATGATGCCATTGAAATGATAAATGGTTTATCTGTCTCCTGATAGGAATTGGTTTGGGTTCTCAGGGGCTGGTCCGTGGTGTTGTAGGATTTGTTCTGGTGGCCCTTCATCTTTTCCCCATTTTGGGGTGCTCCCTTCAGCTGGGGCTCCATCAATTGACTGATTTTCTCTAATGTAAACATCAAATACTTGTATTCTAACTGATTTTTCTGAACTTGTGGTAGCAAAAACCCCAATGCTCTAATCCACCCTATGAAACATAGACAGTGACAGCAGATGTTGGAGTGGGCAGAGGGATGATCCCCCCCTTATTTTAGTGAAGTTTTCCCAACATTCTCCATTTGCTGTTTCCCTTTGCAGCTTCAGCCATTTCTGTTGCAGAGTCAGAGATCCTCACCACGGGCTCTGCCTTCAGCTGTGCAAATTCCATCTGTGGGAGATGGCAGAGTTTGGGGTGAGGGGGCAGAGGGAATCAGCCCAATTCCAGCCCCAGGCAAGAAACCCAAATACATTGTCCATGCTTTATCCCAGCACTGTCAATTTGCATTTCTTAAGCTCCTCTCCAGGCTGCTGGAAGGAAAATTCTCTTCCAGAGCAGCCATTGGATGACTCATATGTGGCCACCCCAGAATATGCTGCTTTTATTTTTTCTTTTTAAAGCATATTTTTAAACACACTATTAACTGTTAATGAGTTAAAGGATCACCTTTGTGATAAATAAATGCTCCAATTTATTAATTAATGAAAATTTATTAAATGATCAAAGTATAAATTTAGAGAAAAAAAAAAAAAGAAGAGCCACAATCCAGGCAAAAAGGGTCAGTGCAGAGCCTGGGTACCGGTGCTGGGTGAGACACAGGTCTGATCGCTACAGCAGAGGGTCCCCTCTGTTTCACACCGACTGTCCTGCCCGAGGCAGAGTCCCTTTCCTTCCTTTCAGGACTGCACATATTCCTGTGGAGTTCTTTCTCTGCAAGGAGCTGAACAAAACCATGGCCGGGGAGTGATAAACATCCAGGGAACAAAACCATGTCCGGGGAGTGATAAACATCCAGGATGTGTTCCCAGAATCCAGGAATCCAGTAATCCAGTATTGAGATGTATCTCACAGATGGCTCCAGCTATCTCAGTCTTAGATGTTTATCAGGTATTCATCATCCTGGTGGATCACCTTGCAGAACACCCATCTTTGGGCTGGCCACATTCATTCATTTGTAAATGAAGATCTCCTTCCTCTTGTCCAGGTGGTTTCAACACTGTGATGCAATCCCCGACACTGACTTGTGTGCTTAAAAATCTTTTTATAAGGGTATTTCTTACCAATACATACATAAAATATATATGGCAATTTTTATCGGCATGAATTATCCCATATACACAAAACAATCCTTCCCCTTCTACATAAGCATAGTAATTCCTGCTTTCTAAACTTTCTACATAATTATGTGTGACTTTACTTCTACCCTATACTACTATCCCATTTCCTAGTTCTTTATAAGAAGGAAATAAACCTCTTAGTTCCCTCAAGGCTTATTATCCCACTCTTGTCTTGGAATTCCCTGGTACAATTTGTAGACATCCCCTTCTCCCTGTATCTGCTCTTTGAATCTGGCCAAAGCATCTGCTGCCCTACCGTGTAGATTTTCCTCCCCCAATTTCATTATTTTTGATACCTGATTTGTTTTTCCCATAGCACATTCTGGGTCTGTGGGCATGGCAGCCACCTGCATACCCTGCACTACTGAGTGTATCGACCTGATAAAGCATGGTATCAGGCAGGGTAGGAATATGATCCCAGCTATTGAACACAATATTAAAAAATATTACCTTTTTCCACCATGCTCCATCAAACAGATGATCCCACCAGGATGCTTGGAGTACGGAGTTCCATTTTTGTACTGGGACATGTGCTACCCTTTTAATTTCTGTCACAGGCCTCTGATGGTTTCTCCATAGTCATCAATCTCTATAGAGCATTATGATTCATTAAACTTTCCACAGACCCCTACTCCCTCTGCTAGTAAATAGTCCAGGGCTATTCTGTTTTGATACACAAAGGCCCTCATTTGGGAGTGTTGTTTAGACAACAGCTCAAGGGCATTTGAGGTGTGGTTAGAGACCATGTCTACCACTGCCCAAAGTCTTATTAGTTGGTTTAACAGATAAATTGGGGTCCTATACCCCCAGCTTTCATCCTGGGCCCATGTTGCAGGACCATAATCCTCTATTATTCTTTCTGCTGGCCACTTCTCGCCCCAGGTCTGACCCCAACCAAAGATAGGGAATTTCTTTTTCAAATCCCTTCTTCTTCTGCTCAAAGTTTCGTATAAGGGGGCCCCTAGTGAGCTGTGTTCTGATTGAGGTAGGGTAAAGAAAACGTGTCTGATCAATTGAATAGTGCATGATCCTCTCCACCACTGAGGTAGTTCGCTGTATGCTTTCTTCCCACAAATCCAATATAAACCATTCAGGGCTTTCCACCTGACTTTTGTGTTTTTGGGTTTACTCCAGAATCCTCTCAATTCATCTAAGGATTGGTAAGGGTTAGCTCCAGAGCCTTTGTTCCAGCAGTGTTCAATTTTTTTCTCTCCATTCACATTTAGTGCCTTTTTCCCAGCTCCAGTACCCTACTAGGTACCTACTAGGTACTGGAGTACTCCAGTAGGGATTTCTGGCTGCCAGATTCTGCTTTTGTTAAGGGAATTTACTGTTGGAGTGGACAGACATGAAGTGTATCCCACCATTTCAGTGTGCTCCTTTCCCTCCCTGCTAATGCAAAATGTCCCAATTATAGCATTATCCCATTTCAGGAGTTGATCTAGAGCTAAGTTCTCACCTTTTCAAGGCCACTTCTCTGCAGACTTGAGCCCTCTGCAGATCCAGCAATTGGACAGCCCCAATTCTGTTGCAGTTTCTTGCATCAGATCCACAAATAGGTTTTGATCGGAGGCAGGGAAACTCCAACTGGTATATTGTTTTTTGAGCTGATCATATTGCTTGCTTAGGGTTCTCAGCCTTTCTTGCTCCATCCTTCTTTTTCTCATCTCTGCCTCTTGTCTTTTTAGTTCCTGTGATACCTGTTTAATTTTGCTCTCCGGGTCCACTCGCTCTTTGTTCTTGAAAAGCAGAACATCCTGTCATATTGCAAACAAACATGGTCATCCTAATCCTCTAAAATGTCCAAGATAACTGGCTCATTTTTGAGGGACATCTTGGTCTCATATTTTAAGTTCTTCCCGACCCAGTATGTCTGTCCACCCATAACACACATTCCCAAGTGGTTATTGTCATAACACAGTGGGTTAGCCTGAAAGTATGCTACAAACACTGACTCCATCCTTCCCCCAGTCCATAATGTGCAGTTACATTTATCACAGATCGGGACAGATATCTGTTCAACATTTCTTTTATGTTCCTTGTGCTCTGACTGCCCGTCCTTGGGGGTCACCCTTTGTGAGTAACACCTTATTCTTTCTTTTAGCTTGCGTATCCCCTGCTGGGTGCCGTTTATGGGACAGTGCCCGCTAATCTTACCCTTGCCGCGGTTCCTTGGGGCTGGGGCTGTCAGAGCCTCCGATTCCCCGTGTGCTCTCCGGACAGTCTGTATGCAGAGCCCGCACCTTCACCGGGGCCTCACACCTCTGTGCTGGGCCAGTTAGTGCAACGCGTGCTGGTCCTGAGGCACATTGCTGGACTCAGATTGATCAGGATCCCCACGATTATTATTCCTCTGCCTTTGCCTGTGCCCACTGGGTTGCCACCAGTGGTGAGGTAAACCATTTTCTCGGCAGCAAGAATAGTCTTCTGTGGTGTCATACCTGGACTGAGCTGCATACCTCCGTTTAAAGATGCTCCACCTTGGTAGTTTAACTGTATCTGCACTGCAGGGTACTTTATTTGACCTCTGGCACTCAACAGTAATGATTTGAGCTTTTGATCTCAATTTTCCCCTTAGCCTGTTTTGAAACAAATGAAATCAGATCTCAGAGTCCGCTTCGATTATTCCTAGGCTTGTGGCAAGCTCTTGTTGCTGTTGAGGCAGGATGGGAATGAATAGACTTGACTCAGAAGGCTGCTGAGAGTAAAACTCCCATTTATTCAAAATACACACCTCTTTTATACAGAGCTTAGCAAGGATCAAATCTATTTGTTCTGAAGTGAAAACAATCCAGAGCATTGGTGCAAAGTGCTTGACGCACAGTGATAGAACTTAACTATAAACAATGTGAAAAACAAGAGAAATAAAGCATTATTTACATTCTTTCCCAGCTCTTTCCCAGCTTTTTGTCTGGCTAGAAACTCTCAGCTTCTTTCTTTGACTGAATCTGAGACCCACAGCTCTAAGATATGGCTAGTTCCCCTTCTAGGCACTTATCACATAAACCCTTTGGCCAATATTCCCTTCTACAGTGTGTGACCCAAACCTTGTTACAATACTCACATTTGAAATATACAAATGGATAACATTCACAATGAGGTTCAGTGCATCTTATCAGATCCCTGTCAGTCATTTACTTGGCCACCACAAGGTTATCTTCAAATCCCCAGGAGGAGAAGTGACTTTGCACTCTGGCATCTCTTCCTGGTGCTCGACCTTCTTCACTCGGGATGCGTGTGTCCACCCCTTTTCTGCTGTTTGTATTGCTGTATCTGTGGTTAAGAGGACGAGAAAAGGGCTTTCCCAGTCAGCTGTCAGTGGGGCTTCTCTCCACGTTTTTATGAGCACTTTGTCCCCAGGATGTACTTTATGTGTGGAAAAACCTAAAGGGGCACCTTGTGTTATTCCCTGCTTCCGCAATTCCTGCAGATTCTTACTTATGGCTATGAGATACGGCTGTGTCTGTGCATCTTCTATCCTCAGATGCCCCACTGGCATGCCATGTTCATATGGCATCCCATACAGCATTTTGAAAGGTGACACTCCAGTCTCGGAGTGAGGCATGGTCTGGATATTTAGCAAGGCTAAGGGGAGGCACTTTAACCAGGACATTTTTGTTTCCAAAATCAATTTTGCTAATTGAACCTTTAATGTTTGATTTATTCTTTCAACTTGTTCAGAGCTCTGAGGCTGCCATGGGGTGTGGTATTCCCACTGGATCCCAACAGCATTGGCTTGTTGTCTAATAATTTTTGAGAGGAAGTGTGTCTCCTGGTCCGCATCTATGTATTTTACTAACCTATATCAGGGTATGATTTCTTCTAGTAGAAATTTTGATACTGTCTGAGCCATCACCTGAGAGCTCAGGAGGGCTTCTACCCTGTGGGTTAGTTTGTCCACTATTACCAATAAAAATTTATATCTCCCCACCTTAGGCAGATCAGTAAAATCTACCTGAATCCTTTTGAAAGGTCTGTATGCCACCGGGTGACTTCCCAGTGCCAGCTGCCGTGTTTTTGCCTGATTAATCTTTTGACAAATCATACCCCCCTGCACCTCTTGTTTCACCAGTTCATAAATCCCCTTGCACCCGAAGAATCCAGGGAATTGCTCTGCCAGGGCCTGGACTCCCCAGTGTGTTTGTTGATGTAATCTCCTCAGGATGTTTCTGCTGTAGTCTTTAGACAACAGCTCCCTCCCATCTGGCAATTTCCACTTACCTCCTTCTAGCTGGCCTCCTATCTTCTTGTACCCCTCGATTTCCTTCAGGAAGGGGTGGGGAGGATATTCCTGAACCTGCCCTTCTTCGATTCCTGGGGTACTTACCTTCATTAGAGGCAGGCTTTTGGCCTCTTTGTCTGCTAAATTGTTCCCTTGGGTCCTGAACTGCATTCCTGTCTGGTGCCCTTTCACGTGGACTATGGCAATTGCCTCTGGCCCCCTTATAACCTTTAAGATTTGCCTGATTATTTCTTCATGCACTAGCCTCTTTCCCTGAGTATTGAGTAACCCTTGTTCTTCCCAAATCTTTCCAAATATGTGTACCACCCCAAATGCATAATTTGAATCTGTAAAAATTGTTCCTTTTTTCCCTTCTAATTTCCACAGGACCCTCAATACTGCGTATAACTCACAAGCTTGTGCTGACCATCCGGGATTCAGGGGTCCTGATTCCACTGCCTCCCTGGTTTTGCCATTAGGAAATATCCTGATTTCCTTTTCCCATCTATGACCCTTGCAGAACCACCCACAAACCATTTTTCACCTTCTTCTAAATCTGGCCTTATTTTGATCTGCAGCTCCACCACTTCTGCGCAGTCATGGGAAGGCACTCCTGCGGCTTCCCTAGCCAGGAATCGTGCGTGATTTTGCACCGAGGTAGTTCACAATTCCAAATCCCGGGAGTGGATTAATACAGCCTCATACTGTAGGAGCCTGGCGTCAGTTGGCCACTTGTCAGCCTTTTGCTGCAGAATGCCCCGACGGTCACCTGCGACCAGGGACCTCAGATAACGGGAAGCTGGACGGGACAGAACGCACATCCAACCAATATGATTAATGCAACGTTCTCCATTTATTCGAGAGAAGATGGCAGTTTTTATACACTTCTATATAGTTTATAGTTTACAAAGCACTCTCATTGGCAAGCTAACATTGTTTACCTTTGTCTTAAAGTGGCCTAAACCTTACACTATAAACCTATACTACTTTACATCCAGACAGCCCAGTGCTTCGCATCACACCTTAATACAATTTCTAACTGCGCCACAAGCTCTTAATTTCTAACTGCGTCAGAGGCTGGAAGGCCTCACAAGCCCCAAATCTGTGGCCTAGACTGAGGGGAAGCTCAATTCTCACTCCAGACATAAATCATGCCCTCTCTCTCAGAAATTCTGTAACAGTCACCTTCTTAGCCTCCTCCACCAACACTGTCACTGCTGCAATTGCTTGTAAGATCCCTGCTTACAGGATCTAAAAGCTTTGATACATACCCCACCAGCTTCTTGGCCCCGGCCCAATCCTGCAATAAAACCCCATGGGCAGTGTGATTACTGATGTCCAGGAACAGCTGAAAAAGTTTCTTTACATCAGGGAGGCTCAACTCTGGAGCTGCCGCGAGGATTTCTTTTAATTTCTTGAAACCCTCCTCATCCTGCTCTCTCTACTTTAGCTTGTCCGTGATAAGCTTTTCATGAAGAAACTTTTCCTTCTCACTATATCCCTTGATCCATTGCCTGCAGTATCCTGGAAGCCCCAGCAGCTTCCTGACCTCCTTTTTTGTTCATGGAGGGGGTAAAGTAATGATACCTGTTATCCTGTCCGGATCCAACTTCTTACCTTTTGTTAACCAATGCCCTAGGTACTTGACCTCAGGCTCTGTGAACTGTAATTTCAATTTGAGACCTTTCAACCCTTTTTCCCCAAAGAAGTTTAATAGTGCTATGGTCCCACACATCCTCCTCCCTGAGTCCGGCTGCCAATAGGTCATCTACGTATTGTAGTAATTTGGTCCCTTTAACGGGCACAAACTCACTTAAGAGTTTTTCAAGGGCTTGTCCAAATAGGTTTGGTGAGTACAGAGAATAGATTTACCACCCTCAAATCTTGCACCAGCCTGTAATTACCATCCGCCTTCTGTACTGCCAAGGTAGGAGTGTAATGTCTTGACATGCACAGTTCCAATGTGCCTTTCTTTCTTAGATCTTCTATTACAGCCTTCAGTCCATTCCTGCCTTTCATAGGAATGCAGTACTGTTTAATCCTGATTGGATCCTCTGGTCTCTGGATCTCAGTGTGAATTGGCTCCATGTTTAACCTCCCCGCCTCTTCCCAAATCACACTTTGGGATTTATCTCATTTTTGTCCTCAGCGGTTATTTTGTATAAACTTACTGTGAGCTGGGAGTCCTGTGCTATCAGGCTTATCCCAGAGCTACCATTAGATCCCCCCCCAGCAAATTATAATCTGCTTCTTCTACCAGTACTATGTTCCCCAGACAAAACTTATTTTCTATTTCCACATTTGTTAAAACCGGAACCTTAAAGGGTTCCCCTTTAGCCCCAGTGACCACCATTGAATCCTTGCTTTTAGTACATCCAGGTGGCAGTCGCTGAACTGTAGCTCTTTCTGCGCCTGAATTGACCAAAACCACCAATTCTTGTTTTTGGGGTCTAATTTTTAATTTTATCAAGGGCTCTCCAGGTGTTCTGGACTCCAAATTATAAAGCCCCTGACACCTCTAATCCTCCTGGAAGATCTGTTCATCCTTCATTCTCTTCTTACAGTCTCTTTTAAAGTGCCCTTTCTGTTTACAGTAAAAGCACTCAGGGCTGCTTACCTGTTTGTTTATGCCTTTCTTCTGAGAGGGGTTAGGTTTTCCCTGGGGCTGTTTTGTTTGTGCCAGCTTTCCGGGATTTTGTATCTGCTCCTGTTTTTGCACTTCCCTTATTGTGCCACCAGTATCCTTACCTGTGCTTTTTATTTTTCATCATTCCTTCTTATGTAAACCTTCTGTGTCTCCCTTAACAATTCTTGGAGGCTTTTCTCTTGACAAGTTTCTATTTTTTCTAGCTTTTTCCATATGTCCTCCCATGATTTAGCAACAAATTGTGTTTTAAACAGAATAGCCCCGACAGGTGAATTAGGGTCGGTATCCGAATACATTTGGAGGCTCTTTCTCAGCCTCTCCAGCCATTTGGTGGGTATTTCATCCCTCCCCTGGCATTCCCCCAATGCTTTACTAATGTTCTGTCCCTTTGGTACCATCCCCCAAATTCCCTGTATTACCATGTTCCTTAGCCCTATCATTTTAGACTGATCCTTCTCTGCCTGGGTGTTCTATGATGGCCTCTGTTCAGGCTTTCTCTCGTGCCACTCCCTCCCTGGGGATTCCTGTGTTCTCAATCATTTATTGCAGCCTGCCGTATCATGTCCTGTTCCTCGGCGTTGAATAACGACCTTAGAATGGCGCAGATGTCATCATATGAATAGATGATGTTCCCCAAAAATTCATCCAGCCTCTCTGCCACCCCTAGAGGATTATCCATTAATTTCTGCATTTCCTTGCTGAAAGCTCTTACATCTCCCATATTGATCGGCACATTTACGTACCCAATGACTCCGGGAGCGGTTGGTACTTCCCTTAGAGGGTAAAGACTGGGTCTGTCCCCTTCCTCCTCACTATCGTCATGGTTTTCTCTCCGTGTCTTGCACCATGTTCTGCTAGCTGGAGGATAAGCAGTTTTCCCAGGGGGAGGTGTGTGCCCGGGATCGTCTGCCTGTTGTGGTGCAGGTGGAGCTGGGAGGGACCTGATGGGTCCGGCAGCACCGGAGCCGAGGGCTGTGTGTTACACGGCGGTGCCTGTGCCTGTGCAGGCTGAGGCGGGTGCCCTGCTGGTGCAGGCACAGGGGCCTGAGCCTGGGGAGGAGAATTCAGGTACAGGGGTGGAAGATTGTCCAAGGGCTCTGTCTTGGTTTGAAAAGGCAGGAGTCTGTGAAGGAAGGCAAAAGCCTCTTGTGAAATGGAAAAGGTAAACTCCCTCTCTCCGAATTACCACAATTTCAAAAAAAGCTCTTAGGTAAAGATATGGGAATGGGAGTAACAGTTCCTTATTAGGAGAAAAACTAAATAAAAATAATAACAATAAAAATGTAATTAGTACAAACAAAACTAGTGATAGAGTCAGAAACCTAACACCCTGAGGAGTTAGGGTGTTGGCAGTAGTCTAGATAAATGGTGGCTGTTTTTCCTGGAGTGGCAGATGAAATGCTGCTGGATTGGTGATCTCTAGAAGGGTGGAGTTTTCTTTGAAGGTCTGGTAGTAGTTGGGCTTGGTCTTCCTCTGGGAATCCAGCAGAGAAAAGAGCTGCTTTTCTGGGAATCCAGCTAATAGCTGCTCAGTGTCCCAAAAAGTGCAGATTTTATGCAGGTAGGGGTGCTTGGCTCCTCCCTCTGAGTGGAGCATCTCACAATGGGATGATGTAACTTTACTGGTCATGCAGTGAGTCAATTCAATGGTCCATGAACTGAAGATATCTCCCCAGAGGGAGACATTGTTCTTGGAAGAGATAAGAAAACTGCCCAACCTCCAACAGACCGCAGATAGAATACATGCTTATCTTACAAGCCAGGACAATTATTACGGAAAATTATTCTCATAGTGTAATCTTGTCTCTGAAACTGCAGGGAAAAAAAAAATTTCCAACAATATCTTTAGTGCTAGAGAGTCAAGGCATTCCTTGGTTCTGGTAAAGATGTGCAACAGAAATCATTTCATTCACACATAGGCTGGCTGTGCAGAGAAAATTATCCCATGACATGTGAGTTTTACTAGATTTTCCTAAATTTATACAGACTGAACCAATCTAAATCCATTGGTTTAATGTTCATTGCTTCCAAGTTGTGTAGTTTTCAGTATTTGGTTTCCTACTGGACCCAGATTTCTTTGCCTCTGATGTTAATTAGGTTGGAACTCCTGGATTTCCTTCTCAGCCTTTTGCAGACCAGGTGCCTCTAACTCTGCCGGGGGCAGTGTCTGGGGTAGGTGTTGGTTGCTGTTTGCTGCTGGGCACTGATGTTTTGTGGGTATCTTTTGGGGTATTCCCAGTGTGTTGAGATGTTAAACTCATCTCCACTGAGTGGTGTAACAGCCCATAACAAAACCTTTAAAATTTCTCTCCCCAAGGCAAAGGCAAACCAAGCCTGAGTAGAAAAATAATTTTTTTTTTTTTTAATGAAACTTGCTACATTTTCCACCAACCCAGCTAATGCAGTGTGAGTGTAACTGAGTGGAATTGTCCCGGTGTGTCCCCAGCAGCTGTGGCAGTGCAGGCCCAGCGAGCACTGAAGCTGCAGCAGTGGCAGCAAGGGCTGGCCCCGGTGGCTGGAGCTGCCCAGGGAGGGTGGCCAGGCCGAGGATTTCAGCAGAGGAGGTGTGGGCAGGCCCAGGGCCTTGCCCCGCTGTGGAGCCCTGGCTGCTGCTGCGCTGCCTTCAGTGCAGGCTCAGGGGGGCCTCCCATCCTCCTGCTGCAGGCGGGAAGTGCAAATCTCCGGGGCTGCAGAGACCTGGAGCCCAGGCTGAGGGGTCCCCCCGTGTTCAGCTGTGCTGGCGGCTGTTTCTGGCCTCGGGGCCCCTTGGCATGGGCCACGCCACTTGGCCACCAGTGGTGCTGCTTTGCACTCCTTAGGCAGAGCCCATGTCCTGCTTGGATGTTGGTGTTATAAATGAAAATTTGTCCATCCAAATAAAAATGAAAAATGAAAATTTTATTTAGGATCAAATTCTCTCTGAGCCAGCCACAAGGAGAAGGACAGTGCTGAGCCTGGGGTCGGCACTGGGTGTGTGACAGGAAGGACGCCATTTGGCAGAGGTTCCCCTACCCTAGGCACACACACGCCCTCCTGGACCCTGCAGTTCTTACAGGAAATTTTCTGCCCAAGGCTGGGATTTCAGCCATCTGCCTTTTCTTTCTATTCAAAGTCCCACATATTCATAAAGTTCTTTTCTCTGAGTCAAGGTTGAACAATCCAAGTCCAGGTGTGGATGATCCTCGATCCTCTGATGGAGTTATGGAGCCGTGGCTTTCAGATGTATCAGCCTGGAGGAGTTCAGCAATCCCAATCTAGGGTTGTTACCAGGATGATCAGTGCCCAGGCATTCCAGTATCGCCCTTCTGAGCAGCCCATCTCCCCATCTTCAGGCGAGCCACATGTGTTAAATTGTAAATGAGACTTTGTCCAAGAAAGCCAGTATTGGTGTAACCAATATGTGTGGGGGGGCACTTCTCAGTGCTGGCGTGTGTGCTTTGCAATAACAAAATATTATACGTGTCAAATCATATTTCCCTTAACCAAATACAACAATATTACATTGGTGCAAATTATAACAAACATACATATCATTGGGAGCAGCAAAGTGCCAAGTCAGGCTCTGTGCCAGCCCAGCTTCCTGTGGGAGAGATTGCACCAGAGACAGGATTCTGGCCACAGACTGCTTTAAATGTGCATCCCTTATCTCCACCCTGCACTAGGTGGAGAATTCCCAGGGTAAGGAATTCCCAAGATCAATTCCATGGGAGATTGAATTGAATATCTGGCCTGGGTCTGGCTCTTCTTCTTGCCCAAGCCAATGGCAAAAGCCGTACCCATGGCATCCTGGTTTGTATCCCCAGCTTCCAAAGGTGTTTCCTTAGTTCCCTATTCATTCTTTCTACCCAGCCTGAGCTGTGGGGGTGCCAGGGGTTCTGGAGGTCCCATTGTATTCCTAAAGCTGAAATAACCCCCTGAAGGATTTTTCCTGTAAAATGAGTTCTACTGTCTGATTCTATTGCTTCCACAATCCCTTTTATTGGAATTATTTCTTTTAGAAATACCTTAATAAGTGATCCAGTGGTTGCTGAAGAAGTCAGAATTGATTTTGCCCCCTTTTAGCTGACATGGTGTTACCAGAAGCTATTGAAGCCTTCCTGCTCAGGGCATTTCAGTGCCAGGCTCTTACAAGCACACACAGCTCTGTGGGTTTGTCCTGCGCTTTGTCTAATTCCCCTTCCTTCCTGTGAAAAACACCATTCACTTTTGTTAAAATTTTAGAACTTTATTAGTAAGAAAATAGTCATAAAAATTAGGACAATAAGAGACAATAAATGTAAACAATTATGGAGTCCGGTTGCCTGGCACTCCACCAAATAGCACACCTTGCTTATAAAGGACTACCCCTTAAAAGCAATGGCCTATTGCATATTCATATATCTCATACATGATTCAAACATTCCTTTCAAACCAGGGTGTTTCTGCTTAATTTTAGATTCCCCCCCATGTTGTACATCAGCCTTCTTGGTTCCTGGAAGTCTGAGCTTTTCTGTAAAGGAGGCAATGATTCTTTTCTGGGGTTCCAATTGTCTGTTGCTGTGATCTCTATCCAGCGTCAATAATGCAAAGAATTTCTTGATTATCTTTTCCATTCCTTGAGCTAGTTACAAAAAGTATCTTATGTCACATAGTTTCTATTTTAATCTCATGATATAGGCTAAAAACTGTATGTAGTACACTACTTAAAAGAGATTAATACAGCACTACTTAAAAGAGATTACTAGGACACAACTTTCCAACATAACACATAGTATTCATTTTAATATTTGCAATGAGCCAATCATATAATATGCATTTTTCATTCTTCCCTCCCTTGGAATAGGGTGTTGCTTCTAGACAACACTTGTGCTGGTTGCTTCAAAGTACTTTGAAGAGGCTCCATATCTAATTTTCCCCATTTCCCTGAGGCTGCCCACACTTGTGGGTTCACTTCAGCATAGGCCTTGCCAGACATATGACACAAAGGTACAACAGAACGAGCCTCTGTGTCAGCTTTTATAATGTTAATTTGCATTCCCAGTTTAGCGATCAAATCCCTTCCCTGTAAACTATAGTCACAATTAGGGGCAAGTAAAAATTCTTGCATTTCAAACCCTTTCCCACATATGCTAGAAGTGGTTGAATAAAGCCACTCCTCTTTCCTACTTCTCCCCTGAATACTCAAAGACATTTTTAGCAGTTGTCCCGCTTAGGTGTAAGATTCAGAGTGGATGGAGAGGCCCCCGTGTCCATCAGGAGAGGCCTCCTCTGGATGCAGACCAGCCTGAATGTTCTCCAGGGCTCCAGTGTGGTGGGTCCCCGGTGGGATGGGAGCTCAGAGAGCCCTGACAATCCATGTCCATGCAGGGGTGGACTTGCTCCTGCTGAGGGTGCTGCTGTCTGTGCTTGCAGTGTCCTTGTGGGCTGCAGCTGGAGCCCTGACTCCTTCCCAGGGGCTGTTTGGGTGGGCTCTGCCCTGGCCAGGAGGGCAATGCCTCTGCCAGGTGCTTGTGGCCGACCCCGTCATGCCCTGGGTGCTGGGGCCCCCTTGGGCCCTGGGGTTGATCCCTCAGGGGCTGAGGGAACTCTGCCATGGCCTTTGCCTTCAGCTTGGCCTTTTGCTCATCCTTTCTTGCCTTCAGCTGCTGTGCCCTTGTGCCCAAGTGCTGCAGGGCTTCTTGTGCCACTCCTGCAGCCCCGGTCACTGCCTGTGGGTGCTCATCCTTTGAGAGCTGCTGAGCTTTCTGCAAAACCTTTCCTTTCTGCAGGGACCCAAAGCAAATCCTGAACAGCAAATCCTGATCCTTCATGTGCACTCTGCATTTCCCAGCTGTTCCTTTGTTTTCCCCGTTTGCTCAGGGTCCCTGCCCAGCCCGTGTGGCAGAGCCGGTGCCTGTCCTGCCGCAGTGTCCAAAGGCGGCCCCCCCGGCGGGCAGGGCCGGCAGCTCCCCGGGGCCGGGCAGCGGCCGGGGCGTCCCGCAGCCTCCTGGGGGCCGGGGGCCACTGCCGGCCCTGCCCGGGGCTGGTGGGGTCAGGCAGCGCCCGGCGCTGAGCCCCGGCTGCCCCACAGCCCCGGCCCGGCCCCGCAGCTCCCCACAGGCCCCAGCCCGTGCTCCCGGTGCCGCACCTCTGCGCCCGGTGCTGCCGCTGCCACCGCAGAGAAACCCCTGGCATCCTGACCTCCTGCTTTTCCTGTCTGGGAAACTGGGAATTGAAAGTATCAGCTGGGAAATTCTGAGGAAAAAACAAAAAACGGTGCTCGAAAACAAGCCAATCCTGAGTATTTTTCTGTTCCTCCTCTTTGCCATCATCCTTTTTCTTACCACACAGATTCCTCCTGCTGCTTCTTGCCTGAACCATATTGCTGCACACTCCCCTTCACCCGATCCCTTCCCAGCACATGAACACCATCCATCCCTTGTTGTACAAATCCCTTCTCCACTTCCCTCATTGCCCCACTGGGTGTCCATGTCCTTAATTACCTCTGGGGGAATTTGCAAACTACCTCAACATTCTCCCAAGGGACCCTTCAGAGACATTTTGGGATCATCATCCCTTTGGCCAGGACCCCTCCCTGGCTTTCCCTTTTCTCCCCTCCATGGGTGCCCTGCCATGTTCACTCCCCGAGGATCCCAGGGCACTCACTGATGAGATTTTCAGTGCTCTCTCCCTGCTGACCCTTCACAGACCCCCTGATGTGTCACTCGTCTGTCTCCTGGTCACTCCCGGGTCCCCAATCAATCTCTGGTGCCACCGCCAGCCAAGGGAGCCGATCACCCAAAGTGGGTGAGGCACCTTCAGCTGCACTCCCTGCCCTCCACCCTGGAGGATGGAAGGAATTCGGGATGAGCCCCAGGGTGTGTGGAAAAATTGACATCAGCAGAGGATTCTGTCCACAGAGCAGACAGAGGAATCCTGTAAAAGTAATTTCTTTCCTAATAAAAGGGAGAGGCCATTGGACATTCCCCATGGGATCTCTCCAATTGTTGGAAGACACAGTCTCCTTTTCATCCTAATTTTCCCAGCTGCATCTCCCTTTCCCTTTCTGTGTTGGCTGAAATACTTGAGAGCTACAGACTTGTCAATCCACCTACTGCTTACCCCTTTCATATGCACCCCACTTTTGTATAGCAGATGATATTCATGGCTCTGTTAAGGCTTTGTTGTTCTTCTCCAAGTTAATGAATTTAGCAAGACCTTGGCTGAGCAGCAGTCTGTGTCATCAAATAACATTTTCGGAAACCAATGGATTCTCCTGTCACACCCTTATGTACAATTCTCTGGCCCTATCTCCGAGCAGATTCAGAGCATCTGTTTGTAAAGACACTTTCCTGTTGTTCCTTCCATGGGTCCCCCGTTTGTGGGACATCCCCCCTGGAGCAGGGTGTCCCCTCTGTGCTGCAGCCCCAGGGCTCGGGCAGAGCTCAGCCAATCAGAGCCCGCGGCGCTGATGACTCACCAGTTGCCAGGCAGACTCGCAGCTCCCCGCGTTCCCCACCTGGACCCACCTGCGCCCCCCCCTCGGCCCCATGGCCCCGCGAGGGGAATTTGGGGAGGTGGGAGTGGGGCAGCGCCAAGGCCGGGCCCCCCCGCGCTGTCCTGGCGGGAGCGGCTGCAGTGGGGACCGAGTGCGGGCGGGAGCGGCCGAGAGCCCAGCGCTGCCCCAGCCCGACCTGCCCCAGCTCCATCCCTGCCCCTGCGCTGGGATGCTGTGGGGCTGGGGGGAAGAGGGAGCCGGCAGTGGGTGCTGGGCCTGGGGGCAGGAGGAGAAGGGAAGGAGAAGTGGCCTTGAGGAACAAAATGGTCAAAGGATGCAGGTGGCAGGAAAGGGTGGGATTGTGCAGGAGAAGGAGGAATAGCAGGAGCAAGAGGAGTGTGAGGAAGAGCAGAGACACAGGAGGAGGAGGAGGAGCAGAAAGAGGAAGCAGCAGAAGGTTCCACCCCTCCCTGTGTCTGCAGCCTCCCCCCAGCCCAGGAATGCTGCTCCCTCCACATGCAGCAGGTGACTGTGGAAGTGGATTCACGATTTTCATGGGATGAATCTTGGTGTTTCTGAGCTTGCTTGGGATAAATGTTTGTGCTTTGGTTTTATGTGGCAGCTGAATATTTATATCCTGGAGGAGGTTTTTCCTGAGTTGTGATGTTTAGGGAGTTTTTGATTTGTGTCTTGGAAGTTTGCGGTATTTTTGGTCTGAATCTTGGTGTTTTGGAGGTTCTTACAGACACAAGATTCCCAGTGACTTCCTGAGATGAACTTGGGCCATGAGGAACCTCCATTCCAAGGTGCTCTCCTCTTGTTTTTTCCCCAAACCAGGATTTGTCATACCCAGGGTGTGGCTGAATGGAGGAGGAGGAAAAGCCCCGGAGATGCTGCAGGAGGAGGAGCTGCAAACCCAGCCCAGGGAGCTGTGGGGAGGAAAGAGCCCCCTGAGCCAGGAAGGCGGGCAGAGATCCAGGCAGAGCTCGGAGCTGGTGGAGAAGCCTCATGGCAGGGAGAAGCCCCACAAGTGCTTGGAATGTGGGAAGGGTTTCAGCTGGAGATCCAACCTGATCGAGCACCAGAGGATCCACACTGGGGAGAGGCCCTACGAGTGTGGGGAGTGTGGGAAGAAGTTTCAGACCAGATCCCATCTCCTCGTACATGAGCGGAGTCACACAGAGGAGAGGCCCTTCCACTGCTCCGACTGCGGGAAGGGTTTCAAGCAAAACTCCAACCTCACTGTGCACCGGCGCATCCACACCGGGGAGAGGCCCTACGAGTGTGGGAAGGGCTTCAAAGACAGGTCTGGCCTGATCTGGCACCAGGTGATCCACACTGGGGAACGGCCCTATGAGTGCTTGGAATGTGGGAAGAGCTTTGGGTGGAGCTCACACCTGAGAAGACACCAGCGCATCCACACTGGGGAGAGGCCCTACGAGTGTCCCCAGTGTGGGAAGAGGTTTCACACCAGCTCTGATGTCCTCAAACATGAGCGGATTCACACAGAGGAGAGGCCCTACCGCTGCC
The DNA here is from genome assembly GCF_050655825.1 of Lonchura striata. NCBI lineage: Eukaryota > Metazoa > Chordata > Aves > Passeriformes > Estrildidae > Lonchura > Lonchura striata. The sequence goes on from NC_140738.1 coordinate 8,436,874, forward strand.
CCGACTGTGGGAAGGGCTTCAAGGAAAACTCCAATCTCACTGTGCACCGGCGCATCCACACCGGGGAGAGGCCCTACAAGTGTGGGGAGTGTGGGAAGAGTTTCTCCAGGAGCTCAGACTTGACCCAGCACCAACGGAGGCACCACTAAGGGAAGCCCTGTGAGTGCCCCACGTGAGGGAAGAGCTTTGAGTGAGGGAAGAGAGTGAGGGAAGAGCTTGGTGAGCTGCTGCAGCTCCATCCCCCATGGGAGGATCCGGGCTGGATGATCCCCAGTGACCCCCGTGGGGCAGAGCCCTGGTGCCCCCATATGGGGAATAAAACAGAGAGTAAAGCAATGGAGCTGATCAAGGGGCCCGATATCTGAGGCCTGACTGAGCAAAAACTGTGGGAGACACAGACACAGTTTCAGTCTCCCTGGGCAAGAAATGACCAGAAAAAATGGTGCGAGTGTTTGTGATAAGATAAATGTTCCCAGGTTACTGGATGTCACGAAGAATGTGTAACCAATGGGAAATTGTTACCAAAAATAGAGCCCTATATAAGCCCCATACAAGTCAATCCCTGTATAAACACCTGGTACACTCAGTAAAATTGGCTTTGGTCTAAACTCGTATGTCCCCGTCTCTCCATGGTGGATAACCCTGTTGTGGGTGATCCCCGTTGGGTGGGGAAAGGTGCTGGAGGGATTTCTTTCCCTTCTCCTGGTGCTGCCGTGGTTTGGTTGGTAATAAATTCCCTCCCTGTGCCCAGGCCGGGTCTGTTGTCCCCGTGCCGGTGCTCGGGGCGGGATCTCTCCCGTTCCTTCTCTGCACTGCCGGGCCTCTCCTCAGCCAATGAGAGAACGCGGTGGAGAAGAGTCAGCCAATCAGCGAGAGCGGCGCTGATGACTCACCAGTTGCCGGGCAGACCCGCAGCAGGCAGTGTTCCCCACCTGGACCCGCCCTCCCTGCCCAGGGCCGGCCCCGCCGTGGGGTCCCCCCAAGTCCCTCCCCAGTGCCCCCAGGAACTGGGCTGGGTTTAACTGGGAAGCTTTACTGGGAACACTGGGAGCAGGGGGCAGGGGCAGAGTGACAGCAGGGCTGGGGGACACTCAATCCCCCCAAAATCAGCGTGGGGATAGAGCGGGGCGTCCCGGCAAGGCCCGAGGCCACGGGGAGGGGCTGCGGCCGCCGGCGTCTCAGGAGCTCTGTGGGCAGAGAAAAGGGGGTGACACCGGGCTGGGGGCCCAGCGTAGCACACACATTCCAGAGGAGGGGGGACATGACTCACGGGACCCCCCAGACTCTCTTGCACAGGTAGAACCCGATCCCCAGTGCCAGGAAGACAGAACCCAACTCAGGAGTCTCCAGTTCCTGTCAGCATCTTGCTGCGGCAGCATCCAGCAGCATCTCTGGGTGGTCCGCAGGGGTCAGGATCTCCCAAAAACTCTCACAGACACCCAGGCCCCTCCAAGCACCCTCCAGGTCACTCCCAGCCCACTTAGGATCCCCTGAAACCTCCCTCTTGATCCCTTCCTAACCTCCCCAGGACCCACCAAAGCCCCTCCTGTCCCTCTCAGGATCCCACAGCCTCCTTACAGTCACCCCCACTGCCCCAGGACCCCCAAATCCTCTCCCAGTCTCTTCCCAGTGCCCACCAGGACCCTCAGAACCCCATCCCACCCTCCCCAGTATCCTTCAAACCCCTTCTTAGCCCTTCCAAACCCCCAACCTCGTCTCCCAGTTGAAACCAGGCTCTATCCATCTCCCTCCCAGGTGCTCCCAGCACATCCCAGTGGCTCTCCCAGCACCCCCAGTTCCTCCCCCGTACCCCAGTTCTGGCTCACAGGGTGTTCCAGACTGAGGTGAGCCCACCCTGGGTTGGGGTTTCCAGCAGCACCAGGAGCTGGTGGGTCCAGTCCCCGTTGGGGACCACGTCGGTGGCCACCACAGAGAGCTCCTGCTGGCCCTGGAACCACCTCAGCTGGATGGGAGCATGCGGCCGGGGCCGGGCCGGGAGCTCGAGGGCAGCAGAGAGATGGACACGCTGGGGGGCACTGGGAGAGGGTGGGTGTAATAAATAAAAAGGTCGTTGTTCATCAAAATGAGTGTTAAAGGAGACAAGAATTTGAACTGAGTAGGGAATGCAACTAGCATAGAAGACTGTGTAACTAATTATATACAAGTTAACTTTTAGGCCAAGGACAATCTGCAAGGAAGATGAGGAGCCTTCATTCCTATGACCACCAAGGCAGAAAAAAAGACCCCCAGCAACCAATTGCACCAGCACAGAGTGCATCAAGAGAAAATACGTCAACTGGAAATAAAAAAGGGACGTATAAAAACAAAAAGGTCAAAGGGGGAAGGTGCTCCGTGGCAGAGCAGAGGCTCCCTGGCAGCCCAGTGCTGTTCTTTACTTAATACCACTTGCTTAATTAATTCTTGTTAATTGATTTATCTGTAATTAGCCTCCCCAGTTGAATTTGTCCGTAACAAATTTGGTGCCGTGACTCGGATAAGGGCGACCGGGTGGGAATTCCTAATCAGGGAGGCGCCCCGCTGCCTCTGCAGTGGCCCTGGTGCAGGCTTTTCCTTCCCAGACCCTTACCGACGAACCCAAATTCGGTATTGAGCACAAGGGATACCAGTAACCCCGTAATCTTTGTGCACGAAGCCGGGCGAAGACGCAGGACAGCGTGAGTATAAAAGTGGGGATCCGCTGGGTTGGGCTGGGATCCCAGGACATAACGCGTGAGACGTCCTTGTAGGGCGAGGCACGGGCAGAGCTCTGAGTAGTGCGGTTTGCAGAGCCCGTGAGGGGCTGGGCACCAACAGGGGCCGCGAGTGTGTGTGTGCCTGAAGGCGTCCTGGGAGATGGGACAGAGGAAAAGCAAGCCCTCTGCTTCCATGGGGACGGGGACCCCGGTAACGCTTCCCCAGATCCCCCCTGACAGTCCGTTAGGTCTAATGATAAAATCTTGGGATGAATATCCTTCAAGGAAAGGGAAGGATAGGGCAAAAATGATACATTATTGTATAAAAGAATGGGGAGGAAAACAAATCTGTAGTGATAATTTATTTTGGCCACTGTTTGGAAACTTCAAGGTCTGGATTTACCAGGCATTAAACATTTATGTAAACTCTAGAGAACCTTTTGATATTGAAGAGAGCAAGTTTGCTGCTCTCTGGATAGTGGGGGAAACAAGAGCAAAACTTTTTGCCTTAAGCACCCAGGGAGGGAAAAAGAAAAATAAAAAGCCTGAGGAAGTTCCAACTGCACCCCCTCTACCATACATACCTCCTCCTCCTCCACCCCGACCAGCACCACCCGCAGTCTACCCCGATTTAGATCAAGGGGGAGATTTTGATAACCAAGAGGTAGAAATCCCAGAGCCGATCCCTGAGGAAAATCGCTGTGTTACTCATAGTCTAACAAGGGGGGAAAGAGAAAGGGAAGGGCAAGCTCTATATCCATGAAGGGAAGTAGCTTTGGGAATGATCCCTAACCCCAGTGCTGGTCAGCAGGGACAACCAACCCAAATTCTGAGAATAGTTATGTGGAGGTACCTCTCAACTCAGGAGATGTGAGGGAGTTCAAGAAAGAAATGGGAGCATATGGGCCAGATCTTAAAGGAATTTTCTGACCCTAAAGCCTGGGACTTCCCATGTGAACAAATTCAGAATCCAGCTGAGGTGGCAATGTACCTGAAAGAGAAATGCCATGATAAGTCTGAGGAGAAAAATATTGCAGCAAGCTGGGCCCTGGCATGTGCTTATCACACCCTGCTAGATACTGTAGGGCAGCAGACAGAGGAAGGGGGGCAGGGAGATAAATCAGCAGCGATCCCAGTCACTCAGGCTGCAGCCAACAGCCCCGGCTCGAAGCCAGCAGCTAAAACAGACAGTGAGCCTAAGCCAGCAGCTAAACCAGACAGGGAGCCTAAGCCAGCAGCTAAACCAGACTGTGAGCCTAAGCCAGCAGCTAAACCAGACTGTGAGCCTCAACCAGTGGCTGTTGCTATGAGCACAATGGGCCAGTGATGCCTCAGGCCATCAGGGCAGAGATGCCACCTACAAGTGGGCACGAGACCGAGGGGTGGATCTAACCATGGACAGTATTTCTCAGGTGATCCATGACTGTGAGACCTGTGCTGCCATCAAACAGGCCAAGCAGGTGAAGCCCCTGTGGTATGGTGGGCAGGGGTCCAAGTACAAGTATGGGGAGGTCTGGCAGATTGACTACATCACACTGACCCAGACACGCCAAGGCAAGCGCTACGTGCTCACCATGGTAGAAGCCACCACTGGATGGTTGGAAACCTACCCTGTGTCTCATGCTACAGCCTGTAACACCATCCTGGGCCTTGAAAAGCAGGTCCTTTGGAGGCATGGTACCTCTGAGAGGATTGAGTCAGACCATGGGACTCATTTCAAGAACAGCCTTATCAACACCTGGGCTAGGGAACATGGTATTGAGTGGGTGTACCACATCCCCTACCATGCACCAGCTGCAGGCAGAGTGGAGAGGTACAATGGACTGTTAAAAACCACCTTAAAAGCATTGGGTGGGGGATCTTTCAAAAATTGGGAGCAGCATTTAGCAAAGGTCACCTGGTTAGTTAACAGCTGAGGTTCCACCAATCGAGCAGGTCCTGCCCAGTCTGAGCCCCTGAGTATAGTTCATGAAGTCCCAGTGGCACATGTCAGAGGTTTGTTAGGGAAATCAGTGTGGATCAATTCTGCCTTGAGTACAGACAAACCCATTTGTGGGATTGTCTTTGCTCAGGGACCAGGTTGTACATGGTGGATAATGCAGAGAGATGGAGCAACACGATGTGTACCTCAGGGGGATCTGATTGTGGGGTGAGACTCATGTGCAAATATCACTGTTTGCTGGATGTTGCTGCCAGTGTCTGTGCATGAAAACACACAGACATGAGACAGAAGGAAATGTGTAAGTGTCAAAGGTTTGAGCAAGTGAAATAGAAGGAAATGTGTAAGTGTTGAAGGTTTGAGTAATTGAGATGGAGGAAATGTGTATGAGTAAGTGAAAGATGGAAGTTTTAACTTGATGAAGTTTTTACATGATGTTGAAGATATGGAGATAAGGGGTGGAATGTCCCAGGGTGAGGTTCTGGTGTTTGTATCTCCAATCGTGGGTTCTGTTCATGTTTGATATTCTGTTCTGTGCTTTCAGAACTGACTCTGAAAGTGAAGGTTTGTTTTGCCTTGTTATCAGCCGGCTCACCTCCCCCCATGCTCTGCTGTCTAGAAGAGGCCAGTCCTGGCTGGCTTTTGCTTTACTTGGCTTGCTTGGCTTGCTTCTGCTTTTGCCTTTGCTTCCTAGTTAGTTTAGCTGAGCAGTCCAGTTCTTTCCCTGGACTGTTTCTTTTCCTTTCCTCTTCCTGAATACCATCCAACCTGCTCCGGACTGGGATCTGGGAAACACCGAGGAGCACCGGGAGCCTGCGCTCTGTGATCTGCAGCAGCCATCCCCAGTGCCCAGAGCAATCCCCAGTGCCCAGACCCGGGCGACCACTCCCAGGAGAGACTTTCTGGATTTGTCATCTCTGCAGAGTGGTGAAAGAGTTTTGTTGTCATCTGGTGTTGTTCATTTTTTTAGTGCTGGGAAGGGTTTTGTTTGTTAAATAAACAGGTTCTTTTCCACTTCTCTCAGAGAAAATTCTTCCCGAATCAGGTGGGTGGGGAGGGGCCATGGGGGTTTATTTTCTGGGGGCTCCTTCCAGAGGTTTTTCTCCCAGATTTGCTCTGAACTAGGACAAATATTTTGCTTCCCATTTCATGGCTGGAGAGAGGGAAAAAAAAAAAACCAAACTCATTCTAATCATATTTTGCTTCCAATTACTTTGTGTTAGTATGGAGCAGTTACTGGCTTTGTTGTTTGAATTCATGGTGTCTTTTTAGAGTGGAGGCCTGTATGTGTTTCTGGTCCCTAGGGTTTTTTAGAGATCTTAATCCCTCTATGGTCCCTAGGTTTATTTTCTTATCCAGGAATAGCTCCAGTATTGTCCCTAATACGTAGTTTTTGCAGTAGAAGGCCACTGACCAGAATATCCATCAGGTTGGGCTTGGGTGTAATGGCTTTCAGGGGTTTATGAAGGTGCTGAAGTCTGTTCCAGGAATGCATGGCTCATGGTCATGGTTGTGCAGCCAGTTTCTTAGAGGGGAAGCAGGGGATGAGGCTTTTCAGATGTTGCTTTCCTTCTTCTCCTCTGAATCTCTCAGCTCCCTAATAGAGAATGTTCAGTTTCCCCTGACTGTTAAAGAGACCATCTTCCTGGTGTTTAATCTGGTAACTTTCTCTCTACAGTCTGCAGTCTCTCTAGAATGAGGGCTGTGATTTCTAGAGGGGCTGAAGAGACCCCTGACCCAGGAGTAGACCCAGGTGTGAGAAATCCTGAGTGGTGTGGGAAATGGGGGGAATGGGAATTGGCACATAGACCGTTGTCATGGTTTGACACTGGCACAATGCCAGTGCCCCCATGAAAATGTGATCCCTCCCTTGAATGCTGTGAAGTGGAATCTAGAATAGAGCAAAGCAGGCCCAAGCTTAATAACAGAAAAAAAACTTTATTAAACTACTACTACAAAAGAAAAGAGAAAACTAAAGAAGGAGAAAAAAACCACACAAAGATCAAATGAAAACCTTGCAAAACATTCCTCCCCCCACCACCCAACTCCAACAAACCACAGTGAGACACAATCTGGACCCCAATCAGGTTTCCACCCTCCAAGCAATCGATACTCAGTCCATCAAGGGAACAGAGTCTCTCCTGTGCCACAGACCCCCCAAGAAACACAGCTCCACATCCTGTGCTTCCATGTCACACATGGCACCGCCCGGAGAAAAAGTTTGCCATGGTGACCCTTCTCCTTGCCATGCACAGTGCTCTCACCACAATGCATGGATGGTCACTGCCTTTAGGATTTTTCCTTTCAAGGATGCCCTGCCAAGAGGGGAGAAAACAACAGTTCAGTTTTTCATTGTTTGGGACCACAGTCCCCCCCATTTTCCCCTGGGGCCGAGGGCTCAAGAACAGAGATCTTCTTCTCTTCTCTTTCCTTTCCAGGGCAAGGGGGCGCCACCACAAACCCCCTAACCTTTTCTCTGTTCACTCCAATTTTGTCTTTTTCCCAGCCGAAGCAGGTCTCTTGACTCACTGGCATCATCCCAAAACACAGTCCCTCTTGAAGGAGAAGATTGGTTCAGGTTGTGGCTAACATGGAAAAGTCCAGCCAAAAGCCACTCCTTGTCCCCCTCCCCTCTAGAATTCCTCCTTCCAACATCCCAGGGTCCAAGGTGTCCATCTTCCTCTCTTTCAAACCGAGGAGGGGAAAGGAAAATTCACAAAGCTTTCATTTTCTCAAGAAAGGGTTAAAAGTCTGAACTCGCAGGGATGGCTCGATGCCCGGACATCCAGCAACTCCCACACAACTGGGCACCTTGGAGCTCCCCCCGCTCCTCCTTCCTCGCGGTGGAATTGCTGACAGGACAGGATCGCTGCCGTCTCTTTCTCTCTCCCCCTCTGGAGAGAAAAACCGGGGGGGGGGGGGGAAATGGAGACATCCCAGATTTCTTCCACCCTTCCATCTGCAGGGGCCAGCCCGGTTCCAGTCCTTTCACCACCCTTGGGGCTTTCGGCCTACCTTTCTCAGGCCATGGGCTTCCCCTCCCCCACCCAGCTTGTGGCTGGGCAGGGGAGGTTTGCACTGCACGCTGACCGGAACCAAAGAGAGCGAGTTCCCCTGGGAATTCTGCTTTCACCCCTCTGTGTTCTCAGAGGCGTGTCTACTTTCAATTGGTCAATATCTAAATTGACCTCTTCCTTCCGGAAAAAAATTCTCTTTCCGTGTCAAACCACAACACTTCCTGATCCACTGCCCCAGACAAGAGAGAAATCAAGGCAGAGCCATGGTTTGTCAGGACTTTTTTGATCCGAATGAGCCCCATGATGCATTTGGAGCTGAGCCCTGGAATCTCACAGCCTGAGAGGAGATTGCACAAACCTTTACAGGAGTAAAAGTCAAGAGGAAACACCCAAGGTGTCTCAAGGCATTAATGGGACCCACTGAGGTCCATCCCCAACACAGAGTCTTCGTGGATTCCTTGGAAAAGAGAACTGGAGACCAGGATGGCACAAAAACCTCTCAGAAACTGAAAATGGCACAAAAACCTCTCCATTTTGAAAGGACAATCCAAAGTACCCTAAGAACCTTGAGGATCTCAAAGCATTAATGAGCCCCACTGAGTGTCAGTACAAAGCTCTCATGGGACTCCTTAAAGCAGATAATTGGGGCCATGATTGCATAAACCTCTCAGAGACTCCAAGGCAAAAGCCAAACCCAAAGTCCTTTGAAAAGCCTGCAGTCTCTGGGAGCATGAAGGAGCCCCCAGGGCCATTCCTGACCAAGGCTCCCCAGGGACTCCTTCCAGCAGATCCTTGAGGCCACTGGGATGTGGGCTAGGGGGGGATGCTGAGGGCAGGACCAGGGGGTGACAGTGCCCAGCCTGGCTGGGGCTGTGCCAGGAGGCCCCAGGGCCTCAGGACAAGGTGTCTCCTCACAGCCCTTGGTGGCACAGACCCTGCGGTGCCCCAGGGCACCAAGACTTGGCTTCTCTTTGTCCCCACCTGGCATCAGTGCCTCCAGTTCTCTGCTCTGCCTGGGGCCTGGGGACACTTTCTCAGTCGTGTCCCTCAGTGGGACCCATTAAAAGTCCCAGAAACTTTGGAGCTGGATTGCAACTTGGAGTTCTGGAGAGGTTTCTGCAGCTCCCTCTCAGGGCCTGATGTTCAGGGCCTGAGCACAAAGCCCCAGAGGGTCATTAAAGTCCTTGTGCTGTGTCTGTGCTGCTGAGCTGGGCTCCTGGCACAGAGGGTGATCCTGGTAACCAAGCAGAGCTTCAAAAGCACATTTCTCTTGCTGAGCAGCTCTTCTGCCAGCCCAGCAGGGCTGGGGCACTGCCTGCAGCCAGCCCGGGCACAGCACAGAGGCACAGAGAGCTTCAATCAGTCAGGGCTGGGAAGGGGCTGAGAAGTGCCTGGGGCAGAATCACTGCCAGCCCTTGGCACAGGAACCTCTGGCTGCAGGACAATGCAGCTGCAGCTCCTGGAGTGATCTCCTAAAGCTGGAACATGCCAATGCCCACAGAGCCTGTGAGTGCATTCTCTGCTCATCTCCTGTGCAGAGCAGCCAGGGGTGCCCAGGGCTGTCCTGCAGAGCAGGGTCCTGCAGCCCAGGGCGCTGTGCTGGGCCAGGGACTCTGCTGCCTGCCAGGGACAGCTCTCAGCCGGCCCTGGAGCTGCTCCCAGCGCTGGCCAGGAGCTGTGGGGGGAAGGAGCCACCCTGAGCAGGGCAGGTGCTGCTGCTGAGAGGGGCTGGCTGGGGCAGGGCTGCTCCCAGCTCCAGACCAGCCTGGGCACAGCTCCGGAGGGCACTTCCCAAAGGTAAGCCTGGGATTGCTGTAAAGATCAGGAGCTTTCCAGATGGTGTTTTCAATTTCGTTGTTGGAGAAGGATGGGAAGGTTGGGGTGATGACAAAAAGTGTTCTGCTTTTTATATATTTTTCATATATTCATAGCTCTGCAAATTACTATGATTTAGTTATAAAACTATAATCCTTACATAACTCTATTAAACTGTTAAGTGGCTCTTCTAAACTACTATTATGTACTTATATAATTGGAATCCTTAGCTGTGTCTACTATGTTTTCTTCCTATCTCTTAGATTTTACACCAATAAGCTGACTGTCTAAATACATTCCTGAAATACTGTATAGTCTAATTAGGAGGGAGTGGATCTACAAGAACAGCATTTGGTTTTTGACCAGAATATGAGCAGTCATAACAAAAAGTGGGGCAAAGAAGCCCTTTGACCTACTCCAATGGGTTGATCCAGGGGTGTGTAACTTGGGCAACTGAATCTCCTATTGGATGTTCCTGTTAAATATCCTAATAGATTAACCTTAATAATTGTTGAAATCAGTGGCTGGGTGCGCCCCATCCCCACTGGGACACCTGGAAACTTCCAATAAAAGTCTGTTTTTTTCTTTAATGTTGTAACACTCTTGCAAGTGCTTTTTTTCTCTTTTAATTGTAGATAACAGGGGGATGAGAGAAGCAGAACAGGAATTGTAGTCCCAGAATCACAGAATATTCTAAGTTGAAACGGACACACAGGATCATCAAAGTCATGTTTGAACATTTACAGAGACTCCAGAACTGTGACTTTGGGTGGTCAGTGTCTCTGCTGGGAGCCTCCCAAAGGGCCTTCAGCCACTCCTCAGCCCTGGGCAGCAGCAGCATCACCTCTGCAGGGCCCAGCAGGGCTCTCCTGAGCTGCCCTTGCCCAGCTGCACACAGAGCCTGCCCCAACCAGGGCCCTGCACACAGGCAGGTTTCTGTAGGGCCGGGCCCAGGGCACACAGGGTGGGATGGGCTCTGTGAGCGCTGGCAGGGACAAGGCACCTCTCAGGAGGGGATGTCCAGGCCCAGGGAGATGCTCAGGGAAGCAGAGGGGGCTGAGCAGAGCAGTGCTGGGGGAACAAGCCCATCCAGCCCCTCACCTTCCCTCAGCCACAAGGAATCCTTTGCCTCTCACATCTCTCAGTGGCAAATTCTGAGTGCAGCAGGAATGCTGGGGAGTTCTGACCTCAGAAAGCCAGAAATGATGTGTGGGTAGGAAAACAATTCCTTAAACCAACTCCTGACATCTGTTTTGTTTCCCTTAGAAGTATGAGTGCAGATGGTATCAAGCCTCTCTGCAATAGGAATTACTCCCCTAATAAATCCTGAATATCCAGCCTTGCCCCTCTGCTAAATGGCCACAAACCCAGGGCAGCAGGACAAGGATGGCTCCTTGAGAGCCCCCACACACTGCCCTGGCTGCTTCTGGCACACTCAGCCAGCACAACTGGAGCTCAGGCAGGGACCTGGGTGAAGGTTTTCCCAGAGCAGGAACAAGGGTGGCTGAGTCCCAGCAGGACAGGCTGCAGGGAATGGCCCAGGTTTGGCTCCAAGCGGCCTCTCCTGACTTGTCCCTGTCCTTCTCCATGAACAGGTGCCCATGTGCAGCCACAGCAAATGTCCAACAGCAGCTCCATCAGCCACTTCCTCCTGCTGGCACTGGCAGACACGCGGCAGCTGCAGCTCCTGCACTTCTGCCTCTTCCTGGGCATCTCCCTGGCTGCCCTCCTGGGCAACGGCCTCATCATCAGCGCCGTAGCCTGCGGCCACCACCTGCACACGCCCATGTTCTTCTTCCTGCTCAACCTGGCCCTCAGCGACCTGGGCTCCATCTGCACCACTGTCCCCAAAGCCATACACAATTCCCTCTGGGACACCTGGAACATCTCCTACACAGGATGTGCTGCTCAGTTTTTTATTTTTCTTTTCTGTGCTGCAACAGAACATTTCCTGCTGACCATCATGTGCTATGACCGCTACGTGTCCATCTGCAAACCCCTGCACTACGGGACCCTCCTGGGCAGCAGAGCTTGTGCCCACATGGCAGCAGCTGCCTGGGCCAGTGCCTTTCTCAATGCTCTCATGCACACAGCCAATACATTTTCCCTGCCCCTGTGCCATGGCAATGCTCTGGGCCAGTTCTTCGGTGATATCCCACAGATCCTCAAGCTCTCCTGCTCCAATTCCCACCTCAGGGAACTTGGGCTTCTTGTGGTTACTAGCAGTTTATCATTTTGTTGTTTTGTGTTCATTGTTTTCTCCTATGTACAGATCGTCAGGGCTGTGCTGAGGATCCCTTCTGAGCAGGGACGGCACAAAGCCTTTCCCACCTGCCTCCCTCACCTGGCTGTAGTCTCTCTCTTTGTCAGCACTGCAGAATTTGCTCAGCTGAAGCCTGCCTCGATGTCCTCCCCATCCCTGGATCTGGCCCTGTCAGTTCTGCGCGATGAAATCCTGCTCAGCATGGGCAACTGAGCCCTTGAAGGAGTTAGTGTCAGGTCAAGGCTTGCTTTCCCTCCCAAAGCCTTCCCTTGGCAGCCTTGGGCAGGGGATTCGTCCTCCCTCCCTCCTCCTTCCCACAGACTTGCTCAGAACCACTCCATGGGCACTTTCCATTCTCTGTGTCCGTCCTCAAGTGCAGTGCCAACCTGGGTCAGTCCTGGCTCTGTCCTGAGCTCCCAGGAGCTCACAGGCTGAGATGGCAACGCTCAGCCACACCAGGACCCTGCCCCTGCCAGCAGCACCCCCACAAGGAGCAGCTGCAGCAGCAGCAGCAGCAGCAGCAGCAGCAGCAGAAGAAGAAGCAGCAGCAGCAGCAGCAGCTGCAGTCGCCTCTCAGCTGTTGGTGCCCCTGCACTGCAGCCCCTCCCGCTGGCACCAACGTTCCCTCGTGGCCTTGGAGACAGTCCTGAATCCATCCATGGGGTCACAGAGCCATGGAATCCCAGAGTTCCAGGTTCCTGGAATCCTAGAGTCATTGAATCCTGAGAAACACACACAGAGGAGGAGGAGGAGGAGGAGAGGGAGGAGGAGGAGGATGACAAGGACGAGGATGAGGAGGAGGAGGACGAGGAGGAGGAGGACGAGGAGGAGGAGGAAGAGGACGAGGAAGAGGACGAGGAAGAGGACGAGGAAGAGGAGAAAGAGGAGGAGGAGGAGGACGAGGAGGAGGACGAGGACGAGGAGGACGAGGAGGACGAGGAGGATGAGGAGGAGGAGGAGGAGGAGGAGGAGGACAAGGAGGACGACAAGGAAGAGGACGAGGAGGAGGAGAAGAAGATTGAGGATGAGGAAAAGGATGAAGATGCAGCGGACAAAGAGGATGAGGAGGAGGAGGAGTAAGACGAGGAGGAGGAGGAGGACGAGGAGGACGAGGAGGACGAGGAGGAATAGGAGGATAAAGAGGATGAGAATGAGGATGTGGAGGAGGATAATGAGGAGGACGAGGAGGATGAGGAGGACGACGACGAGGACGAGGACGAGGAGGAAGAGGAGGAGGAGGATGAAAAAGAGGACAAGGAGGAAGAGGAGGACGAGGAGGACAAGGAGGAGGAGGAGGAAGAGGAGGAGGAGGAGGAGGAGGACGAAGAAGAGGACGAGGAGGACGAGGAGGAGGACGAGGAGGAGGAGGAGGAGGAAGAGGAGGAGGAGGAGGAGGAAGAGGAGGACGAGGACGAGGAGGATGAGGAGGACAAGGAGAACGAGGAGGAGGAGGAAGAGGAAGAGGAGGAGGAAGAGGACGAGGAAGACGAGGAGGACGAGGAGGACGAGGAAGTGGAAGAGGAGGACGAGGAGGAGGACAAGGAGGAGGACGAGGACGAGGAGGAGGACGAGGAGGAGGACGAGGACAAGGAAGATGAGGAGGACGAGGAGGATGAGGAGGACAAGGTGGACGAGGAGGAGGACGAGGATGAGGACGTCCTCCTTGTCCTCTGCATCTCCATCCTTTTACTCATCCTCATCCTTCTTCTCCTCCTCCTCCTCCTCGTTGTCCTCGTACTCCTCATCCTCATCATCCTTCTTGTCCTTGTCCTCTCTCTTCATCCTCCTATTCCTCCTCCTCATCTTCCACCTCCTCTTCATCATCGTCCTCGTTGTCGTCGTCGTCGTCATCGTCCTCATCGTCCTCATCATCCTCCTCCTCCTCCTCCTCCTTCTCCTCCTCCTCCTCATCCTCCTTGTCCTCTGCATCTTCATCCTTTTCCTCATCCTCATCCTTCTCCTCCTCGTCCTCGTCCTCATCCTTCTTCTCCTCCTCCTCCTCCTCATTGTCCTCCTACTCCTCATCCTCATCATCCTTCTTGTCCTTGTCCTCTCTCTTCCTCCTATTCCTCCTCCTCATCTTCCACCTCGCCTTCGTTGTCGTTGTTGTTCTCATCCTCGTCCTCCTCCTCATTCTCCTCGTCCTCCTTGTCCTCCTCCTCGTCATCCTCGTCCTCGTCCTCCTCCTCCTCCTCTTCATTGTCCTCCTCCACATCCTCATTCTCATCCTCTTTATCATCCTATTCCTCCTCCTCCTCGTCTTCCTCGTCCTCCTCCTCCTTGTCCTTCTTGTCCTCCTCATCCTATTTGTCCTCCTTATCCTCGTCCTTTTGCTCATCCTTGTCCTCCTCCTCATCCTCCTCCTCCTTATCCTCCGCATCCTTATCCTCCTCATCCTGCTCATTGTCCTCCTCATCCTCATTCTCCTCCTTCTGCTCCTCCTCATCTTCCTCCTCTTCCTCCTCCTCATCCTCCCGATCCTGCTCATCCTCATCCTCCTGGTCCTTCTCCTCCGGGTCCTCCTCATCCTTGTCCTCCTCCTCTTTATTCTCCTCCTTGTCCTCCTCCTCCTCCTGTTCATCTTCCTTCTCCTCCTCGTCCTCCTCCTCCTCGCCCTCCTTGTCCTCTGCATCTTCATCCTTTTCCTCATCTTCAACCTCCTCCTCCTCGTTGTCCTCCTCCTCCTCATCCTCATCATCCTCCTTGTCCTTGTCCTCTCTCTTCCTCCTCCTATTCCTCCTCTTCATGCTTCTCTGCTTCCTCCTCTTCCTTGTCCTCCTCCTCCTCCTCATCTTCCTTGTGCTTGCCCTAGTCCTTGTCGTCCTCCTCCTCCTCTTCCTCCTCCTCTTGCTCCTCCTCTTTCTCCTCCCCCTCCTCATCCTCCTTGTCATTGTCCTCCTCCTCCTCCTCTTCCTCATCCTCATTCTCCTCTTCCTCCTCGTTCTCGTCCTCCTCCTCATAATTTTCCTTGTCCTTTTTCTCTCTCTTACTCCTCCTATTCCTCCTCCTCATCTTCCACCTCCTCTTCGTCGTCGTCGTTGTCGTCATCCTTGTCCTCATGTTCCTCGTCCTCCTCCTCGTCCTCCTCTTCCTCATCCTCCTCGTCCTCCTCGTCTTCGTCCTCCTCGTCCTCATCCTCCTTCTACTCACCCTCCTCCTCCTCGTCCTCCACCTACTCGTCCTCCTCATCCTCCTCCTCCTCCTCCTCGTCCTCCTCATCCTCCTCCTCCTCGTCCTCCACCTACTCGTCCTCCTCCTCCTCCTTCTTCTCCTCCTCCTCCTCTTCCTCCTCCTCTTCCTCGTCGTCCTCCTCCTCCTCCTTATCCTCCTCCTCCTCATCCTCCTCATCCTCATCCTCATCATCCTCCTTGTCCTTGTCCTCTCTCTTCCTCCTCCTATTACTCCTCTTCATGCTTCTCTGCCTCCTCCTCTTCCTTGTCCTCCTCCTCCTCCTCATCTTCCTTGTGCTTGCCCCATTCCTTGTCATCCTCCTCATACTCCTCTTCCTCCTTCTGCTCCTCCTCTTTCTCCTCCCTCTCCTCCATCCTCCTTGTCATTGTCCTCCTGCTCCTCCTCATCATCCTCATCCTCCTCTTCCTCCTCGTTCTCCTCCTTCTCATCATCATCCTCCTTGTCCTTGTTCTCTCTCTTCCTCCTCCTATTCCTCCTCTTCATCTTCCACCTCCTCTTCGTCGTCGTCATTGTCGTCGTCCTCCTCGTCCTCCTCCTCGTCCTCCTTGTCCTCCTCCTCGTCCTCCTCCACCTCCTCCTCGTCCTCCTCGTCCTCCTCGTCCTTGTCCTCCTTGTCCTCCTCCTCCTCCTTGTCCTCCTCATCCTCGTCCTTTTACTCATCCTTGTCCTCCTCCTCATCCTCCTCCTCCTTATCCTCCGCATCCTTATCCTCCTCATCCTCCTCATTGTCCTCCTCATCCTCATTCTCCTATTTCTCCTCCTCCTCATCTTCCTCCTCTTCCTCCTCCTCGTCTTCCCCATCCTGCTCATCCCCATCCTCCTTGTCCTTCTCCTCCTGGTCCTCCTCATCCTTGTCCTCCTCCTCTTTATTCTCCTCCTTGTCCTCCTCTTCCTTCTGTTCCTCTTCCTTCTCCTCCTCGTCCTCCTCCTCCTCGTCCTCCTTGTCCTCTGCATCTTCATCCTTTTCCTCATCCTCATCCTTCTCCTCCTCGTCCTCATCCTCATCCTTCTTGTCCTCCTCCTCCTCCTCGTTGTCCTCCTCCTCCTCATCCTCATCATCCTCCTTGTCCTTATCCTCTCTCTTCCTCCTCCTATTCGTCCTCTTCATGCTTCTCTGCCTCCTCCTCTTCCTTGTCCTCCTCCTCCTCCTCATCTTCCTTGTGCTTGCCCTAGTCCTTGTCGTCGTCCTCCTCCTCCTCTTCCTCCTCCTGCTCCTCCTCATTCTCCTCTCCCTCCTCATCCTCCTTGTCATTGTCCTCCTCCTCCTCCTCTTCCTCATCCTCATTCTCCTCTTCCTTCTCGTTCTCCTCCTCCTCATCATCAGCCTCCTTGTCCTCGTTCTCTCTCTTCCTCCTCCTATTCCTCCTCCTCATTTTCCACATCCTCTTCCTCACCGTATTCGTCGTTGTCCTCGTCCTCATCCTTGTCCTCCTACTCGTCCTCCTCCTTCTCCTCCTTCTCGTCCTCCTCGTCCTCCTCATCCTCTTCATCGTCCTCCTCCTCCTCCTCTTCCTCCTCCTCCTCGTCCTCCTCATCCTCCTCCTTGTCCTCTTCGTCCTCCTCGTCCTCCTCTTCCTCATCCTCCTCGTCCTCCTCGTCCTCGTCCTCCTCATCCTCGTCCTCATCCTCATCCTCCTCGTCCTCGTCCTCGTCCTCCTCCTCGTCCTCCTCCTCCTCCTCGTCCTCCTCCTCCTCCTCCCTCTCCTCCTCCTGCTCCTCGTCCTCGTCCTCCTCCTCATCCTCCTCCTCCTCCTCCTCCTCCTCTGTGTGTGGTTCTCAAGATTCAAGGACTCTAGGATTCCAGGAACCCGGAACTCTGGGATTCCATGGCTCTGTGACCCCATGGATGGATTCATGACTGTCTCCAAGGCCACGAGGGAACGTTGGTGCCAGCGGGAGGGGCTGCAGTGCAGGGGCACCAACAGCTGAGAGGCAACTGCAGCTGCTGCTGCTGCTGCTGCTGCTGCTGCTGCTGCTGCTGCTGCTGCTGCTGCTGCTGCTGCTGCTGCTGCTTGTGGGGGTGCTGCTGGCATGGGCAGGACCCTGGTGTGGCTGAGCGTTGCCATCTCAGCCTGGGAGCTCCTGGGAGCTCAGGACAGGGCCAGGACTGACCCAGGTTGGCACTGCGCTTGAGGACAGACACAGAGAATGGAAAGTGCCCACAGAGTGGTTCCGAGCAGGTCTGTGGGAAGGAGGAGGGAGGGAGGATGTATCCCCTGCCCAAGGCTGCCAAGGGAAAGGCTTTGGGAGGGAAAGCAAGCCTTGACCTGACACTAAGTCCTTCAAGGGCTCAGTTGCCCACGCTGAGCAGGATTTCTTCGCGCAGAACTGACTGGGCCAGATCCAGGGATGGGGAGGACATCGATGCGGGCTTTAGTTGAGCAAATTCTGCAGTGCTGACAAAGAGAGAGACTACAGCCAGGTGAGGGAGGCAGGTGGAAAAGGCTTTGTGCCATCCCTGCTCAGAAGGGATCCTCAGCACAGCCCTGACGATCTGTACATAGGAGAAAACAATGAACACAAAACAACAAAATGATAAACTGCTAGTAACCACAAGAAGCCCAAGTTCCCTGAGGTGGGAATTGGAGCAGGAGAGCTTGAGGATCTGTGGGATATCACCGAAGAACTGGCCCAGAGCATTGCCATGGCACAGGGTCATGGAAAATGTATTGGCTGTGTGCCGCAGAGCATTGAGAAAGGCACTGGCCCAGGCAGCTGCTGCCATGTGGGCACAAGCTCTGCTGCCCAGGAGTGTCCCGTAGTGCAGGGGTTTGCAGATGGACACGTAGCGGTCATAGCACATGATGGTCAGCAGGAAATGTTCTGTTGCAGCACAGAAAAGGAAAAAAAAAAACTGAGCAGCACATCCTGTGTAGGAGATGTTCCAGGTGTCCCAGAGGGAATTGTGCATGGCTTTGGGGACAGTGGTGCAGATGGAGCCCAGGTCGCTGAGGGCCAGGTTGAGCAGGAAGAAGAACATGGGCGTGTGCAGGTGGTGGCCGCAGGCTACGGCGCTGATGATGAGGCCGTTGCCCAGGAGGGCAGCCAGGGAGATGCCCAGGAAGAGGCAGAAGTGCAGGAGCTGCAGCTGCCGCGTGTCTGCCAGTGCCAGCAGGAGGAAGTGGCTGATGGAGCTGCTGTTGGACATTTGCTGTGGCTGCACATGGGCACCTGTTCATGGAAAAAGGACAAGGACAAGTCAGGAGAGGCTGCTTGGAGCCAAACCTGGGCCATTCCCTGCAGCCTGTCCTGCTGGGACTCAGCCACCCTTGTTCCTGCTCTGGGAAAACCTTCACCCAGGTCCCTGCCTGAGCTCCAGTTGTGCTGGCTGAGTGTGCCAGAAGCAGCCAGGGCAGTGTGTGGGGGCTCTCGAGGAGCCATCCTTGTCCTGCTGCCCTGTGTTTGTGGCCATTTAGCAGAGGGGCAAGGCTGGATATTCAGGATTTATTAGGGGAGTAATTCCTATTGCAGAGAGGCTTGATACCATCTGCACTCATACTTCTAAGGGAAACAAAACAGATGTCAGGAGTTGGTTTAAGGAATTGTTATCCTACCCATAGATCATTCCTGGCTCTCTGAGGTCAGAAATCCCCAGCATTCCTACTGCACTCACAGTTTGTCACTGAGAGATGTGAGAGGCAAAGGATTCCCTGTGGCTGAGGGAAGGTGAGGGGCTGGATGGGCTTGTTCCCCCAGCACTGCTCTGCTCAGCCCCCTCTGCTTCCCTGAACATCTCCCTGGGCCTGGACATCCCCTCCTGAGAGGTGCCTTGTCCCTGCCAGCGCTCACAGAGCCCATCCCACCCTGTGTGCCCTGGGCCCGGCCCTACAGAAACCTGCCTGTGTGCAGGGCCCTGGCTGGGGCAGGCTCTGTGTGCAGCTGGGCAAGGGCAACTCAGGAGAGCCCTGCTGGGCCCTGCAGAGGTGATGCTGCTGCTGCCCAGGGCCGAGGAGTGGCTGAAGGCCCTTTGGGAGGCTCCCAGCAGAGACACTGACCACCCAAAGTCACAGTTCTGGAGTCTCTGGACATGTTCGAACATTCCTTTGATGATCCTGTGTGTCCCTTTCAACTCAGAATGTTCTGTCATTCTGGGATTACAATTCTGTTCTGCTTCTCTCATCCCCCTGGTGTCTATAATCAAAAGAGAAAAAAAAAAAAATTAAAACCCTTGCAACAGTGTTAGAAGACTACAGTAAAAAACAGACCTTTATTGGAAGCTTCCAAGTGTCCCCAGGGGACACCCAGTCCCTGATTTCAACAATTTATTATGGTTAATTAATTAGGGTATTTAATAGGAACATCCAATAGTAGATTCAGTTGCCCCAGTTATACTCCCCAGGCTCAAACCATTGGAGTAGGTCCAAGGGCTTCTATGCCTTTACTTTTTGTTGTGACTGCTCACATTTTGGTCGAAAACCAAAATGTTGTTCTCATAGGTCCTCTTCCTGATAATAAGACTATGCAGTATTTCAGGAATGTGTTTAGGCAGTCAGTTTATTCTTCTAAAATCTAAAATAAAAGTAAGGAAATGTACTAGAGTTATTTAAGGATTACAGATATATAATAGTATTTCAATAGAGTTAATTAGAGT
The DNA here is from genome assembly GCF_050655825.1 of Lonchura striata. Lineage (NCBI taxonomy): Eukaryota > Metazoa > Chordata > Aves > Passeriformes > Estrildidae > Lonchura > Lonchura striata. The sequence goes on from NC_140738.1 coordinate 8,456,384, forward strand.
TTAATAGTTAATAAGGATTATAATTTTATAACTATATAATTGTATATAACTATAAAATAGTAATTTACAGAGGTACAAATATATGAAAAATGTATAAAACAAAAATGTTTTTTTCATCACCCCAACTTTCCCATATTGCTCCATGCAGGAAATAGAAAACACTCTCAGGAAAGCTCCTGATCTTTACAGCAATCCCAGGCTTACCTTTGGGAAGTGTCCTCCGGAGCTGTGCCCAGGCTGGTCTGGAGCTGGGAGCAGCCCTGCCCCAGCCAGCCCCTCTCAGCAGCAGCACCTGCCCTGCTCAGGGTGGCTCCTTCCCCCCACAGCTCCTGGCCAGCGCTGGGAGCAGCTCCAGGGCCGGCTGAGAGCTGTCCCTGGCAGGCAGCAGAGTCCCTGGCCCAGCACAGCGCCCTGGGCTGCAGGACCCTGCTCTGCAGGACAGCCCTGGGCACCCCTGGCTGCTCTGCACAGGAGATGAGCAGAGAATGCACTCACAGGGTCTGTGGCCATTGGGATGTTCCAGCTTTAGGAGATCTCTCCAGGAGCTGCAGCTGCCTTGTCCTGCAGCCAGAGGTTCCTGTGCCAAGGGCTGGCAGTGATTCTGCCCCGGGCACTTCTCAGCCCCTTCCCAGCCCTGACTGATTGAAGCTCTCTGTGCCTCTGTGCTGTGCCCGGGCTGGCTGCAGGCAGTGCCCCAGCCCTGCTGGGCTGGGAGAAGAGCTGCTCAGCAAGAGAAATGTGCTTTTGAAGCTCTGCTTGGTTACCAGGATCACCCTCTGTGCCAGGAGCCCGGCCCAGCTCAGCAGCACAGACACAGCACAAGGACTTTAATGACCCTCTGGGGCTTTGTGCTCAGGCCCTGAACATCAGGCCCTGAGAGGGAGCTGCAGAAACCTCTGCAGAACTCCAAGTCGCAATCCAGCTCCAAAGTTTCTGTGACTTTTAATGGGTCCCACTGAGGGACACGACTGAGAAAGTGTCCCCAGGCCCCAGGCAGATCAGAGAACTGGAGGCACTGATGCCAGGTGGGGACAAAGAGAAGCCAAGTCTTGGTGCCCTGGGGCACCGCAGGGTCTGTGCCACCAAGGGCTGTGAGGAGACACCTTGTCCTGAGGCCCTGGGGCCTCCTGGCACAGCCCCAGCCAGGCTGGGCACTGTCAGCCCCTGGTCCTGCCCTCAGCATCCCCCCCTAGCCCACATCCCAGTGGCCTCAAGCATCTGCTGGAAGGAGTCCCTGGGGAGCCTTGGTCAGGAATGGCCCTGGGGGCTCCTTCATGCTCCCAGGGACTGCAGGTTTTTCAAAGGACTTTGGCTTTTGCTTTTGCCTTGGAGTCTCTGAGAGGTTTATGCAATCATGGCCTCCAATTATCTGCTGTAATTAGTCCCTGGAGAAGCTTTGTCAGGAGCAACACTCATTGGGGCCCATTAATGCTTCAAGGTACTTCAGTTTTATTAAGGTACTTGGTGTTTGCCTTTTTATACAGACTCTGTGAGAGGTTTGTGCAATCATGGTTCCAATTATCTGTTTTAATGAGTCCCTTGAGAGCTTTGTACAGGCACTCAGTAGGGCTCATTAATACTTTGAGATTCTTAGCTTTGGTAAGGTACTTTGGATTTTCCTTTCCACATTGACAGTTCTTTGTGCCATTTTGAGTCTCTGAGAGGTTTTTGTGCCATCCTGGCCTCCAGTTCTCTCCTCCAAGGACTCCATGAAGAGACTGTGGTATAGATGAACCTTTGTGGTTCCCATTAATGCTTTAGACCCCAACCACTTTGGGGTTTTCTTCTGACTTTGACTCTGGGAAAAGTTTTTGCAATCTCCTCTCAGGCCCTGAGGTTCCAGGGCTCAGCTCCAAATGCACCACGGCGCTCATTAGGATCAAGTATGTCCTGACAAACCATGGCTCTGCCTCAATTTCTCTCTGCTCTCGTGCAGCTTGTCATTAAGTTTCTGTAGTGATTTTGGGTCATCATTTTGAGATTTCTCGGCCAATGCTTCAATAGTGTGGTGGCTAATTACCAGTGCACTCACTAGAATATACTTACTATTTCCTGCTGTGACATAGGATTAGGAGAAAGGCAAAGTAGTCAAAAAATATTAAAAGGGTATAAATAAATTGTATTAACAATAACAAAGAAAGAGTAATAAGAATTCGAACAAAACTTTCAGAACACTTCCTCTCTCCATACCACCTGACAATGTAAAGAGACAAAACCCAAAATTTTCAGTCAGTTTACCACCTCTAAAATAGTCTTTCTTCACTTCACTTAGGGAGAGAAGTTCCTCTTGTTAATGTTATGAAGACTTCTCCACAAGAAAACTGTTATCTCATGGCTTTTCATTTCCGTGAATAACAGCTGACTGGAAAAATCTGCAGTCATGAAGTCCCTCCCATTTTTTCACAGCTTTTCCCACAGTTGTGTTTATGGGCCATGTCAGCTTATGGGGTATTAGTATAAACATGAGCTGTTTAAGAGCAAAGGTTCTCTTCATCTATTTCTGAAATCATCATCTCTGGGAACAGAGGTCTTCTTCTCTCCCTGAGGACACAGGGTCTCATCACTCTGCTCTCCTTCTCTGTTCAAACTTCTCATGGGATCACAGCTACTTCAACATTTGCTTACTTTAGCATGGAGGCCTTTGCTGAAACAAGTCATCTCCCCATACTTTTCAATGCATTATAGGGAAAAAGAGAGTCTGATGTATCCATGATATCCTTCTCCATCGCTTTAGCAGAGGATTTCAGCCCCAAGATCAAGGCATCTCCTCATCCCTCCCATCTGGGACTCAACTTCCTCTTCCCTGCCCTCGGTGTGTTCATGCTGCTCCTCTGTGTGCCTGCCCTGTGTCCTTTTCTCTCACTGGAGGGAGGATGGCAGCACTGGCAGAGTCAATATCTCCCGGGGCTGCAGATGGTTCCGTGAGCCCGGCCGGGCTCGGTAGCCAATTCTTGTTTTGGCCATGGTCCCTGGACATGAAGACCAGTTCTTTTCTATAGGAATGAAGGAACAGAGCCCCACTGCTTTTGGGGCAAATGAGAAGTGACCACAAGCGGCAAAGGCCAGCCAGAGCTTCCAGATCCTGTTCTTAGAGATACCCTTGAATATAGGAAAGATTTTAGGCAGAGTGTCAGTTTTGGCAATGGGCATCTGAAAAGACGGATGGTTCTTTTCCATACAAAGGAAACAAAGGAGCCCCATTGCACCAGGAGTTGATGAGGGGCAGCCCTTGACATCCCACCATCAGCCAGACCTGTCAGATGGCCACTGGAAGGCCAAGCCAGCCAGACCTGTTCCATGTTCCCTCAGTTCCATGTGGCCCCACAGTGTCCCAATGGTCCCTGGCTTCCAGGAGGCCCTGAGGTGTCACAATGCCCCTTTGGTGACATGAGGCCCTGAAGGGTTGGAATGGTCTCCATGGTTCCATCTGCCCCACAGAGTCATAATGGTCTCTGGGCCCATGAAGCCCCATGGTGTCACCATGGCCTCTTGGTTCCACGGGCTCCAGTGGTGCCACAATGATCCCCTTGGTTCCATGAGGTGCCCACAGTGTCACAGGGATCTCCATGGGAAGGAAAGAACCAAGCCCCAGTGTGGCAGGGGCAGCCACCAGAGACCAAAGCCATCCAGACTTGATGGTACGGGCAGATTTTGGCTGGGAGCAACCCTTGGATATAGGGAATTTTAGAGGTGGGATCCCAGTTTCAGATATGGACACCTGGAGGACAGTTTTTTCCATAGGAAGGTAAGCACAGAGCCCGAGTGTTTCAAAGGCAGAAGAAGAAAGGGGTGGCTCCTGGGAAGCTCAGCCAAACAGACCTGTTCTTCCTGGCATCATTTGTCATGGAGGAATCCTTGGATAGATGGAATTTGGGAGGAGGAATCCCAATTTTGACAACAGTCACCTTGAGATAAAGGACAGTTATTTCCACTGGAGGGAAAGCACCAAGCCCCAGTGTTTCAAAAGCAGATGAGAGGCAGCTCCCAGGAGGCCAAGGGCAGCCAGACCTGTCTGTCCTGGCAGTTTTCACTTGGGAGCAATCCTTGGATGTACAGAGTTTTGGAGGAGGAATCCCAATTTTGGCCATGGCCCATGGAGGAGAAGGAGAGTTCTCTCCCATAGGAAGGAGAGCCCAGAGCCCCAGGGCTTCAGGGCAGGTGAGAAGCAGCCCTCGACAGGCCAAGGTGGTCAGGTGGTCCCCAGGAGGCCCAGCCAGCCAGACCTGGTCCGTGCTCCCTTGGTTTGGTGGTGATGCCTTGAGAGGCTGCCTAGAACAGAGCTAGGCAGTGTTAAATGAATAAAGCAGGATTTATTAAAAGGCCTTCAAGGGATGCACCTTGGGCAGTACAAGAGTGTGGCCCTGGCTCCATCCTAGATGGAGCCCAGGTCATGAGTTTTCACTGGGGCAAACAGGGAGATTTGGTCTGGCAGGATGTGTAAAACAATCCCCTGTAATATCTACTTGTTCTCACACAGAGCACTTGGCTGCAGGGACACATTCCCATCGTTCCTGCCCAGGTTTCAGGATTCCAACACTGCTGTCCTTCCCAGGAGCTGTTCCTTCAGCTGCCTCGGGAGGGCCTTTTGGCCTCTGGACCCACACTCTGGCTCCATTATTAGCACTGCTGGATCCAAACCCTTTATCTCCATCAACAGCAGTGATTTGAAGTGGATCTCCTTTTTTCTCCAATTGTTCTAAACACTGACAATATCAATAATTGTGCTACTTTGTCATGGGTTTGAATAATCCAATTTTGTTCACTATTGTTTAACTGAATTACTTCAATTTCCCCTTGATAATCTGCATCAGTTCCTCCTCCCATGACATGAGCACTTTGCAAGGCCAAGCTCCAGTGAGCTGTTACCAAACCAAAGTGTCCTGGAGGAATCTGGATTCCTGTTCCTGTATTGCTAACTCTATTTTGCTTCTGATTTATCCTGACTAATTCCAGTGCATGAAGGTCCAGCCCTGCAGCCTCTGGGCTGGCCCTGCCAGGGCCATCACACCCAGAACAATTTCCCAGGCAGTCCCAGTCTCACTGCCCAGGGCTGTATTTGCACACTGGGAGCAGCCGTGCACAGCCAGGGGGTTCCCATTTCCCCAGGGGCCATTGTTAAGGGCATGGAGCGCATCTGGAGATGGGTTCTCCATGGGGACAGGTTCCCAGCACTCATTCTTTAACTGCTCTTTTTACAAACCCTTCACCAGTTCAACCAATCCTGCAGCTTGTGGATTGTCTGGTACATGAAAAACCCAGCATTCTTAATCACTGTATTTCTCATGTAACAGACAAAGCATTCCACACCACAGTATCAGCAAGCCCTATAAAAATAGCCAATTTCATGCATTCCTCTGGTATTTGTCGTACACAATCTTGCAGAGTTTACCACTGACATTTGGGTCTTGGCCAGTCCTTTTCTGTAGGGGATTCAGTGTCACAGTGGGCAGCCAAAGCTGACAAATAAGTATTGTCAGCATTATTTCACATTATCAATTTTTTATTATGTCAAAAAAAGGATCATGTTATATTTTTATATAACTGCTATTATTAGTAATAATAATTATATTTCACTTGCACTAATGAACCTGTATCCCCAAATCCAACCAGAAACACCTGAATTCACCCAAATCCACCAAAGTTTCCCCTTCTATGACAAACCCACCGTGAGAGAGAAATCCGAGCAGGAGTCCTGGAATTTTGGGAACAATCCTGAAATTCCAGGAAAAAAAAAGCCAAAATTCTTGGAAGAACCCCAAATCCAGCCTCAATTATCTCTAAAATCCACACTATAACCACCCAAAGCTTCCCCTTCTGGGACAAACCCATGATGAGAACAGAATCCTGGGGAAAATACCCAAATTCTGGGAAAAATCCTGAAATTCTGGGGAAAAAAAATCCCAAAATGCAGTTGAGAACCCACCCAAAATCCCATGGAAAACACCCAAATCCATCCAGGAACCCCCCAGAATTCACACTGAATCTACCAAAGCTTCCCCTTCTACCCCATAGTGATACCCAAATGCAGGGAAAAGTCCACAGATCCTTGAGAAAACAGGACATTTTGGGGAAAAAACCCAAAATCCTGTGAAGAAACATAAATCCAGCCAGTCCACCCCCAGTCCCCTGGGAAGGACTCCAAATCGCTGTTGGAACCTCCCCAATTCCTCTGAATTCCCCCAAAATTTCTCTGAAATTCCCCAAATTCCTTCTAGGACTTCCCCAGATCCCTCAATAACGTCCCAAATTGCTTTTGGAACTGCCCCAAATCCTTTCTGGAACCTCCTCAAATACCTCGGAAAATCCCTTGGAAAACCCCAAAATCCCTCTTGGAACTCTCCCAGATCCCTGAGAATTCCCCCAGATCCCTCAGAAAGCCCCAGATTCTCCCCAGATCCCCTCTGAATTCCCCCAGACCCCTCAGAAAGCCCCAAATCCCCTCTGGAACCTCTCCCAGATGCCCCCAAAATCCTCGGGAACAACCCCAAACCCCCCGAGCCGTCCCCAGCTCCCCCCGGACTGATCCCAAATCCCCCCGGAGCCAGCCCAGGTCCCCTCTGGAAGCTCCCCGAGTCCCTCGGGAAGCCGCAGATCCCCGGGAGCCGCCGGGCAGCGCCGGGAAAGCCCAAAGCCCCGCGGCAGTGCCGCATCCCGGCCGGAGCTGCCCCGGGAGCCCCGCGGGGCCGGGGCCGGGGCCGGGATGCGCCGTCCCAGCGGATCCAGCGCGCCCGGCCGGGCTCGGCCAGCGCGGCCCAGGGCAGGGAGCGCTGGTGGGGCGGGAGCGGGAGCGGAGCGCGAACGGGACCAGCGCAGAGCCAAGGGGGGAGAGGCCCCGGCCCCACAGAGAGCGGGGCCGGAGCGCGGGGCCGGGCGGGGATGGCTCGGCGATTGTCCCGGGCGATTCGGGCACTCGCAGCGATCTCTGCGGGATTCTTGGGCTGCTCCTGGGAGGTTTGGCTGGGATTTTGAGGGAAGTTTTCGTGGGGATTTTTTGGGTGGATTTCCTCGCACTTCGGGTGGGATGTGATAGGACTTGGGGGCATTTTTTGGGGGATTTGAGAGGGGCTTGGTGGGATTTTGGTGCGAATTTTTTGAGTGGATTTGGTGTGGATTTTGGGGGGGTTTTGGGGAAATTTTGGTGGGATTTTTTGGGTGATTTGGTGGGATGTTTTTGTGTGGATTTTGTGTGATTGGGGAAATTTTGGGGGCATTTTTGTACAGTTTTTTTCTGTGTGGATTCTGTGGGATTTTCGTGGGAATTTAGTGGGACTTTTTGAGGGATTTTTCTGTGGGATTTCTGAGGATTTTGAGGGCAATTTTTTATGGGGATTTTGAGGGATTTCTATGAGCCTTGGGGTGATTTTTGTGAGGAGTTTTGGGGTGAGTTTTGTGGGCTTTTGGGTGGAATTTTTGTGGAGATTTTCCTGGGATTTTGTGTGGATTTTCTGGCATTTTCAAGGATTCTATGGTGGAATTTTTATGTGATTTTAATGGTATTTTTGGTGGGATTTTTTGTGAGGATTTTGAGTGATTTTTATTGGATTTTGGTGGGGTTTTGGGGGTATTTTTTGGGAGATTTTTGCTGGATTTTGGGTAGTTTTTTGGGGGATTTTATGGGATTTTGGTGATATTTTTGTGGGGGATTTTGGGGAGATTTTTGTGAGGTTTTTTTAATTATTAATATTTCGGTGGGGTATTTTTTTGTGGGTTTTTTCTCAGGATTTTGTTGGGATTTTGGTGTTTTCTCTTGGGATTTTGGGCAGATTTTGTGTTGCGTATCCAGAGTGACTTTGGGCAGCTCTGGGGCAGCTTTTGGGGTTTGTCTCCCGTGTCCCCCAGCTGTGGCAAAGCCCCGAAGCACATCCTGTTCCTGCCCAGCTCCCTGAGCAGCCCCAGGAGCTGATGCTCCCCCTGCTCCTCAGCCAGGGAGATCTGGGGCAATCCCGGCATTCCGGCATTCCGGCCGGGCTTTGGGGCACTGCGGGATTTTGGGGCTTGGGGGATGAGAGGCTAAGGGGGGCTTGGGGCTGGATTTTTTTAAAAAATATCGGGATTTTGGGGGTAAATGTCTGGGATTTTAGGGGGAATTTCTGGATCTTTGGAGAAAAATACCAGGATTGGGGGGGAGGAAATTCTGGATTGTTAGGGAGGAAATTTCTGGATTTTTGGTAGTGAATGTCTGGATTTTTAGGGGGAAATTTATGTTTTTTTGGGTGAGTATTTATGGATTTTTTGGGGAGGGATTTCTGGATATTTTTGAGGGGGAATGTTTCTGGATTTTTGAAGGAATGTTTCTGTATTTTGTGGGGGGGGAATTCCTGGATTTTTGGGAACGCTTCTGTAGTTTTCGAGAATGTTTCTGGATGAGGAATCGTGTTGGTTTTGGATTTTTTTGGGGAGGAATATTTCTGGATTTTCTGGGGAACAGAAATTCCTATTTTTGGGAATGTTCCAGGATTTTTTTTTGGGGGGGAACATTTCTGGATTTCTTTGGAGAACATTTCTGAAATTCTGGGGGAATGTTTCAGGACTTTTTTTTGCAGAGCATTTCTGAATTTGGGGAGAACATTCCCAGGTTTTTTGGGAAGCTTTCAGAGGTTTTTTGGGGAACATTCCTGGGTTTCTTGGTTAAGATTCCCAGGTTTCTGGGGGAATATTCCCGGGTGTCTGGGGAAGGTTCCTGGGTGTCTGGGGAAGGCTCCCGGGTGTCTGGGGAAGGCTCCCGGGTGTCTGGGGAACATTCCCGGGTGTCTGGGGAAGGTTCCCGGGTGTTCCGGGCTCTCCTGGCCCCGTTCCCATCCCAGATTCCCGGGGTTCCAGGAGCTGCGCTGGTGCCCGGGCGCCGCGACATCGCCTCGCTGCAGTTGGACACCGAGGTGCAGGCGGGCGCCGCCCGCGAGGCCCTGCAGGGCTCCAGCATCACCCAGAGCCACCCATGGAGATCTCCTTCGCCAAAAAGTGACCCAGAACACCCCAAACCCCACCAAAATAACCCCAAACCCAAACAAAATGGGCCTGGAATACCCCAAAATCCCTAAAAATCTGCCTCAAACCCGCCCATAAATAACCAAAATCTGCCCCCAAACACCCCAAGTCCCTCCAAACCACCCTGTAATCTCAGAGGAATGCCCTGAAATCCCTCCAAACCACCCCAAAATTCTTCAAAGCTTCACCAGAATACCCTAAAGCTGCCCCAAAACACCTCAAATGCCTTCAAGCTGCCCCAAAATCCCATAGAAACACCCTGCAGTCCCTCCAGACCACCTCAAAATCCCATAGAAATACCCTGGAATCCCTCAAATCGCCCCAAAATCCTGTAGAAACCCCTGAAATTCCATAAAAGTGCTCCCAAATCCCATAGGAACACCTGAAAATCCCTAAAACCAACCCTAAACACTCTAAATCCCATAAAACGGCACCCAAATCCCATAGACCTCCCACCAAATCCCAAGAAAATGCTCCAAAATCCCATAAAACTGCCCCAAAAATGGTCCTGACCCTGCTCCAAACCCCCTGCATGCCCCCACTCCCCCAGGTAAATCCAGCTAATCTCAGCCAAAATACACTCTTTTTTTTTTATCCTAAATCCTTCTTTTATCCTAAATCCTCCTTTTCTATCCCAAATCCTCATTTTTTATTCCAAATCCTCCTTTTTTTTTCAACCCCAAAATCACTTTTAATCCCTTCTGTCTTTTTGACCCCAAATCCTTCTTTTCCCAGCCTAAATCCTCCTTTTCCCATGACAAATTCTTTTTTCTCCCCACATCCTTTGTCCCCAAATTCCTTTCTCCAATACCAAAATCTCCCTTTTCCACCCCAATTCCCCACCTCATTCCCCTTTCCACATCCCAAATCCCCTTTTCCCATCCCAAATCCTTCCCTGTCCACACTAAATCCCCTGTTCCCACCCAGGATCTTTCCCCATCCTGAATCCCCCAATTCCCACTCATTCCCCTTTTTTTCCCAGTGTTGTACCCAGGGTCTTTCTGCAGACATTGCACCTGGAGCTGCCCCAAATAGCCCCAAACAAACCCCAAATAGCCCCAAACAAACCCCAAATTACCCCAAACAAACCCCAAATAACCCCAAACAAACCCCAAATAGCCCCAGACAAACCCCAAATTACCCCAAACAAACCCCAAATAACCCCAAACAAACCCCAAATGACCCCAAACAAACCCCACTGTGTCCCCCAGGGCTGGAGTGGATTTGGGGGTGGGTCATGACCCTAAACTTTGGGGACTGGGAGGATTGATCCTAAAATTTGGGGTTTAGGGGGGTTTGACACCTCGGGCTTTGGAAGTTTTTGACCCCAAACTTTGGGAACTGGGGGAGTTCTACACCCCAGGGTTTGGAATTTTGGGTTTTTTTCCCAAGATTTGGGGATCAGGGGGTTTCACCCCCAAACGTTGGGATCAGGGTGATTGGACAACCCAGGTGTTTCAACCCCCAGGATTTGGGGTTTGGGGGTTTAGACCCAAAAATTTGGAAACTGGGGGGATTGACCAACTGATTTTGGGGGATTTAACCCCAAAGTGGGGGAGATCAGGGGGATTTGACACCCCAGGGTTTGGGATTGAGGAGGTTGACCCCAAAGTTTGGGAATTGAGGGGTTTCACCCCAAACTTTGGAGAGGAGGAGGGTTGGACAACCCAGGTATTTCAAACCCCAGGAGTCGGGGATTGGGGGTTTTAACCCCAAACTTTGGGGGCTGGGGGTGTTTGACACATCAGGATTTGGGATTTGGTGGTATTTGACCCCAGACTTTGGGAATTGGGGGTGTTGGACACCCAAAATATTTTGAAACCCAGGATTTCGGGTCAGGAGGGTTTAACACCAACGTTTGGGATTTTGGGAGTGTTTGACACCCCAGGATCTGGGATTTGGGGGGTTTGATCCTAAAATTTGGGGTTTGGGGCAGGGGGGAGGTTGACATCCCAGAGTTTGGGTTTGGGGGTGTTTGACCTCTCCCCTCCCAGTGTTGGGATTTGGGGTGTTTGACCCCAATGTTTGACCCCCCGGGTTTGGGGTCGGGGTAGGGATAGGAGCCATTCCCTGGAAACAGCGGTGGGATCGGGATCGAGAACAGGAACGGGAATGGGATCGGGATCCGGAGTGGGAGTGTAATGGGGTTGGGAATGAGATCGTGATCGGGAACTGGCCCGGGAAGGGGAACAGAAATGGGAATGGGATCGGGAACAGGATCAGGGAACGGGATTGGGATCGGGAAGGGGAGAGACCCTGACTCAATAATGGAGCCCACCCCCAGGGAGCGATCCTGCCCCAGTCCCGGAATGGACCCATCCCCTCAATCCCGGACCCCTCCCCAATCCCAGCCCCTCCGCAGCCGCTGACCGGACCCTCCCTCAATCCCAGCCCGCCCCAATCCGGATCGGAGCCATTCCCGGACCGGACCCTTCAATCCCTTCTTGGGGCGGCTCCTGTCGCTTCCAGCCCATTTTTGGGACTTCCAAGCGGCTCCGGGGACCCTCCCCATTTTGGGGGTGTTGGGGTGGCCCCAAGGCCGCCCCGGGGGCCGAGGGGGGATGGAAACCCCAAACCCGGGGGGCTCCTGGGGGTCCCCAGTTCCTCCCGGCCCCGCCCCGAAGCAGATCCTGGCCAATCAGAGCGCGCGGCGTTGATGACGATTCAGTTCCCGGGCAGGAACTCGGCGCTGGTCCCGCCTGGCGATTTTCAGCCAATCAGCGCCCGGGACGGCTCTGACTCATCAGTTGCCAGGCAGAGCCCAGCGCCTCTCGCAGCACCGGCCAATCTAAACATACAATGGAACACACCTTAGTAAAACAATTCATACTACAAATATACTAAACACGAAACCAAACACCACTATAATGTCTCATACAATTTAACCAAACAATTAAAATTTAATAACACCCTTAAGTACTCTAAAAAATTAAAATTATTTATAAAAATATAATCGCAGATGGGTGGTTTTATATGGATATTGGTTTTTGGATTGTTTGGGTTAGACGATTTTTAAAAAAGGATTTTTATAAGAATTTAAACAGCTGAGAAGGAGCCACTCTGGAAATAGAACTGACTGAAAATGAATGGGAAAAACATCATTAACTCTGAAAGTTTTATTTGCTATCAGATACATCCCAGCCACCCAGCCCCACACAATCCCCATCCCACCACTCCAAAATGGAATCCCACTTCTTTCAATCTCCTCCCAACCCCATCTCACCCGGTCAGCTTTGGAATCGAGTGAGCTTTGTGTGGGATTGAGGGTTTTTTTGAGGGGGAACAAGCAATTTGAGGTGGGATTGTGCCTTTATAGTTTAAAATCCAGTTATTTTCAGTGGGATTGAGTGGTTTTGTGGTGACAAATTCATCCCTCTTGGCTTTTGAAATGCAAAGAGATGGAGAACACTGCCCAAAATCACCCCAGAACCCACAAATCCTCCAGAAGTTGAGTTCATGGTGTCCAGGGTGAGTGCAGCTGCCGGCGGCAGGAACAAATGAGATGTATCTTGGTTTCACAAAACTCCAAAATCCATTTCTTATCACCGAAAGACAGGGCAAAGGCAGAGCCATGGGATTTGTATAGGGTATCCCAGGGGTGGAGTTTGGGTTTGGGTCAAGGGAGGAATTACTGGCAACACAAGAAGGGTGAGATCAAACTCCTGCCTCTCAGCAACAGGGGCACTCCACACAGAATGCGTCCCCAAATCCTAAATTCCCCCTAAAACTCCTGTGAAATGGTGACACTTCAGATATTTTTGATCAGTTTCTTTAATTTAACCCTGTTTTGGCTGTGTTTGAAGAATAAAGATGAATCAGAGGAAAATTAGGGCCAAACCAAAAGGATAACCAGTCAGGTGTGTTCCCAACATTGATCACAGGGAATGTGGGTCACCAGACCTGTGCCCAATGTGGGTCCTGCAGTGGGGGATGGAGCTGGAGCAGAGCACGAAGCTCTTCCTGCAGGCGGGACACTCTTGGGGCTTCCGTTACTGGTGCCTCTGTTGGTGTCTGGTCAAGTGAGAGGTCTGGGTGAAGCTCTTCCCACACTGGGGACACCCGTAGGGCCTCTCCCCGGTGTGGATGCGCCGGTGCCTTACAAGGTTGGAGTTGTGCTTGAATCCCTTCCCGCAGTCAGGGCAGCGGAAGGGCCTCTCATCTGTATGAGCTCGATAGTGCAAGAGGAGATAGGAGCGAGTCTGAAACCCCTTCCCACACTTGGAACACTCGTAGGGTCGCTCCCCAGTGTGGATCTTCTGGTGGACAATCAGGGTACCACACTGCCTGAAGCTCTTCCCACACTCCCTTACATTCATAGGGCCTTTCCCCAGTGTGGATCCTCTTGTGGCTGCTCAGGTGGGAGATCCGCCTGAAGCTCTTCCCACATTCCCCACACTCGTAGGGCCTCTCCCCAGTGTGAATCCTCTTGTGCTGGATCACGTTGGAATTTGACCAAAAGCTCTTTCCACATTCCTCACACTCATAGGGCTTCTCCCCAGTGTGGATCCTCTGGTGCTGGATCAGGTTGGAGTTTGACCTGAAGCTCTTCCCACACTCTGAGCACTTATGGGGCTTCTCCTCATCATGAAGCTGCTCAGGGACCACCAGCCCTGAGCTCTGGCTGAAGCTCTGTCCACCTTCCTGGACCAGAGTGCATCTTTCCTCCTCAGATCCCCTCGATCTGCGTTTGCAGCCCCTCCTGGTGCAGCTCCCATTGGGTTCCTGCACCATGGAGCCACTCAAAACAGCCTCTTCCACAAGGTTCTGCCATGGGGATTTGTCCTCTCTGCTCTCCACCCTTAGCACCTCATCTGCGGGAGGAAGGACAAGGAGAGGATGGGATTTGCCTCTGTGCCACAGGGAAGGGCAAGGAGATCCCCCCAGGGCATCCCCAGCAGGAGGGCACCGGCAGCGGGGCTGTCCTGCAGCTGAGGGCCAGGCTGGGCTGGGAGATGGAGCAGGAGAGAGGGAGAAAGGGGCACTGACTTCCTCCTCACCTGCCTCAGTGTCCCAGGGCTCCTTCCTCTTCCTCGCAGCCTCCTTCTCCATTTCGTGAAGGTTTTGGGATGGGAAATCCTGTTTTGGGAGGAAAACAAGGGATAAGCACAGTGAGTTTTGTACTGTTTCAAAGCAAAACAGGGAGAGCGTCGAAGCCAGAATCACAATTGAGTAAGAAAATTAAGATCAAGGCAATGATAGAGAAACACTGCCTTAACCTGACAGAGTCAGGATAATAACCTTACACCCCGTTGCTCAGGGTGGTGGTAGCTGTGTGATGAAATGGTGGCTGCAGTCCGGCTGGAGTGATGAACGTGATTCTGTCAAAGCATTGATCCTGTAGAAGGGTCTGGTCTTCCTCTGAAGGTCCAGTGGTGCTTATGGAGCTCTTGTCCTCTGGGAATCCAGTAGGCAAGGTGGTTGTGGTGTTGCAAATGGTGAGATTATATCCAGGTAGGAATGCTTGGTTCCTCCCCCTGGGCAGAGCATCCCACAATGGGATGATGTAATTTTATCAGTGCTGCTGTGACACTCAATGGCCCATTAAGAGAAGATGGCCCCTGCAGGGCGTTATCAGGGCTGAGCCATGGAAGAGATAAAGAACATTGCCCCACCTGTTGATAACAGTTTATGGAGATGGGGACTGAAAACACTTTTGGTTACATCTGACACTGTAACCTGAAACAGTGAGGCAATCCCTGCTCGGGGTGGGGGATGAACACCATCCCCCTTACCCAAACTGGCTCAGGTGTAAAACCCCCACCCTGGGAAGGCCACGCACACAGGGGACAATGTCACACTTGCCCCACCCCAGGGGAGATCTCTGTCCCTGTCACTCCCTTGCTCGCTCCTCTTTTACTTTCCATTTCTCTCACCTCACATTTACTGGTCAATAAAATCCACTTTGGATTTGGTCTTGTTAGCACCTTAATTGGGGCAGAGGCATCTCTCTAACAATTTTATTATCCAGATTGCAACATTATTTTACACAGTGAGTTCAGGGCTCTGTTGTCTGACCCCAGGTGCCTTTGACAACAGCATGGTTCTCTCCTCTGAGGAGTTTGTGGCTCTTTCTGGAGGAACTCTTGGAAACTTGGATGCAGCTTCCTCTGAGTGACTTTTGGGAGAACTTACAAGGAAAATGGCTCTTGTGGGTGGCCAGTGTAAAGAAAATATTTTGTTTTCCTTCTTTGAAAATTCTGTTAAAATCACTGGAGGAAAGGGACCAAATGATACCAGCAAGACTGACAAGGATCATTCACCCCAAAGTGAGGAACACAAGGCTACTTAAATCCTACAAGAAGCCCAGCTCAAGTAGCTAAATTCCCAAATAACTCCTTAATTCAGGGGCTTTGAGGGGAGGAGCATAATTTTCTTGGTCCCTGTCACCTTTGTGATAGCTACACAGAGCTTTCCCTTCCTTTTAATAATCTGTATTGGGCCAAATTTCCATGTGTTTTTTTTTTTTTTTATTTTTTTTTTTTTATTTTTTTTTTTTTTGGAACCTGCCAGCATCTGAGCTGGAGCTGTGCTGGAACTGATGAAATTTGGAATTGCCAGAGAATTGCTTCTGTTGTTTGTCTATTCATGTTTGGGATTTATTTGTGTTTCCATCAGAAATGACTTGTGGGAAGAGCAAATCTTCCTCAAGGCATTTTATGGAGGGTTAACTTTGATTTCTGCTGAGTTTGTTTTGTCCAGTGTCCAGGAGATGCTCAAGGGATCTCTGGTTTTGGTTTGGCCCTAATTTACTTCTGATTTGTCTTTATCACTTAAAAACACCTGAAAAATTACTAAAAAGAGTATTGACCGGAGATGTCAGAAGTCCCACCATTTAAGAGGTATTTGAGGTGGAATTTACTGTTTGGGAACATATTCTGGAGGATTTTTGGGTTCTTGGGGGATATCTGGGAGTATTCTCCATATCTTTGCACTCCAAAACCCAAAGTGGATTTGTCTGTCACCTCAAAGTGACTCAATCCCACCTCAAAATGGCTGTTTCCCACCTCAGTCCCATGCTAAAATTGCTCAATTCCTCAGCCTCCAGGATGAGATGGGGTTGGAAGGTGATCGGGAGAAGTGAGATCCAAATTTGAGGGTGTAGGGTCAGGATTGTGTGGGGCTGGGTGGGTGTGATTTATTTTGATAATAAGTAAAAGTATCAGAATTATTGATTTCTGTCCCATTCATTTTCTGTCAGTTCTGATTTGATTTTCAGAGCGCTGCCTTCTCAGCTGATTTTGTTTGTGTCCTCCTGTCCCAGACTGAAAAGTAAGATGTGTTCTATTTGCCATCTGTATGGCAGTTGTCCTGTGTTAAGTGGGCAGTTTTTCCTTCTCTTCCACAATCAATCCTCCCTCAGGGGAGACATCTGCTGATAATGGGCTATTGAATGTCACAGCATGACTGATTAGAAATGTGGAGAGTTTTGGAGATGAATGGCTTCGTGAGAAAGGACATGACTACATGCAGTTAGTGAAGCAGTAGCTGAAAATTGCATAGTGCAGCAATAGCAGATGTAGCAATAATATCTTATGTCCTTGGGTAAGCTGGTTCCCAACAGTAGAATGGTCAGCAAAAAGATAAATGTAAGGGAAAACAAAGCAAGCTCAGAAAGCTCCAAAGGCGGGGTTGACCTGCTTTTAATACACCAATGATGAGCCTAATTTTTGCAATATGCATGAGCTTCATTATAACGGGTATAACTGTACATGTGTGCTTGGAATAAACTGAGACTTGTTGACATTATAGAATGGACTAGTCTCCCGTCATTATTTGCATCCTTGTCCTCCTCCTCTTTATTCTCCTCCTTGTCCTCCTCCTCCTCCTGTTCATCTTCTTTCTCCTCCTCCTCCTCTTCCTCGTCCTCATTGTCCTCTGCATCTTCATCCTTTTCCTCATCCTCATCCTTATCCTACTCGTCCTCGCCCTCATCCTTCTTCTCCTCCTCCTCCTCCTTGTTGTCCTCCTCCTCCTCAACCTCATCATCCTCCTTGTCCTTGTCCTCTCTTTTCCTCCTCCTATTCCTCCTCTTCATGCTTCTCTGCCTCCTCCTCTTCCTTGTTCTCCTCCTCCTCCCCATCTTCCTTATACTTGCCCTAGTCCTTGTCGTCTTCCTCCTCCTCTTCCTCCTCCTGCTCCTCCCCTTTCTCCTCCCCCTCCTCATCCTCCTTGTAATTGTCCTCCTCCTCATCCTCCTCATCATCGTCATTCTTCTCTTCTTCCTCGTCCTCCTCCTCGTCCTCCTCCTCCTCCTCGTCCTCCTCCTCCTCCTTGTCATCCTCCTCCGCCTCGTCCTCCTCCTCATCATCCTTGCCCTCCGCATCTTCATCCTTTTCCTCATCCTCATCCTTCTCCTCCTCGTCCTACAACTCCTTGTCATCGTCCTCCTCCTCCTCCTCCTCGTCCTCCTCCTCATCCTCCTCCTCGTCATCCTCCTCGTCCTCCTCATTCTCGTCCTCCTCCTGGCCCTCCTCCTCGTCCCCCTCATCCTCCTCGTCGTCTTCGTAGACCTACTCGTCCTCCTCGTCCTTCTCCTCATCCTCCTCCTCGTCCTCCTTCTCTCGTCCTCGTCCTCGTCCTCGTCCTCGTCCTTGTCCTCATCCTCCTCCTTCTCGTCCTCGTACTCCTCCTCGTCCTTCTCCTCCTCATCCTCATCCTCATCCTCACCCTCCTCCTCCTCCTCGTCCTCGTCATCCTCGTCCTCGTCCTCATCCTCATCCTCCTCCTCCTCCTCCTCCACCCCCTCTTCTTCCTCCTCCTCATCCTCGTCCACCTCCTCGTGCTCCTCCTCGTCGTCCTCGTCCTCCTCCTCTTCATCCTCGTCCTCCTCCTCCTCTTCCTCCTCCTCCTCGCCCTCGTCCTCCTCCTCGTCCTCCTCTTCGACCTCGTCCACCACCTCATCCTCGTCCTCGTCCTCGTCCTCGTCCTCGTCGTCGTCCTCCTCCCTCTCGTCCTCGTCCTCGTCCTCGTCCTCCTCCTCCTCGTTCTCGTCCGCGTCCTCCACATCCTCGTCCTGGTCCTCCTCTCCTCCTCCTCCTGGTCCTCGTCCTCGTCCTCCTCCTCGTCCTCCTCTTCTTCCTCTTCCTCCTCCTCTTCCTCCTCCTCCTCATCGTCTTCATCCTCACCCTCGTCTTCGTCCTCATCCTCGTCCTCGCCTCGTCTTCGTCCTCCTCCCCCGCCTCCTCATCCTCCTCCTCCTCCTCCTCCTCCTCCTCCTCCTCCTCCTCTTCCTCCCACTCCTCCTCCTCATGCTCATCCTCGACCTCGGCCTCCTCATTCTAGGCTTCCTCCTCCTCATAGTCCTCCTCCTCCTCCTCATCCTCGTCCTTGTCCTCCTCGTCCTCCTCGTCCTCGTCCTCCTCGTCCTCCGCCTCATCCTCCTCCTCGTCCTCCTCCTCTTCCCCATCCTCTTCCTCCTGGTCCTCCTCCTCCTCCTCCTCCTCCTCCTCTTCCATTTCGTCCTCCTCCTCGTCCTCGTCCTCCTCCTCCTCTTCCTCATCCTCGTCCCCCTCCCCCTCATCCTCTTCGTCCTCCCCCTCATCCTCCTCGCCCTCCTCCTACTTGTCCTCCTCCTCCTATTCATCCTCCTCCTATTCATCCTCCTCCTCCTCCTCCTCCTCCTCCTCCTCTTCCTCCTCCTCCTCGTCCTCGTCCTTGTCCTCGTTCTCCTACTACTCATCCTCCTCGTCCTCGTCCTCGTCCGCGTCTTCCTCGTCCTCGTCCTCGTCCTCGTCCTCGTCCTCGCCCTCGTCCTCGTCCTCGTCCTCCTCCGACTCGTCCTCCACATCCTCGTCCTCCTCGTCTTCCTCCTCCTCTTCCTCGTTCTCCTCCTCCTCGTCCGCCTCCTCCTCATTGTCGTCCTCCTTCTTGTCCTCGTCCTCGTCCTCGTCCTCCTACTACTCATCCTCCTCCTCCTCGTCCTCGTCCTCGTCCTCCTCCTCCTCGTCCTCCTCCTCGATCTCCTCCTCCCCGTCATCCTCCTCCTACTCTTTGCCCTCATCCTCCTCCTCCTCGTCCTCCTCCTCCTCGTCCTCGTCCTCCTCATCTTCCTCCACCTCCTCCACCTCTTCTTCATCCTCCTCGTCCTCCTCCTCCACGTCCTCCTCCTGCTCCTCCACTTACTCCTCGTAATCCTCCTCCTCCTCCTCCTCGTCCTCCTCCTCCTCGTCCGCGTCCTCCTCCTCTTCCTCCACCTCCTCCTCCTCTTCTTCATCCTCCTCCTCCTCCTCCTCGTCCTCCTCCTCATCCTCATCCTCCTCGTCCTCCTCCGCGTCCTCGTCCTCCTTTTCCTCATCCTCGTCCTCGTCCTCCTCCTCGTCCTCCTCCTCCTCGTCCTCCTCCTCCTCGTCCTCCTCCTCGTCCTCCTCCTCCTCGTCCTCCTCCTCCTTGTCCTCCTCCTCGTCCTCGTCCTCCTCGTCCTCCTCCTCCCCTTTATCCTGCTCCTCGTCCTCCTCGTCCTCCTCGTCCTCGTCCTCATCCTCCTCTTTGTCCTCCTCCTCCTGCTCCTCATCCTCCTACTCCTCCTCCTCCTCCTCCTCGTCCTCCTCCTCCTCGTCCTCCTCCTCCTCATCCTCCTCCTCCTCTATGTCCTCCTCCTCCTGCTCCTCGTCCTCCTCCTCATCCTCCTCCTCCTCGTCCTCCTCCTCCTCTTTTTCCTCCTCCTCCTCCTCCTCGTCCTCCTCCTCCTCGTCCTCCTCCTCCTCATCCTCCTCCTACTCGTCCTCCTCCTCCTCCTCGTCCTCCTCCTCCTCGTCCTCCTCATCCTCGTCCTCGTCCCCCTCCTCCTCGTCCTCGTCCTCCTCCTCCTTGTCCTCCTCCTCCTCGTCCTCCTCCTCTTTGTCCTCCTCCTCCTCCTCCTCCTGCTGCTCATCCTCCTCCTCGTCCTCCTCCTCGTCCTCCTCCTCCTCGTCCTCCTCCTCGTACTCGTCCTCCTTTTCCTCCTCCTCGACCTCCTCCTCCTCGTCCTCGTCCTCCTCGTCCTCGTCCTCCTCCTCTTCGTCCTCCTCCTCCTCGTCTCTGTCCTCCTCCTCCTCATCCTCGTCCTCCTCGTCCTCCTCCTCCTCGTCCTCCTTTTCCTCCTCCTCATCCTCCTCCTCCTCGTCATCCTCCTCCTCGTCCTCCTCCTCCTCGTCCTCGTCCTCCTCCTCTTCCTCCACCTCCTCCTCCTCTTCTTCATCCTCCTCCTCCTCCTCCTCGTCCTCCTCCTCCTCGTCCTCCTCCTCGTCGTCCTTTTCCTCCTCCTCGTCCTCCTCCTCCTCATCCTCGTCCTCGTCCTCCTCCTCGTCCTCCTCCTCCTCTTTGTCCTCCTCCTACTCATCCTCCTCCTCGTCCTCCTCTTCCTCCTCGTCCTCCTCTCCTCGTCCTCCTCCTCCTCGTCCTCCTCCTCCTCGTCCTCCTCCTCCTTGTCCTCCTCGTCGTCCTCGTCCTCCTCGTCGTCCTCGTCCTCCTCGTCCTCCTCCTCCTCGTCCTCCTCCTGCTCATCCTCCGCCTACTCGTCCTCCTCCTCCTCCTCATCCTCCTCCAACTCGTCCTCCGCCTCCTCGTCCTCCTCCACCTCGTCCTCCTCCTCCTCGTCCTCCTCCACCTCGTCCTCCTCCTCCTCGTCCTCCTCCTCCTCTTTTTCCTCCTGCTCCTCCTCCTTGTCCTCCTCCTCCTCGTCCTCCTCCTCCTTGTCCTCCTCGTCGTCCTCGTCCTCCTCGTTCTCCTCCTCCTCGTCCTCCTCCTCCTCCTCGTCCTCCTCCTCATCCTCCTCCTCCTCGTCCTCCTCCTCCGCTTTGTCCTCCTCCTCCTCCTCCTCGTCCTCCTCCTCCTCGTCCTCCTCCTCCTCATCCTCCTCCTACTCGTCCTCCTCCTCCTCCTCGTCCTCCTCCTCCTCGTCCTCCTCATCCTCGTCCTCGTCCCCCTCCTCCTCGTCCTCGTCCTCCTCCTCCTTGTCCTCCTCCTCCTCGTCCTCCTCCTCTTTGTCCTCCTCCTCCTCCTCCTCCTGCTGCTCATCCTCCTCCTCGTCCTCCTCCTCGTCCTCCTCCTCCTCGTCCTCCTCCTCGTACTCGTCCTCCTTTTCCTCCTCCTCGACCTCCTCCTCCTCGTCCTCGTCCTCCTCGTCCTCGTCCTCCTCCTCTTCGTCCTCCTCCTCCTCGTCTCTGTCCTCCTCCTCCTCATCCTCGTCCTCCTCGTCCTCCTCCTCCTCGTCCTCCTTTTCCTCCTCCTCATCCTCCTCCTCCTCGTCATCCTCCTCCTCGTCCTCCTCCTCCTCGTCCTCGTCCTCCTCCTCTTCCTCCACCTCCTCCTCCTCTTCTTCATCCTCCTCCTCCTCCTCCTCGTCCTCCTCCTCCTCGTCCTCCTCCTCGTCGTCCTTTTCCTCCTCCTCGTCCTCCTCCTCCTCATCCTCGTCCTCGTCCTCCTCCTCGTCCTCCTCCTCCTCTTTGTCCTCCTCCTACTCATCCTCCTCCTCGTCCTCCTCTTCCTCCTCGTCCTCCTCTCCTCGTCCTCCTCCTCCTCGTCCTCCTCCTCCTCGTCCTCCTCCTCCTTGTCCTCCTCGTCGTCCTCGTCCTCCTCGTCGTCCTCGTCCTCCTCATCCTCCTCCTCCTCGTCCTCCTCCTGCTCATCCTCCGCCTACTCGTCCTCCTCCTCCTCCTCATCCTCCTCCAACTCGTCCTCCGCCTCCTCGTCCTCCTCCACCTCGTCCTCCTCCTCCTCGTCCTCCTCCACCTCGTCCTCCTCCTCCTCGTCCTCCTCCTCCTCTTTTTCCTCCTGCTCCTCCTCCTTGTCCTCCTCCTCCTCGTCCTCCTCCTCCGTGTCCTCCTCGTCGTCCTCGTCCTCCTCGTTCTCCTCCTCCTCGTCCTCCTCCTCCTCCTCGTCCTCCTCCTCATCCTCCTCCTCCTCGTCCTCCTCCTCCGCTTTGTCCTCCTCCTCCTCCTCCTCGTCCTCCTCCTCCTCGTCCTCCTCCTCCTCATCCTCCTCCTACTCGTCCTCCTCCTCCTCCTCGTCCTCCTCCTCATCCTCCTCCTCCTCGTCCTCCTCCTCCTCTTTTTCCTCCTCCTCCTCCTCCTCGTCGTCCTCCTCCTCGTCCTCCTCCTCCTCATCCTCCTCCTACTCGTCCTCCTCCTCGTCCTCCTTTTCCTCCTCCTCGTCCTCCTCCTCCTCATCCTCATCCTCGTCCTCGTCCCCCTCTTCGTCCTCCTCCTCCTCGTCCTCGTCCTCCTCCTCCTCCTCCTCGTCCTCCTCCTCTTCGTCCTCCTCCTCCTCGTCTTCGTCCTCCTCCTCCTCCTCCTCGTCCTCGTCCTCCTCGTCCTCCTCCTCCTCATCCTCCTTTTCCTCCTCCTCCTCCTCCTCCTCCTCCTCATCATCGTCCTCCTCCTACTCGTCCTCCTCCTCCTCGTCCTCCTACTCCTCGTCCTCCTCCTCCTTGTCCTCCTCGTCGTCCTCGTCCTCCTCGTCGTCCTCGTCCTCCTACTCCTCCTCCTCCTCGTCCTCCTCCTCCTCATCCTCCTCCTACTCGTCCTCCTCCTCCTCCTCGTCCTCCTCCTCGTCCTCCTCCTCCTCGTCCTCGTCCTCCTCATCCTCCTCCTCTTCCTCGTCCTCCTCCTCCTTGTCCTCCTCCTCATCCTCGTCCTCCTCATCCTCCTCCTCCTCGTCCTCATCCTCATCCTCGTCCTCCTCCTGCTCGTCCTCCTCCCCCTCATCCTCCTTCTCCTCCTTGTCCTCCTCCTCCTCCTCATACTCCTCCTCCGATTTGTCCTCCTCCTCCTCCTCCTCGACCTCCTCCTCCTCGTCCTCGTCTTCCTCCTCCTCGTCCTCCTCCTTGTCCTCCTCCTCCTCGTCCTCCTCCTCCTCATCCTCCTCCTCCTCGTCCTCATCCTCCTCCTCCTTGTCCTCCTCCTCGTCCTCGTCCTCCTCGTCCTCCCCCTCCTCGTCCTCATCCTCGTCCTCGTCCTCCTCCTCCTCATCCTCCTCCTCCTCGTCCTCGTCCTCGTCCTCCTCCTCCTCATCCTCGTCCTCCTCCTCCTCATCCTCATCCTCCTCATCCTCGTCCTCCTCGTCCTCGTCCTCCTCCTGCTCCTCGTCCTCCTCCTCCTTCTCCTCCTCCTATTCCTCCTCCTCGTCCTCGTCCTCCTCCTCCTCCTCCTCGTCCTCCTCCTCGTCCTCCTCCTCGTCCTCCTCCTCCTCCTCCTCCTCCTCCTCGTCCTCTTCCTAGTCCTCGTCCTCCTTTTCCTCCTCCTCGTCCTCCTCCTCCTCGTCTTCTTCCTCCTCCTCGTCCTCCTCCTCGTCCTCCTCCTCCTCATCCTCCTCATCCTCGTCCTCGTCCTCCTCCTCCTCGTCCTCCTCGTCCTCCTCCTCCTCCTCCTCGTTTTCCTCCTCCTCGTCCTCGTCCTCCTCGTCCTCATCCTCGTTTTCCTCCTCCTCGTCCTCCTCCTCCTCATCCTCCTCCTCCTCTATGTCCTCCTCCTCCTGCTCCTCGTCCTCATCCTTGTCCTCGTACTCCTCCTCGTCGTCCTCCTCCTCCTCGACTTCTTGCTCGTCCTCCTCCTCTTCATCCTCCTCCACGTCGTCTTCGTCCTCCTCCTCCTCGTCCTCCTCCTCCGCTTTGTCCTCCTCCTCCTCGTCCTCCTCCTCCTCCTCCTCCTGCTCCTCATCTTCCTCCTCGTCCTACTCCTCCTCATCCTCCTCCTCCTCATCTTCCTGCTCCTCGTCCACCTCCTTGTCCTCCTCCTCCTCGTCCTCCTTCTCTTTGTTGTCCTCCTCCTCCTCCTTGTCCTCCTCATCCTCGTCCTCCTCCTCTTCCTCCTACTCCTCGTCCTCCTCCTCCTCGTCCTCCTCCTCCTCGTCCTCGTCCTCCTCCTCCTCGTCCTCCTCCTGCTCCTCCTCGTCCTCCTCCTCCTCATCCTCCTCCTCCTCTTCTTCATCCTCCTCCTCCTCGTCCTCGTCTTCCTCCTCCTCCTACTC
Organism: Lonchura striata; assembly: GCF_050655825.1. Lineage (NCBI taxonomy): Eukaryota > Metazoa > Chordata > Aves > Passeriformes > Estrildidae > Lonchura > Lonchura striata. The sequence continues at coordinate 8,480,312 of NC_140738.1, forward strand.
CTCGTCCTCGTCCTCGTTCTCGTCCTCCTCCTCCTCGTCCTCCTCCTCCGCGTCCTCCTCCTCATACTCCTCCTCCTCGTCCTCCTCCTCCGCTTTGTCCTCCTCCTCCTCCTCCTCGTCCTCCTCCTCCTCGTCCTTGTCTTCCTCCTCCTTGTCCACCTCCTCGTCCTCCTCCGCCTCGTCCTCTTTCTCATCGTTCTCCTCCTCCTCATCCTCGTCCTCCTCGTCCTCCTCCTCCTCGTCCTCCTCCTCCTCGTCCTCCTCCTCATCCTCGTCCTCCTTTTCCTCCTCCTCGTCCTCCTCCTCCTCGTCCTCGTTCTCCTCCTCCTCTTTGTCCTCCTCCTCCTGCTCCTCATCCTCCTCCTCCTCGTCCTCCTCCTCATCCTCGTCCTCCTTTTCCTCCTCCTCGTCCTCCTCCTCCTCGTCCTCGTCCTCCTCCTCCTCTTTGTCCTCCTCCTCCTGCTCCTCATCCTCCTCCTCCTCCTCCTCCTCCTCCTCGTCCTCCTCATCCTCGTCCTCCTCCTCGTCCTCCTCCTCCTCGTCCTCCTCTTCCTCTTTGTTCTCCTCCTCCTGGTCGTCCTCCTCCTCCTCGTCCTCATCTTCCTCCTCCTCGTCCTCCTCCTCGTCCTCCTCCTCCTCGTCCTCCTCCTCCGCTTTGTCCTCCTCCTCCTCCTCCTCGTCCTCCTCCTCCTCGTCCTCGTCTTCCTCCTCCTCGTCCTCCTTCTCGTCCTCCTCCTCCTCGTCCTCCTCTTCCTCATCCTCCTCCTCCTCGTTCTCGTCCTCCTCCTCCTTGTCCTCCTCCTCGTCCTCGTCCTCCTCGTCCTCCTCCTCCTCGTCCTCATCCTCATCCTCGTCCTCCTACTCCTCATTCTCCTCCTCCTCGTCCTCGTCCTCCTCCTCCTCGTCCTCCTCCTCGTCCTCCTCCTCCTCGTCCTCCTCCTCCTCGTCCTCCTCCTCCGCTTTGTCCTCCTCCTCCTCCTCCTTGTCCTCCTCCTCCTCGTCCTCCTCCTCGTCCTCCTCCTCCTCGTCCTCCTCCTCGTCCTCCTCCTCCTTGTCCTCCTCCTCCTCGTCCTCCTCCTCCGCTTTGTCCTCCTCCTCCTCCTCCTCGTCCTCCTCCTCCTCGTCCTCCTCCTCCTCGTCCTCCTCTTCCTCGTCCTCCTCCTCCTCCTCCTGCTCCTCATCCTCGTCCTCGTCCTCCTCCTCGTCCTCCTCCTCCTCGTCCTCCTCCTCCTCGTCCTCCTCCTCGTCCTCCTCCTCCTCTTTGTCCTCCTCCTCCTCTTTCTCCTCCTCCTCCTGCTCCTCATCCTCCTCCTCGTCCTCCTCCTCCTCGTCCTCCTCCTCCTCGTCCTCCTCCTCCTCGTCCTCCTCCTCCTTGTCCTCCTCCTCGTCCTCGTCCTCCTCGTCCTCCTCCTCCCCTTTATCCTCCTCCTCCTCCTCCTCCTCGTCCTCCTCCTCCTCGTCCTCCTCCTCCTCCTCCTCGTCCTCCTCTTCCTCCTCCTCCTCGTCCTCCTTCTCCTCGTTCTCCTCCTCCTCCTCCTCGACCTCCTCATCCTCGTCCTCCTCCTCGTCCTCCTCCTCCTCGCTCTCTTCCTCCTCGTCCTCCTCCTCCTCGTCCTCTTCCTGGTCGTCGTCCTCCTTTTCCTCCTCCTCGTCCTCCTCCTCCTCATCCTCGTCCTCCTCCTCGTCCTCCTCCTCGTCCTCCTCCTCCTCGTCCTCCTCCTCGTCCTCCTCCTCCTCGTCCTCCTCCTCCCCTTTATCCTCCTCCTCCTCGTCCTCCTCCTCCTCCTCCGCGTCCTCCTCCTCCGCGTCCTCCTCCTCCTCGTGCTCCTCCTCCTCCTCCTCGTCCTCCTCGTCCTCCTCCTCCTCGTCCTCCTCCTCCTCTTCCTCGTCCTCCTCCTCCTCTTTGTCCTCCTCCTCCTGCTCCTCATCCTCCTCCTCCTCCTCCTGCTCCTCATCCTCCTCCTCGTCCTCCTCCTCCTCGTCCTCGTCCTCGTCCTCGTTTTTCTCCTCCTCGTCCTCCTCCTCCTCATTCTCATCCTCCTCCTCGTCCTACTCCTCCTCGTCCTCGTCCTCCTCTTCCTCCTCCTCGTCCTCCTCCTCCTCATCCTCGTCCTCGTCCTCCTCCTCCTCTTTCTCCTCCTCCTCCTGCTCCTCATCCTCCTCCTCGTCCTCCTCCTCCTCGTCCTCCTCCTCGTTGTCCTCCTCCTCGTCCTCCTCCTCCTCGTCCTCCTCCTCCTCGTCCTCCTCCTCCTCATCCTCCTCCTCCGCGTCCTCCTCCTCCTCCTCCTCGTCCTCCTCATCCTCGTCCTCCTCCTCGTCCTCCTCCTCCTCGTTCTCTTCCTCCTCGTCCTCCTCCTCCTGGTCTTCCTCCTCGTCCTCCTCCTCCTCGTCCTCCTCCTCCTCGTCCTCCTCCTCGTCCTCCTCCTCCTCTTTGTCCTCCTCCTCCTCCTCCTCATCCTCCTCCTCCTCGTCCTCCTCCTCCTGCTCGTCTTCCTCCTCCTCCTCCTTGTCCTCGTCCTCCTCCTCCTCCTCCTTGTCCTCCTCCTCCTCCTCGTCCTCCTCGTCTTCGTCCTCCTCCTCCTCGTCCTCCTCCTCCTCCTCCTCCTCGTCCTCCTCTTCCTCATCCTCGTCCTCCACGTCCTCCTCGTCGTCGTCCTCCTCCTTGTCCTCCTCCTCCTCATCCTCCTCCTCCTCTTTGTCCTCCTCCTCCTGCTCCTCGTCCTCGTCCTCGTCCTTGTCCTCCTGTCCTCCTTGGCCTCCTCCTCCTCCTCTTCCTCGTCCTCTTCCTCCTTTTCCTCGTCCTCGTCCTCCTCCTTGTCCTCCTCGTCCTCCTCGTCCTCCATGTCCTCGTCCTCGTCCTCCTCCTCCTACTGCTCCTCCTCCTCCTCCTCCTCCTCTGAGTGTGGTTCTCAGGATTCAATGACTCTAGGATTCCAGGAACCTGGAACTCTGGGATTCCATGGCTCTGTGACCCCATGGATGGATTCAGGACTGTCTCCAAGGCCACAAGGGAACGTTGGTGCCAGCGGGAGGGGCTGCAGTGCAGGGGCACAAACAGCTGAGAGGCGACTGCAGCTGCTGCTGCTGCTGCTGCTGCTGCTGCTGCTGCAGCTGCTGCTGCTGCTGCTGCTGCTGCTGCTGCTGCTGCTGCTGCTGCTGCTGCTGCTGCTTGTGGGGGTGCTGCTGGCAGGGGCAGGGCCCTGGTGTGGCTGAGCGTTCTCATCTCAGCCTGCGAGCTCCTGGGAGCTCAGGACAGAGCCAGGACTGACCCAGGTTGGCACTGCACTTGAGGACAGACACAGAGAATGGAAAGTGCCCACAGAGTGGTTCCGAGCCGTTCTGTGGGAAGGAGGAGGGAGGGAGGATGAATCCCCTGCCCAAGGCTGCCAAGGGAAGGCTTTGGGAGGGAAAGCAAGCCTTGACCTGACACTAAGTCCTTCAAGGGCTCAGTTGCCCACGCTGAGCAGGATTTCATCGCGCAGAACTGACAGGGCCAGATCCAGGGATGGGGAGGACATTGAGAGGGGCTTCAGGTCAGCAAACATAGCAGTGCTGAGGAACAAGGAGACCATGGCCAGGTGAGGGAGGCAGGTGGAAAAGGCTTTGTGCCGTCCCTGCTCAGAAGGGATCCTCAGCACAGCCCTGAAGATCTGCACATAGGAGAAAACAATGAACACAAAACAACAAAATAATAAACTGCTAGTAACCACAAGAAGCCCAAGTTCCCTGAGGTGTGAATTGGAGCAGGAGAGCTTGAGGATCTGTGGGATATCACAGAAGAATTGGCCCAGGGCATTGCCATGGCACAGGGGCAGGGAAAATGTATTGACTGTGTGCAGCAGAGCAGTGAGAAAGGCACTGGCCCAGGCAGCTGCTGCCATGTGGGCACAAGCTCTGCTGCCCAGGAGGGTCTCGTAGTGCAGGGGTTTGCAGATGGACACGTAGCGGTTGTAGCACATGATGGTCAGCAGGAAATACTCTGCTGAAATGAAGAACATGAAGAAAAAGAGCTGTGCAGCACATCCTGAGTAGGAGATGTTCCTGGTGTCCCAGAGGGAATTGTGCATGGCTTTGGGGACAGTGGTGCAGATGGAGCCCAGGTCGCTGAGGGCCAGGTTGAGCAGGAAGAAGAACATGGGCGTGTGCAGGTGGTGGCCGCAGGCTACGGCGCTGATGATGAGGCCGTTGCCCAGGAGGGCAGCCAGGGAGATGCCCAGGAAGAGGCAGAAGTGCAGGAGCTGCAGCTGCCGCGTGTCTGCCAGTGCCAGCAGGAGGAAGTGGCTGATGGAGCTGCTGTTGGACATTTGCTGTGGTTAGACTTTGGGTACTGCTGTGGAAAAAGGGATAGTGAAGAGTTAGAGGAGATACCTGTAATTAAAGTTAACGCCATTTCCCATACACCCTCCTCTGTAACACAGATGTGTACACTTCTGTATTTGAGAGTTTTGTGGTTTTCTTTTTATGCTGCCTCCATGTTTCTCCTGGTATTCCTGGATATCAGAAACCCTCAGCATATCTCCATCCCATTGATGAATACAGTGAGTTTTCTGAGGAAAGATGATGAGTGGAGACTGAGAGGAGATGATTATTCATTATGTTTGGAGCTTCTCTTGGCTTTCATTTTTCTCACATGAAGGATGGTCACACTCCCATGTTTCTTTTACAAACCCTCAGGTACAGGTAAGAGCAGATGGATCCACCACAGCCCAGCTCCACATTTGTAGCCAAGGACTGACCTTGCTCATTTCACCAACCCAGCAGCATTTTCAGTGTCACAACACCTCTACCTTTCCCCATCAATCTCATAAATCTGACATTCTCTAGGACAGCTTTGCACTCTGCATTGAAGCTCCCAGCTTGGACTGAAATCTCAAGGACACTTCCAAGTGTCCCTCTGATGGCACTGGATGAAGGGAGGTGCAGCTCCTTCCCTGGCTGCACTGCCAGCATTGCCCAGAGCCGGGCACTGGGGACAGCTATGTCACCCTGAGCCAGCTGTGCCCCCTGTCAGAGCCCCCAGTGCCGGGCAGCTGCTCCCAGCCCTGTGCTCTGCAGAGGGAACTGGGCCCGGGGCTGCAGAGCTGCCCCACGGCTCTGCTGCAGCTCTGCCTGCACAGGAGGGGCTGCACGCCTTGGAGCCCTGGCCCTGAGGGCAGAGGCTTGGCTGGGGCACAGGAGGGAGGGGGCTTGTTCAGAGGGAGGGGCTGCACTGGAGGGGATCCTCTGGGCATCTCTAAACTCTCCCTGCCACAGCATTTCTGGGTTTTGTTTTCTCTCCTTCCCTGATCTTCTCTCTGCTTCCGGGAGATTTTCCTCCTGCAGGTGTTTCCCTGTGCCTCATCTCTCCCTGCCAGCATTCCCACACCCCAAATCTCTGTGCACTCTCCTTGGCCTGACAGAACCCTGCCTGTTTGCAGGGCACAGGCTGGGGGCAGGTTCTGTTTGCAGCTTGGAGAAAGGACAGCTCAGACTGAGCCTGATGGCTCCAGCAAAGGTGCTGCTGGTGCTGTCCATGTGCAGAGTGGCTGAAAGCACATTAGGGATCTCCTGTGAACCTACTGATCACTAAAAGTTACAGTTCAGACGTCTCATGCACTTGTCAATATTCATAATCAACCTTTAATATTTATCCTTCTTTCCCTGCCACTCTTCAATAGTACACAGCTGACTACAAATTCTTAGGAAATTTCCACATTTTTATCAAAATCCTTGTCTTGGAAATATTCTATGACTAATCAGAAGCCCTCAGTATGTCAGAGCTTCATGAGCATTTCACCTCCCCTGCACCAGAAATACTCAGTACTCACAGGATCTGTGGACATTGGGATGTTCCAGCTTTAGGAGATCTCTCCAGGAGCTGCAGCTGCATTGTCCTGCAGCCGGAGGTTCCTGTGCCAAGGGCTGGCAGTGATTCTGCCCCAGGCACTTCTCAGCCCCTTCCCAGCCCTGACTGATTGAAGCTCTCTGTGCCTCTGTGCTGTGCCCGGGCTGGCTGCAGGCAGTGTCCTAGCCCTGCTGGGCTGGCAGAAGAGCTGCTCAGCAAGAGAAATGTGCTTTTGAAGCTCTGCTTGGTTACCAGGATCACCCTCTGTGCCAGGAGCCCAGCCCAGCTCAGCAGCACAGACAGAGCACAAGGACTTTAATGACCGTCTCAGGGGCTGCTGTTGTTTTCATTAGTCTCATTCCCAGAGAGTGTGTTCAAAAAACTTCTCAAGAACTCAAAATGTGATTGAAACACTGAAGTTTCTTGAAGTTTTAATGGGTCCCACTGAGGGACACGACTGAGAAAGTGTCCCCAAGTAGAGCATAATGCTGGAGCAGAGATGACAGCAAGGGACAAGCAAGGGGAAGGTGGCTCTGGTGCTGAGCAAACCTGGATGTGTTTCAGGAATGCAAAGGGCCCAGGCCTGAGCCCCAGCCCCTGGCAAGGCAGATCCTGTCCCTCCCTCATTGCTCAGGGCTCTTCCCGGGATGGGCACTGGCATGTGGGGATGTGCAGTGCCAAGGGCAGGACCATGGGGCGGCCCCTGCCAGGCTGCTGAGCAGGGACAAGGAGGCACTGAGGCCCCAGGGCTGCAAGGGTCACTTGTCCCCTGGTGGCCTCAGGCCCAGGGCCAGCAGCCATGGCCAAAGGGCTGCACAGGTTGGCTCTGTCAGGGCCTTGCAGCTGCTGCACATCCCTGAGCCCTCTGCAGCCCAGGCTGTCCCACGGTGTCCCTGCCCTGCGCCTCTGTCCCTGCAGGCTGTCGTCACCCCCGGCTGCCCCACCTCGCTGGCCCTTCCTTTGCTGGCAGCTCTGCCTCCTGCTGCCCCTGCCTGGCCACACAAAGCCTTGGGCTGCTCCAGGCTCCTGCTGGGGACGTGCTGCACCACAGCCCTGCCCTGGGAGGGAAATTCCTTTCTCCTCCTGTGTCCAGTCTGGACTTCCCCAGCTGCATTTGTGGCATAATTTCTCTCCCTGCCTGATTCCCACTATGGAGAAAAGCTCCACCATTTCCACATCCACCCTTCAAGCCCTGCCAGGCCACTCCTGATCTGTCCTCAGTCTCTTCACAACTGAGCCCAGGCACATCAGCCTCCATACATGGGTTATGTTCTTGAGGCCTGCAAAACCCAGCTCGGGAGATCTCTGGGCCCTGTCCAAGGTGTTTGCAAAGGAAAACCTTCTGCTCATATCACCAGAGGCCAAGGCCAGGCAGAACTGTCCTTCCTGGCAGCTTTTGTCTGGGAGCAATCCTAGGATAGATGGAATTTTGGTGGCCACATTCCAGTTCCTGCCATGGCTCCTGGACAAGAGGGTCAGTTCTTTTCTGCAGGAAGGAAGGCACAGAGCCCCAGTGCTTCTGAGGCAACTGAGATGCGACCACCAGAGGCCAAGGCCAGCCAGAGCTGGCAGGTTTTTTTCTGACAGATACCCTTGCATACAGGAAATTTTTTAGGGGAAGTACCAATTTTGTCCATGGGTGTCTGAAAAAAGGGACAGTTCTTTTCCATAGCAAGGAAAGCACGGAGCCCCAGTGGTTCATGGGCAGATTAGAAGCAGCCCTTGATATTCCAAGATCAGCCAGACCTGTCAAGTGGTCCCTGGGAGGCCAAGCCTGCCAGACCTGTTCCCTGTTCCCCTCATTCCATGGAGCCCCACAGTGTCCCAATGGTCCCTTGTTTCCAGGAGGCCCTGAGGTGTCACAATGCCCCCTTGGTGACACGAGGCTCTGAAGGGTTGGAATGGTCTCCATGGTTCCACAAGGCCCCACAGAGTCATGGTGGTCTCTGGGTTCCATGGAGCCCCGCAGTGTCACCGTGGCCCCAAAGTGTCACAATGGACTCCATGGTTTCACCATGCCAGGTCCTCACCGTGCCACCATGGTCTCCACAGGAAGGGAACAACCGAGCCCCAGTGCTGCAGGGGCAGATGAGCCACAGCCACCAGAGGCCAAGGGCAGCCAGATCAGATGGTGCTGGCAGATTTTGTCCTTGGATATAGGGAATTTTAGAGGTGGAATGCCAGTTTCAGACCTGGCTGCCTGGAGGAGAAGGACAGTTCTTTTCCATAGGAAGGCAAGGACAGAACACCGGTGTTTCAGGGGCAGATGAAAGGTGACCATCAGAGGCCAAGGGCAGCCAGACCTCTCTGTTCTGGTATTTTTTTTGTCTGAAAGCAACCCTTGGATATAGGGAATTTGGGAGGTGGAACCCCAGTTTCGGCCATTTCTGCATTGTTAAGAAGGATGGTTCTTTTCCATAGGAAGGAAAGCCCAGAGCCCCCGTGTTGCAGGGGCAGAAGCAGAGAGAGAAGGCTCCTGGGAGGCTGGGCCAGCCAGCCCTCTTTGTCCTGGCAGCTTTTGTCACAGAGAAATCCTTGGACCTAGGGAATTCTGGAGGAGGATTCCAAACTTTGGCCATGGGCATCTGGTCAAGATGGATGGTTTTTCCCATAGGAAAGAGAAGCGTGGAGCCCAGGTGTTTTGGAAGGAGATGAGAGGTGGTCACTATAGGCCAAGAGAGCCAGACCTGTCTCTCCTGGCACCTTTCATCTGGGGGAAATCCTTGGATATTCAGAATTTTGAAGGTGGAATCTCAGTTCTGGCCATGGGCACCTGGGCAGGAAGAAGAGTTCTTTTCATCAGAAAGGAAAGCACAAAGCCCCAGTGTTTCAAAGGCAGATAAGAATCAGCTCTTTGGAAACCAAGGCCAGCCAGACTTGTCTCTCCTCAAAGCTTTCACCTGGGAGAAATCCCTGGATATAGGGAATCCTGGAGGCGGATTCCCAACTTTGGCCATGGGTTCCTGGATGTGAAAGGTGCTTTTTTCCCATAAGAAAGAAAAGCACAGGGTCCCAGTGTTTCACAGGAAGATGAGAGGTGGCCCCTGGGTGCCCAAGCCAGCCAGGCCTTGATGCCTTGAGAGGCCACCTAGAGCAGAGGCTGGACAGTGTTACAGGAGTAAAGTGGGGATTTATTAAAAAGGCCTTCAAAGGATTCACCTGGGCAGTACAAGGGCCTGGCTGAGCGTACATCCAGGATGGACGCCAGGTCACGCGTTTTCACACTTTTAAAAGTTCTGGTTCATTTCCATATTGGGGTTAATTGTCCAATTACACCTTCAGGTTATGCAGCCCCACCCTCGCAGTCTGCTCTCCTCAATTCGCTGGTGTTTTCATGTTTTGGGCCCGAAGCTGCAGCGGTGTCTATGGTTCTCGGGCAGGAAAAGGATTGTTTTGTCTGACTACACTGTAAGAGAACTTGCTGACACTCTGCATGAAGTTCAGAGTTACAGACTGATACAGCACAGAATTGGGAAAATATGGAAGCTAAAACTTAAGGCATCAGCCTGTCCCATGTTCCCTTGCTTCCATGGGGACACACAGTGTTAAAATGGCTCCTCCATGACACTCTGGGCTCCACAGTGTCACCCTGGGCCCTTGGATCCATGGGAGCTTCCCAATGGTCCCCTCTGATTCCACGAGGTCCCCACAGTGTCACAGCTGACCCATGGCTCCATGAGGTTCCCCAGTGTCACCAGGGTGTCCTTGGACCTGCCTTGTCACAACTGACCCATGGCTCCATGAGGTTCCCCAGAGTCACCAGGGTGTCCTTGGACCTGCCTTGTCACAACTGACCCATGGCTCCATGAGGCTCCATGAGGTTCCCCAGTGTCACCGTGGTCGCTGTCAGAGGCTGGATGAGATCAATGTCCCCAGACACCTTGGGCTGAGCTGTCGATCAGTCACTCTGCTGGGACAGCGCTGACCCAGCTCTGAACACCTGAGATATCAGAAGTCCAGCTGGGGGGAGGCCCACGAAGGCCCAGGGGCTTAAAACCAAGGAGCACAAGGTCAGCCCCTGGTATGGACTCTGCCTTCTCCTGGGGTTTGTGTCTCCCCAACGCTGGAACCCCAGGAGCTGGGAGCCACATGTGTGTCTTTCTGTGGAGCTTCTCTCTTCCTGTCTCTCTCTCTCTTTCCTCTCCTTCTAATGCTCTTTATATGGAACATTTGGGGGTACCTGAACAGCTCCAGTGTTTAGGGCTTTCCAGGCTAAATGGGCTGAGGGAATGAAGTTACTGCTATGACAAGTGATTTAAGTTGGATTGGATTTGTATTAAACACTTTTCCAAAGTTCCTTGTTCTTTTGTCCTTTGCCATAAAATTTTGGGGGTCCCGAATTGGCGCTGAGGGCACTTGGGGGTCCCGGAGGGTCTGGGGGACACTGATGGGACAGATGGGGGCGGTACCGGGGTTCTGTGGAGCGCGGGGCATGACGGGCGTTGTAGTCCCGGCTTTAATGGGGCTCTATGGGGTCGCAGAGCACGACGGGAGTTGTAGGTAAAAAAAAGATGGCGCAGACCCCAGGCCCCGCCCCCAAAGCAATGATCCCTGGCGCTGATTGGTTGGGGCTGTGATGGGCGGGAGCCTCGGCAAATGGGAGGCGGCGCGGGCGGGAACAGCCCATTCAACCCCTTCAGTCCCTCCCAGCACAGCCCAGTACAGCCCCAGTGCCCCTCCAGTCCCTCCCAGCACAACCCAGTTCATCCCCAGTACAGACCAGTACATCCCCAGTGCCCCTCCAGTTCCTCCCAGCACAGCCCAGTCCCTCCCAATACACCTGAGTTCATTCCCAGGCCCTCCCAGTTCCCCCCAGTTCCATCCATATCCCGCTCCAGTGTCCCCCAGTCTTCCCCACAGCGTTCCTGCCCATTGCGGGGCAGCGGCGCAGACGGAATGTCCTGCGGCCCAAACCTCCTGCTCCTGCCACACAGCACCAGCCTTCTCCCCTCCTCCTCCTCTCCCAGCACGGCACAAATTCCAGCTCGGAGGAGGCTTCCCCAGAGAGGGCTCTGGCTCCTGTCTCAGCCCGAGTGCCCCTGCAGAGGAACAGGGCATCTTTCAGGCACTTCCACAAGCTCAGGGTTCCCATTTCATGGCGAATCTGGGATGCCGGGGGAGAACGCCGGGGCATGGCCGGCCCGGGGCGCTCGGGCGGCGCTCGGGGCCGCTCCTGGCCCGGGCCGAGCGCTGACAGCCGCGTCCCGCCCGCAGGGAAGGCGCAGGAGGCCCGGCAGGAGCGGCCCCGGCGGGTTCGCTGCTGGGCAGCGGCGGCTGCGGCGGCGGCTGCGCGGCCACACGGCTCTCGGACGGCGCCCGGGGAGCGGCGGGGCCAGCGGCGGGCACGGAGGAGGGGAAGGAGGAGGAGGAGGGAGAGAAGGAGAAGGAGGAGAAGGATGGGGCTGTGCGGGGCAGGCGGCGAGCTCAGCCCGCTGCTGCCCTCGGCTCGCGGGTGGCCATCAAAAGGGTGCCAGGGAACCGCGTCCGGCACCGGGGCGAGCTGGTGATGAGCGGGGCCAGCGGCAGAAGCCGGGCCGTGCCGGGCGGGGCTGAGCCGGGGCCCGGCAGGGTGGGAGCTGCCAGGACGCCTGGAGGGAGAGCGGGCGTGGGGCCAGCGCAGGGCGCAGAGCATCCCGGGCTGGCTGAGGGGTTCCCGACCCCCGGCACGGCATCAGCCCCACTGACGGCATCGTGCTCCTCCCGCAGCCCCACGGCACCAGCGCAGCCCTGGAGATCGCGCTGCTGGACAAGGTCTCCTCTGGCTGTGCTGGTGTCATTCAGCTCCTGGAGTGGCTTCAGCTCCCCGACAGTTTTGTGCTGGTGCTGGAGCATCCGGAGCGGTGCCAGGACCTGTCGGGTTTCCTGGCGGAGCGGGGGTTCCTGCCGGAGGAGGAGGCTCAGGGGCTGCTCCTCCAGGTGCTGGAGGCCGTGCGGCGCTGCCCCAGCTGCGGGGTCCTGCACAGGGACATCAAACCAGGGAACATCCTGCTCGACCTGGCCACCGGGCAGCTGACACTGATCGACTTTGGCTGTGGCACTTTCCTCCAAGACACAGCCTACACCCAGTTTGCAGGTGAGCCCTGCCAGGGGATGCTTCTGGGCATCTCATGGCCCAGCCGAGGTGCAGCACTGGGGCTTCCCCTATTGCAGCCGGGATGGGATTAATGCTGGAGCCAGGTTGATTTGTGTGGGGTGTGAGGGGGCCAACTCCCATCCCTGCCGACAGCCTTCAGCACCCACTGTGCCCTGGGCTGGGGCTGGAGCTGGGGCAGCCAGCCCGACAAAAACCCCCATGGGGGTAGCAGAGAGGGGGGTCTGACCCCGTGCCCCAGACGGTTTGGTGTGCAGGCAAGGAAGGGCTTGGACTGCTGTGCTCCCCTTGTTTGCCTTGGCTTATTAACATTTTGTGGGGCCATGCAAGCAGAGAGGAGAGGGGGTTTTCTCCACTACTGGGTGACTTTCTTTTGTGTGTCATGGTTGTGCCTTCCCAGGGCTTCTGCTGCCCTCTTCCAGCACCAGTGGCTTCTTTTCCAGGCCTGAGTCTGTACACAAGTCCCAGGTGCTGGCGAGAGGGCAGCGGTCACACCGTGTACCACTGGGGCAGCCCCCACATGCCCAGGGGTACTGGGGCCAGGCTCTGGGAGCAGCAGCATCCCCCTGATGAATGTATCTGTGTTCCACAGGAACCCTGTCCTACAGCCCACCAGAGTGGATCCACCAGCAACGCTACCACGGTGAGGCAGCGACGATCTGCTCCCTGGACCTTCTGCTGCACCACCTGGTCATGGGGAAGCGCCCGTTCAGGAGGGGCCAGGAGATATCTGGGGGCAGATCTTGTTCCCAGAATGGCTCTCTCAATGTGGATCCTCATCTCTGGGCAGAGGGGCAAAGCCAGGGCTGGGAGACAGCAGCAGCTCATGCGCATCCTGCTCTGGTAGCTGCTGAGGAGGTAGCACATGTCCTGTTCTCCTGCTCTCCTCCAAACAGAGAATCCATGGGGAAGTTTAGGCCCAGCTCTGGGCACACCCAGCATGGCCTGGGCACGGGAACAGGGGGCAACTTCTCCAAATGACTGGTGATTTCTGGTTTCTCTCCCCAGAGTGCCAGGATGTCATTAAGAGGGGTTTGTCCATGCAGCCCTTGAACATGCCATCCTTAGAAGAGATTTTCCGTGATCCTTGAGCGCAGGGTGTTCCTCTGCCCTAGAAGATGGGAGAGATCCAAGTGCACAGTTGGATCCAGGGGCCTGGCAGGTAACAGCTCCACACATCTCTTGGCACTCAGTGGCAAAGCCAACCAGACAGGTTTTGTCCTGCCTGTAGCTCTGAGCAGGGGTCAGCAGAAGGGAAGACACAGCTCATGGGCTGGAGCTGAGCTGGAGACCTGGTGTGGCAAGCACTGGGGCCCACCATCCCCCTGGTTTTGCTTGCCATGGTTCATGGATGGCTGGGGCCCTGGGCAGAGCCCTGACAGCCTGGTCTGGCCCAGGGAAGGAGAAGGAGCCCCTGGAGAAGCTGTCCCAGGTGGGGCTGCTGCTGCTGGGGACAGCGAGGATGACGTCAAGGATGACAACCTCTTGCTCCACCTGGTGTCTGGCAGGCTGAAGATGGTGGACTTTGATTCTGACACCTTCTCCAAAGCCAGGTTCCACAGGGAATTTGTAGATGAGTCCACACACAGGGGGATGCTCCCAGATTTGGGCATTGTGCAGCCTGGCTGGGAACCAAAGGTTCCCCCTTTGCTGGGGCGGATGCAGCTGATCCTTCAGTCGGCTGCCAGGCTGCTTTTGGCAGGGCTGGGGGCATGGGCTGGGGTGGATATGAAATGGGAGTGGGCTCCTGGCCCTGCCAACAGCCCCCAGCACCCACCGTGCCCCGGGCTGGGGCTGGGCTGGGGCAGCCAGCCTGACACAAACAAACCCCCATGGTGGGAGCAGAGGTGGGACTCCAGACCCTGTGCAGGGGCTGCTTTGCTTTGCAGGCAAGGAAGGGCTTGGGCTGCTCCACTGCCCTTGTTTGCTTTGGGATCACCATGGGGGCAGTGCAGGGGAAGGGAGAAAGCCTGGGATTCCCTCCCCCATGGTGGGTTTTTCCCTGGCATGCAGGGGTTGGGCCTTCCTTAAGGCCCTGACAGAGGTAAGATTTTTGAACTTTTTTCTTGTTCCCCTTTTTCTCTGTAACCTATTTTCCATAATTTGATATTTGTTTTTCTAGAGGAAGTGTTCCAGATGGGGTCCAGTCTGGATCAGGACGTGCTTGGGAGCAGCTGCAGCGTGGATGGGCCATGCCCTTGGAGAAGGCTGAGGGCATCGTTTGGGACCAGCTTTTCTTCCAGCGGGGGATGGCGTGAGGTGGGTCCTGTCTGCTGGGGATGGTGGGATCAGAGCTCTGGGGAGATGGCAGCGAGCACAGGAGCGTCCTGCTCTGGGCAGCTGCTGAGGGCTGGGGGTGCCGTGGCTGGCTGCAGGCTGGGCACATGTCCTGCCCTCCTGCTCTGCTCCCAAAGGCAGCAGTGATGGGCAGCTCTGGGCACAGCTCTGGCACGGCCAGCATGGCCTGGGCACCGCGGGCGGCTGGGACAAGGGGACAGGAGCCTTCAGCTGATGGGGCTTTCTGGTTTTTCTCCTTGCAGCCGGGCTCTGTGGGTGCTGAGGCTGCTCTGGGCTCTGCCAGGGCCCTGCTGGAGCTCAGCACGGGGCTGCAATCAGCCAAAGGAGAAATGAGGTGCCCTGCAGCACAGACTGGCTTGAGCATTTTAGCAATACAGCTCAAGAAAACATGCAGCCACCCAAAAAATAAACTTGTTCAATAACTTCTGAAATGAAATCAATCTGGGATGACCCCAAATGACTTTTTGCAGCTTGCTCAAGCAGTAGCTCAGCCCTTCTCTGAATTGTTCTCTCTTCTCCCTGCCTTTTACATCCAAACTGCTTCCTCTTTTCCCCCAGTGAGTTCCCAGCCCATTCCTGTCTCCATCACACTGTTCCCTTCCTTGGTGCCCCTCGCCATGAGGAAGGCTGAGCCCCAGGCTTAGGGACTCATCCTGTCACTGGCTGAGGAGCAGCAATGTCTCAAGAGGTCTGGTGGGATTTTAGTGTCATTCAGAGCTGCTCTCCAGCCCCCAGCTCTCCTCACTGCTGAGTTCCCGCTCCCTTTTCCTCATCCTTGCAGCTGGATGAGCTCTGTGAATCCCCTTGAGCCTGCCCACTCTTCCCAACCCATGCACCCACCTCGGTAAGGCTGAAGCTGCAGCTTCTCTGTCTCCTCTGGCACACCAGTGCAGTCCCCTGTGCAGGGAGCCCCGGCCCCAGAGCACAGCACTCAGCAGTGCAGTCAGGGCTGGAGCAGCTGCCCTGAAGCCCTGGCTTGGCTCTTTGTGGCAGGGAATGCTCCCTGTTTGCAGCTGTCCCTTCAGGATGGCCCCAGGGCAGAGCCCAGCCGGGCTCCCACTGCAGCCCCTGAAGCTTGGGGCAGACAGTGGTCCCAGAGCTGAGGTTCACGGGGAGCTCCCGGAGCTGTGCCTCGCACTCTGTTGCCGTGTCACCGTGCAGGCTGGCTTGTACGGGGTGAATGTACCAGCCCTGGTTTGACTGACAGGGGCCGGGCCCATCACATCTCTCCCAAGGCTGCAGGTATTGCCCAGGCCAGAATCTGAAGGGGCACAGAGATCAGACCAGTGAAATCATCCAGACTGGGTATTTCAAAGGCCCTTTAGAAGGAAGGGCTTGAGAATAAACGTTCTCTGTTTGCCACATGAACATCAGGGTGAGTGGTCTCTTTGGCTCCAACCCATATTCCTCCCTGAGCAAACGTTACCCACTCCCTCACATGTCCCCTCCATGCCTTCCCACTGCCTTGTCCTGTCAGGGTTCCCTCAGCCCCTCATCCCTTCGTGGCCCCGTCCCCTCAGGTTCTCCCCAGCCCGGCCAACCTGCCCGGCAGCAGCGCCGCAGCCCCACAGGAGCTCCAGAGGAGCCCCACCAAGAGGCACCTGGGAGCCCTCAGCAATCCAGCCAGCAACACACGGGCAGGAGGACACGGATGGCGTTTCCTGCCTGGGACAGGGCTTGTGGCCGTCTCCAGGCACCGCTCTCACAGAGATCCCCACAGCTCCAGCCCCTGCCCATCTGCTCTGTGGGCAGCACAAAGGCTTCAGCAGAAGCACCAAAGGCCAAGGGGCTTCTGGCCATTTTCCCTGCAACCCTGCAAGCCTGGGCAGCTTGCTGAGCCCAGGAACCCTTTTCTCCCTCTTCCCCTAGGCCCTGCAGAGCCTGGGCAGCAAAAGAAAGATCCTGGGAGTCTGTCTATTACAACACATCCTATATTAACATGCTAAAGAAAAACAAAAGAAGAAAAGAACAACCTTAAAGAAATAAAACATTCCTGCTGGGTCAGGTGGCCCCAGCAGACAGAGCCGCTGGAATCAGCTCTCTGCAGAGCTCCAGCAGCGCAGCCAGCCGAGCCCTGACAGACGAGGCTGTCTCCCCCATGCCCTGCAGAGCCGATCACGCAGGTTATTGAAGATGGAATATGGAGCTCTCTCTGCTTCCTGGAGGATGTACAGTGTCTGAACTGCCAGGCTTCCGACGGCGTCACTGATGTCATTGGTCAGGCCTTCAAGGGCTGGAAGAGAGAGGAACAGAGCCATGGTCAGTTCCCACATCTGAGGGGACCCGAGGGGACTCTGTGCCAGGGCCATCCCAGCCGGCTCTGGCCATGGCCAGCAGGGAGCAGGGACCAGCTGGATCAGCCCAAAGCTGCTGGCCACGAATCCCCCAGGTGCCCTGAAAGCTCTGTGTGCTCTGCCCACGCCGGCCCTGGTCCGCACAGGGAGCAGAGCCCTCCGCAGCCGGGGCAGGGCTCGCAGCTCCCCCGGCAGCCCCCGCTGGCAGCCCGCTGCCCTCACTCACCCTCAGAGAGGAGCTGGAGCTCTTCCTTCCTCCCCCTCAGGTGCCGCCCGGCCGTCCCTGGGAACACAGAGCCTGTCAGGCCCAGGGCACAGCTCCCTGCCAGCGGCGCCGCCAGCCCTGTGCCCACACGCCCTCCTGGCCCGGCTCGTGGCTCACCCATGAACCTGACGGCCGCCTCTCGCAGGGGCTCCTGTGGGCTCTGCAGGTAGGGCAGGGCCCGGCGCAGGTGCTCGGCCACGCTGCTGCTGTCCTCTGCCAGCTGGAGAGAGCGACAGGAGGGAAGGGTTGGCCCCGCAGCCCCCCGGGCCGGGGCTCCATGGGCACCCAGCTGGGGCCGCAGGAGCCTGGAGCAGAGCCCGCGCGGCCTCGGGCTGCAGCAGCGGGCAGGGGCACAGCTGCCAGCCCGCACACCGAGCACCGCGCTCAGGGGCTGCTCCAGGCTGGGGCTGTGGCTTCCCGGCCCTCCTTACCAGGATCTCAATGAATTTCCACAGTTTCTCTTTCTTTACAGATTTTTCAAGATCTCTCCTGTTCAGGAATTTGGCCACACAAAGGAGAGTTTCCTGAGAAGCCTGGAGAGCAGTAGAGACACGGAAATCGCCCTACAGCCCAGGATCAGCATCCCTGTGCCAGGGCCAGGAGGAGGATCCAGCCTACTAGGTGCCAGGGCAGGAGGAAGCCAAGCCCTCTCCCAGGGGAACAGCAGCAGCCCGCGAGTCCTCACCTCTGCCACACTCTGATTCTCATCATGGCAGTGGAAGAAGAGTGGGAGCAGGCTGTGACACACTTGTGTCATCAGGAGCTTTTTTCCTTCTTCTTCTATAGCAGACAGCAAGGTTCGAAATACAAACATGGAGATCCACTGCACATGCCTGTCATCCTGTGTAACAGGAAGGAAACAAGACCTTGGCATCAGCTGATTCTGGCCCACGTTGGTGCAGGCCTGCATCTCCACAGGGCACCAAGTGTCTGGGCAGCAGCCAGTGGCCGTGGCTGAGGGCACAGAGCCTTACGTGTTCGAAGAGTGGCAGGAGCACCTTAGCCAGCTGCAGGGTGATGAGGCTGGGTATTGGGGCGTCATTATCCAGGAACAAATCACTAATTAGAACAATGGCCATCCTGACCACATCACTATCATTTTCCTGCAGGAGCTCCCCGAGGCTTTCGGTCAGGCTCCACATTCTTTTGGCCTGTGCGGAGCAAAGGTGTGTGAAAGGCCACCCTGCTGCCACAGTGCCCAGAGGCCAAAGGCCTGTCCCAGCACTCAGGCAGCCGAAGTGGGAGGCAGGAGAGCTGGGAGCGGCTGCCCCAGTGCCTGAAGCCCAGCCAAGTTCCAGCGACTGTGTTCCCCAGCCCCACGCTGCCTGCACGGCTTCAGCTGCTGCCCCTCCTTACCAGCGAGGGATTATCCCTGAGCAAGAGGAGGGCCCTCAGAACCTGGCGGCGCATCTCTGTGCACTCACTCAGCAAGTGCCTCGACAAGAGATCCATGATGCTGTCACCACATGCGCTCAAGTCCAGGCAATGCAGGACCTGGAAGGCACAGGGCAGTGACAGGGGACCCGGCCGGCAGGAGCCCAGAACCGCACAGGGCGGGGACCAGGCAGCAGCACAGGGCGTGGGCACCGTCCCAGGCAGCTGCGGATACGAGAGGGCAGAGAGCTGGGAGGCAGTGCCGGCCTTCAGACTCACCCCCACAAGGAATGCCAGGGCAGGGAAGTTCCAGTATGGCATCTCTTTGCTGAGCAACTGAAGGAGACAGTCTGAGATGCTTTTACACAAATCGATGGATTCATTGTGCATCTCCCTGGAAGGCGGAAAATGGCACTAAGATGTGGCAGCAGCTCACTGGCCTCAGAGAGAAACAGACAACCTTCCCAGGCATCGCCTGAGAAAGTCTGAGAAGATCAGAGGAAAGAATGAAAAAACATTCTTATCTTAACATGCTGCACCTGGCATTGTGAACATCTGAATATGTTACGGAGATTTGTCTACCTAAGCGTGATTTTTTAATTAACTAATGGTGATAATGTTTAGACTTGAAAACCCATTAAATCAATCTATATCATAACAATCTATAAGAACACTGGGTTTCTTAATAATAATTATTATTGATCAGACCTCTGAAATATATGGAGTCAGTGATAATGATTACCCAGCTGGGGGCCTGCTCCTACAACACTAAGACCCTGAGCCGGGGGGGGAAGCCCCTCCCAGGACAGACTAATGCAGTTCTTGTCTTTACCCCCCACCCTGCAGGGGGACCTGGGCCCTTTGAGATGTGGCTGCTACTGGGCACCCTCCTCTCCCAGCCTTTCCCAGTCTGCTTGGCCGTCCCTCGTGCCTCTGGCCCACAGCCACAGGGACTGCGTGGGATACCCCAGACACAGAGCACAAATGCCGGGAGCAATGGGGAGAAGGGGGTCTCACCTGGCCAGCAGACCCACGGCATAAATGTGGGTGTCAGCACAGAGCAGCGTGTCCCAGCCATGCTTGCGTTCCATTGACAACACCACATCCTCATAGTCCATTTGGCACAGCAGGGACTTCAGGGTCCTCACTGCAAACCTGAGTGCAGAGCAAAGCCCGGGTCACACTGGGAGCACTGGCTCCTGCCCTGGCCATGTGGCAGGGACAGAAGGACTGGGATAGAGCACCTGCTGGGGCTGGTGGCAAGGCCGTGTTCTTCCTGGCATCCCTTCCAGAAAGTATCCACTGCCTCTGGCATCTCTTTGGTGCTGAAGAACACTTGGAAGAGCAGATGCACAAATAACTGCGGGAAATGCTCATCCACTATATCTGGGACACAGCGCTCCTGGAGGATCTTCCATATTACCACAGTTGCCTGCAAAGGACGAAGCCCCCCGAGGCAGCGTTCAGTGGCAAGGTGTCCGTGGGACAGGGCCCGAGCGTGGCAGGGAGAGGCCCAGAGAGACACAGGGGGAGCAGCGGGCCTGGTGGCCCTGCAGCTGTCCCTAGGCCAGCTTTCAGGCCCTGAGGCAGGGAGATGCAGTGGGGGAAGGAGGATGGAGAGCTGCTGGAGAGGTGGCCTTGGGGCCAGCAAAGGCCACTGGCAGAAACTCACAGCCAGGACAAAGACACCCGTTTTGTCCCCATCGGAGGTGCACGTGCTGTGCTCTGGCCAGCTCCCCAGCACATCCAGGAGTATCTGCTGTGCCAGCTCTGCAGTCCAGGGCGTGCACATGATGGTCTTCCACATGGCCATGGCAGCTCTGTGGGGTTAGAGATCTGTCTCAGGGGATCTCAGACACAGCACCGTGGCCTGGGCATCTCTAGGGGCCTGGGTTGACCGACGGCTCTGCCTTTGCCCACTGCCCCTCTCCAGCAGCAGCCAGGCAGCCCAGCCCTGTGGGGACAGGCCCCTGTGGGGCAGCGAGGGAGAATGGCAGCAGGCTCGGGGGCTGACGTGCCAGGGCTGGCAGAGGGAGCAGCCAGAGGGCCCTGGGACTCTCTGTGGGTCAGACACCTGGGACAGGCTGTACAGGGGGAAGGGCTGCTGAGCCCTGAGCCCTCTGGGCAGGTGGGCCCCGTACCTGTCACAGGATGGGGCCACACGCAGGAGTGTCATTACTGCGTCATTTGGCTGCGCTTCTGTGAGATACAGCAGGGCGTTGTCCAGCCTGTGCTCTGCAGAATCATTGGCCATGAGCCACTGGTGGATGTACCTCACCATGGCAGGCACCTGGAGAAGGCACAGGGAGACTTGGAAAGCTGCCAGAGGGAGCGGTGTTCCCAGTGTCCCCAGAAAAGTGTTTCCCTTCCCACCACAATGTGATGGCCTCAAAGGCTCACAGGGCCCAGCACTGTGGCTTGGGGAGCCGTGTGACTCATGGGGGAATTGAAGCCTGGCCACAGCTGCCTACTTGCTCTGCTCTGGAAACACCCCTCTGCACAAGCAAATCCAGCAGGGCGGCACTGGTCTCATGTCCGAGGAGCTCTGAGTAGGCTCTGAGCCCAGGGCCCATGGCGCTGGTCTCTTCCTGCCGAATTCTCTTGATGAATTTGCAAACGAGCTGTAGGAGAAGGGCAAGAAGCCACGGAGTGCTGCAGGCGTGCTGCTGGGCTGAGCAGTGCCAGCAGGCCCAGCCCAGGTGGGGATGGCTGCAGGTACCTGCGCTGTTCTGCGGAAGCGGCCACGGGTGCGTTCCTGCTCTCGTGTGCGCTGCACGGCTGCACCTGGCAAAGAGCGAGCGCAGCCCGAGCTGAGGGGCTGCGGGAGAGGCCGGAGAACACAGCCCAGCCCTGCGCTGCCCAGGCAGGGACAGCCCCGTGACGGCCCAGGGCACGGAGCACGGCTGTGGGGTGTCTGCCCGGCCCCTATTCCATCCTGTCCATGGGCATGGCCCCAGAAGATGGGATGGCATGGCATGGCATGGCATGGCATGGCATGGCATGGCATGGCATGGCATGGCATGGCATGGCATGGCATGGGGCCAAGCTGGCTGAAGGCACCAGCCCTGTGGCCCAGCTCTTCCACTCACCCTTCTGCCGTGGCTGGAACTGCTCCAGCTCTTCAGGCTGCTGTCCTGGGGCAGCTCCAGGGCCTTCTTTCTCCTCCTTCCCCCGGGCCAGCTTGGGCACGCTCGCAGGTCTGAGCTCTACGACACTGCCTGGATTCATGGCTGCTTGCAGAAGGTAAAAAGGAAAAGGTCCGAGTCAGCAAGTGCTGCAGTCGTGCCTTGAGGTCACCTGCAAGAGTGAAGACTTGGCAAGGCTACAGGACAGCAAGTCCTGCACTCTGCTCTTGGGGCTCCAGCCACAAGGACAGGAGACTCCTGTCAAGGATGGTGGAAATGCCACAGTCTGCCCTCGAAGGCAGCTGCAGAAGAGATGCCTCGGGAAGGCCAGGGGTCACCAAGTGCTCTGGTCTGCCCATGAGGTCACCTGCAGGAGTAATACCTCGGGAAAGCTCCGGGTCAGCAAGGAATGAGTGGCTGTGCAGGGCTCCTCACAGCACCGCTCTCTCACGTCCTCTCTCGTCGTGTGCACCGAGCACTGTGGAGTGTAACTGTAACTTGTAACTGCCAACACCTCTGCCAGAGCGTGTCACCATGCTGCACCGTGTCACCAAGGGCCCTTGGAATCCCTGTCCCGTTCCATTCCACGGTGACTATGCTGCACCGTGTCACAAAGGGCCCTTGCACGCACTGCCACCTGCCCTGGGGCCACCCCCAGCCCCCCAGAGTGGCCCAGGGTGGAAGGAATGCCTTGCCCCAGGTGTGTCAGACAGCCCAACAGGATCTTTAGGAAGGGCTCAGCCCATCAGCAAACGCTGCCCTGCTCTGCGGGCTCAGAGCAGCAGGAGCCCCCGCAGCTGCCGACGCAGCCGCGGCGGGAAGGGCACGGGGCCTCCACAGAAGCTGGCACGGCCTCCTCGGGACACGTCCCACATGGTGGCCAACCTAAGCACGGCCGTGGGACACAGACCAGGAACGTGTGGGCCAGGGCAGGAATGCTGCTCTGAGCCCTGGGGCCCGGGCAGCGCTGACAGCAGCAGGTGAGGCACAGTCCCTGCCCAAGCAGAGTTCCCCCGAGCCCTGGCAGCACCGGTGCCCGTCTCCTGCCCAGAAACCTGTGCCCCAAAAGGGCTTCTCTGACAGAGGGCAGCCAAAGCTGGTGTGCACTGGGGGCTGTGCTCCGTCCTACAGGGGCTGTTGGTAGCAGCACCTGCAGCATCTGGGGGCAACATTTGGTGCGTGTCAGATGTTGTTGCTCCTTCCCGGAATGATTTTTTCATGGAAGGGATTAGCAGCAGCACAGAAACACCAACAGCTACTGAACTTCACAGGACAAAGAGACTCCACTGAAACACTGTCATGTTTCCTTGTGCTTTTGTGTCTTTCTTGCACTCTGAAAGAAAAAGAATTGGCCCAAGCCCTGCTGTTCAAATCTCCAGCTGCTGTGTGTCTTCCTGTGGCAGCTCACTGCAAACAAAACTGGCTGCCTGCTCAGCTGGGCAATGGATGGCCACAAACAGGGAGGGCCCTGGTGAACATCTCTTTGGTCTCGTGGGGCAGCGAGGGCACAGGAGACAAAGACTGCTCCTCCCGAGTTCATGGGGCAACAGAGAGATTTTATTTCCCAAGCCCCCCCTTACACAGGGCATTTGAAAGACCAGGCCTGGAAGCTCTCATTGGTTTGAGCTCCACGCCCCTTCAGGTTCTGGCCTGTGAGGTGCCTGCAGTTTTGGGAGATATTTGATTGGTCAAGACCCCTGTCAATCATGGTAACACCTCACCCTTCTTTTCTGTATAAAATTCTGTGTATTGTTCTCTGTCACCCATCTGCAAGGGCCCTTTGCCAACATGGGGACAGAGGACAGCGTGCATCTAATTTGCACTGGAGCTGCAGCATTCCCCTCCAGGAACTGTTAGGGGAGAACTCAGGCTACAGGCATAATGCTTCTTGGTTACAAATTGAACTTATCTCTAAAAGCAGAAAGCTATTTAACCCTGAGCCCATTTAACACTTAGAGAATAACCCAATTTTAAAAAACAACCTTTCAGCACTTGATCCTTGGAGAATAACTGAACTTCCAGAAAAGAGCCTGTAAACAGAAAAACTGTTTGCAAACATGAGAAATAATTTGTAAATAAATCAAGTCCTTCCATGAACTGTCCATGAGGCAGGTGATCATTTGTAATGCTGTCTGTGCTTTCCAGTGTCCATATTTTAGGCAGCTGTATTGTACTGTTGTAGGATTTATTGTAAAACATGAGAACAGACTCAGAGGGGAGGAGGGTGTAGCCTCAATCCAACCTCTGTCCCCTTTTTTCTTTGTATAATAAATAATAATAGGAACAGCACATGGATTTTGAATACTATTAACTTATGCAAAGTTTCATCCACGTTTACTGATAATATTTTTCTTTACTAGCCAGGTTCAGGACAAAGAACTTGATTGGGAGATGTTTTGATAAGGGCAAGGAACTCGGTTGGGAGACATTTTCTATATTTATATTTTATCTAGTGCAAACCATATACTTTTTTCCCTTTGTTAGAAGTTAGAAATTTTTTATTGACTTTAATAGCTGACTTTTAAAATGATGATAAGTGGCAGAATTCAGTGAAAAAACTTTACAACTGCAATTTGTTTATGAAAAATCCAAGCTCTTTGTGTACCTCAGTGGATATTCTTTGAATCATACCAGTTTATCTTGAAGCAATGCAGAAATAATTACTAGAATATTAAGAAAAGGCATGTTAATACACACACTAGGACTTCTTTAAGACAATGATTTACTAAAATATGAATCTCGATCTAATATCGATATCCAACTGAGACAGACAAAAACTCCCTAAGATTTTAAAGTTCAAAAGTGTATGTTTATTGAGACAGCTGGGCAGTAGGTGGGATAATTCCCTAATGCACACTGCAAAAATCACAGGTATTACAAAGCTTTTTTATTTAAAGAAGTCCTGAATACACAAAATATGAATGCATATTCATATCCCTGTCACTTCCTCTGCTCCGCTTCATATGATAATTGGCAAAAAGGCAATTAAGCATGTGTGGTTCTGTTCCCTGAAATGAGTCAGGGGTCCATTTTGGGGAGGGATCTCCAAAATGAAGAAGTAAAATAAGTCTTCCTCGTTCTGACCTTTCTGCCTTTCCCATGCATACGTGACAAATGAATCTTTGCCGTTTCCCTGTGCTTAATGGATTCCTAAAGTATGGGAAGTCCGCAACTTTTTTTATCATCTTCAGTTTTGGCCCTGGCCCACACTAGGAAGGAGTCAGATAAACCCAGTGGGCATTTCCCTTCCCAAGGGGCTCCTGGGGAGACAAAGGAGACAAGAAGGATTCCCCATCTCATGACATTCCCTTTTTTCCTTCAGTAGCCCTATTGCAGTCACTGCATACAAGAGTTTAGTTGATCCCTTTGATGCCAGGGAGCACTCAGAACTTGAACCTCGCTGGATCCAGCCCTGTCTGCCTATCACCGAGCAGAGGGAAAAGATAAAGAACCTGGGTGGGGGTTGAGCCAAAATGGCATTTTGCCACTTCTGATCTTCTCCCAGCTTTTGCAGCAGGGCAACAACCCCATCGCTGCAAACCACTCCCTTTTGCAAGGCACACGTGGACCTCGCTGGTAGCTCAGGGCTCCTGAAGGGGCTGCTGCAGTTGGCAACTGGAGCTGTTGTTGAACTTTTCACATTGCTTACCCCCCCATCCAAATGCCATCAACTGTCTGAGGAAGGACACAAAAATATTACCCTGGAGGGGCCAAAAACTTGGAAAAGGATGAAAGAAATGTTCTGATGATTACAATGACAAAAAAACCACAATTTATTTTTGACAGCAAATGAGTACCCACAGCCCTCCAGCCCTCCCAGACTGGCAGGCCGAGTGGGGCCGTTTCCATGGCATGAGGAGCTGGCAGTCTGCAGAGAGAAACCAGAGAGCCATGGTCAGTCACAGAAGGCTCCTGTGCCCGTGTCCCACCACAGCCTGTGCCTGGGCCAGGCTCCTGTGAGCTCAGAGCCCAAACCCCCCAACCCATTCTCTGTTTTTAGAGAAGGGCAGAGTGGTAAGCCACATTCCATCTCCTCTGCTGAAGCACAGCCCAGCAGCCTCCTCAGCAGCTGCAAGGGCGGGATGCCCGTGTGCCTGGTTTCCAGGCTCCCCGGCAGACCAGGGGTTAAACGTTGGGTGTCTCCTGGATTGTTCCCGGAAAGGGCCCATCTCTGCACCCAGCTACCTTTTTTCATTTCTAAATTAGGTCTTTCTTTCTCTGCCATCTGTGGTTTCTCCAGCCCTGGCTGCAGCCACTGGTCATATAAAACTTTAAGAATCTTTTTCTACAAGCACAACTGACTTGATGTATATTTTTCATAAGTACAAATTGTTCCATAACGTATATTACAATGGGGCTGCGGACATTCCCCTGCAGGTCCATGGGGATGCAGAGATCCCCTGCAGGTCCATGGGGATGCAGAGATCCCCCTGCAGGTCCATGGGGATGCAGAGATCCCCTGCAGATCCATGGGGATGCAGAGATCCCCTGCAGCCCCTGGAGGAGCCGGGCTGGAGCTCGGCGATGCCTGAGAGGAGGCTGTGAGCCCGCGGGCAGAGGGGCCCCGCTGGAGCAGCCTGTCCTGGCAGGACTGAGCCCGTGGCACAGTGACCCACGCTGCAGCACTCGGAGGGGGCTGTGCCCAGGGGATGGACTCCGCTCCGAGAAGTTCCTGGAGAAGTCTCGGCCGGGAGAGAGCTCAGGGTGCAGCAGGGAACGACTCCTGTCCCTGAGCAGAGGGAGAAGCCCCGGGGGATGAGCTGAGCATGGCCCCATTCCCTGTCTCCTGCCCTGCCGGGGGAGGAGGTGCAGCTGGGAGCAGGGAGGCGCGGGGAAAGCTGCATTTAAGGCTCTGCACTGACTTCTCCTTCTCCTGCTCCGAGTCTTTGGAGTTTTCCGCCAGAAATCTCTCCCCTGCCCCACCCACCCACAGGGCTTTGGGCAGGTTTCCCTTTTTGGGGGAAATCAAAGCGAAGCACTGATGCACTAACGAGGGGCAGGAGAAGCGAGGCTCCTGGGCTTCCCGCAGAGGCGGAGGCACGGGAGGCGCAGGGCCGGGAAAGCCGTGGCGGGAGGCGCGGAGAAGTTTGTTTGTGTGGGCAGCTCAATCCCGGCTCGGCCCGGGCCCGTGCCGGGGCTGTTCCTCATCTCCGGCTTTCCCCTCACGCAGCCCGGGGGCGCCGAGAGCGCGGGGCGAGGCGGGGCCGTGCGCAGAGCCCGCCCCGAGCTCGCTGCCATTGGCCGCCGGTGCCGTCAGTCGCGGTTGCGGCGCGCTGATTGGTGGGAGCGGGGCGCGGCGCGGCCCCGGCGGCGGGCTGAGGGCGGCCGTGGCCGCGCAGCGCCGCCATTGGCCGAGCGGCTGTGCGGGCCCGGCAGCGGCGGCAGCGGCCGGAGCGCGGTGAGGCGGCGGCGGCGGAGCTCGGAGGCGGCCCCGGCGCAGGTGGGAGCCGCGCTGGGCTCTGCGGGGGCTCGGGGCTGGCTGCGGGCGGAGGGGGCGGCAGGGGGCTCCGGCGGCTCGCCGGTGCCGTGTCCGGCCCGTGCCGGCCCCGGGCTGAGGGCGCTGCGGGAGCGGCTGCCCGCGGTCTCCTTCCCGCCGGGGCCGGGCAGGAGCCGCTGCCGGAGCAGCGCTGGCTCGGCCCGGCTGCTGTGGGTAGGACAGAGGGGCTGCCCCGCGGCCGGGAGCGGGCGGGGAAATTCCCGTCGCCGGAGGTTCGTGTGCCCGGCGGAGAGCGAGGAGTCCTGTCAAAGTGACTTTATTGCCGAGCAGGGGCAGAGGCCGTGGGGCATTTGCCGTGCGCTCTCTGCCGTGGCTGTAGTCCGCAGCCTCCTTTTTATCCTCATTTTCCCGGCCGCATCTCCCTCTGCCTTTGCCCACCGGCTGAGTTCCTTGGAAGGTTCCGACTTCCCGATGCGCCTGCTGCCTGTCCTCGTTAATGTGCACCCTCCTTTTGTAGAACAGCCGATATTCATGGCTCTGATAAGTCTTTGTTCTTCTCCTCCAAGTTCGGGAATGTAGCGGGACTGTGAGCAGCTCTCTGGGTCAATTTGAAACATTTATTGGAACGGATGGTTTCTCCCCTTATCTACAATGCCTGGCCCTATCTCCAGGCAGATTCACTCCTTGACTCTGTTTTGTCCTTCCCGGGTCCTCTTTGGTTTTGGGATTATTCTCGGTGCCCTCATTCCCTGTCCTTTTGTAGCGTTTGTGGATCAGGAGGCCTGGCTGCCACCTGCATGCCCTGGCTCAGCTGCTGGATGAGCTGCACTGCCAAGGTGTGGAGCATGGTAAAAAGATGAGAGTTGCTGCAGCACAGAAGAGGAGAAGCAGCATTCCTTTAACCCCTGGTGTGCCAGGGAGCCACGAAACCGTGTCCCATTCCCATCTTTTCCACATTTGGGCCAGAACATGAGCTGCTTTCTTATTTCCTTTCTCATCTTTTTCACCAGTTTTCCTTGGTTATCTCTTTGCCAACAGCAGTTTGAGTCACTTAGTTTTTCATAAACTCCTCCTTTTTCTGCTAACAGATAATCTGATCCCATCCCCTGGTGAAATGTTGTGTTCCTCATTTCAGTGGCTTGGTCAGCAGGAAGGTCAGGAGTTGGAGTTGTCTGGTTGGTTCTTATTTGGAGGACAGCTTGTAATCTAATGATGCCATTGAAATGATAAATGGGTTCTCTGGCTCCTGATATGAGTTTCATAGGGTTCCCCGGGGCTGGTCTGTGGTGTTGTAGAATTTATTCTGGTAGCCGTTTGTGTTTTTTCCATTTTTGGCACTCCCTCGGGAGCTAGGGCTGCATCAATTGACTGATTTTCTCTAATGTAAACATCAAATACTTGTATTCTAACTGATTTTTCTGAACTTGTGGTAGCAAAAACCCCATTGCTCTAATCCGCCCTATAAAACATAGACAGTGTCAGCATATGTTGGAGTGGGCAGAGGGATGATCCCCCCCTCATTTTAGTGAAGTTTTCCCAACATTCTCCATTTGCTGCTTCCCTTTGCAGCTTCAGCCATTTCTGTTGCAGAGTCAGAGATCCTCAGCACAGGCTCTGCCTTCAGCTGTGCAAATTCCATCTGTGGGAGATAGCAGAGTTTGGGGTGAGGGGGCAGAGGGAATCAGCCCAATTCCAGCCCCAGGCAAGAAACCCAAATACATTGTCCATGCTTTACCCCAGCACTGTTAATTTGCATTTCTTAAGCTCCTCTCCAGGCTGCTGGAAGGAAAATTCTCTTCCAGGTCAGCCATTGGATGAGTCATATGTGGCCACCCCAGAATATGCTGCTTTTATTTTTTCTTTTTAAAGCATATTTTTAAACACACTATTAACTGTTAATGACTTAAAGGATCACGTTTGTGATAAATGAATGCTCCAATTTATTAATTAATGAAAATTTATTAAATGATCAAAGTATAAATTTAGAGAAAAAAAAAAGAAGAGCCACAATCCAGTCAAAAAGGGTCAGTGCAGAGCCTGGGTACCGGTGCTGGGCGAGACACAGGTCTGATCGCTACAGCAGAGGGTCCCCTCTGTTTCACACCGACTGTCCTGCCCGAGGCAGAGTCCCTTTCCTTCCTTTCAGGTCTGCACATATTCCTGTGGAGTTCTTTCTCTGCAAGGAGCTGAACAAAACCATGGCCGGGGAGTGATAAACATCCAGGGAACAAAACCATGTCCGGGGAGTGATAAACATCCACGATGTGTTCCCAGAATCCAGGAATCCAGTAATCCAGTATTGAGATGTATCTCACAGATGGCTCCAGCTATCTCAGTCTTAGATGTTTATCAGGTATTCATCATCCTGGTGGATCACCTTGCAGAACACCCATCTCTGGGCTGGCCACATTCATTCATTTGTAAATGAAGATCTCCTTCCTCTTGTCCAGGTGGTTTCAACACTGTGATGCAATCCCCGACACTGACTTGTGTGCTTAAAAATCTTTTTATAAGGGTATTTCTTACCAATACATACATAAAATATATATGGCAATTTTTATCTGCATGAATTATCCCATATACACAAAACAATCCCTCCCCTTCTACATAAACATAGTAATTCCTGATTTCTAAACTTTCTACATAATTATGTGTGACTTTACTTCTACCCTATACTACTATCCCATTTCCTAGTTCTTTATAAGAAGGAGAGAAATCTCTTAGTTCCCTCAAGGCTTATTATCCCACTCTTGTCTTGGAATTCCCTGGTACAATTTGTAGACATCCCCTTCTCCCTGTATCTGCTCTTTGAATCTGGCCAAAGCATCTGCTGCCCTACCATGTAGATTTTCCTCCCCCAATTTCATTATTTTTGATACCTGATTTGTTTTTCCCATAGCACATTCTGGGTCTGTGGGCATGGCAGCCACCTGCATACCCTGCACTACTGAGTGTATCGACCTGATAAAGCATGGTATCAGGCAGGGTAGGAATATGATCCCAGCTATTGAACACAATATAAAAAAATATTACCTTTTTCCACCATGCTCCATCAAACAGATGATCCCACCAGGATGCTTGGAGTACGGAGTTCCATTTTTGTACTGGGACATGTGCTACCCTTTTAATTTCTGTCACAGGCCTCTGATGGTTTCTCCATAGTCATCAATCTCTATAGAGCATTATGATTCATTAAACTTTCCACAGACCCCTACTCCCTCTGCTAGTAAATAGTCCAGGGCTATTCTGTTTTGATACACAAAGGCCCTCATTTGGGAGTGTTGTTTAGACAACAGCTCAAGGGCATTTGAGGTGTGGTTAGAGACCATGTCTACCACTGCCCAAAATCTTATTAGTTGGTTTAACAGATAAATTGGGGTCCTATACCCCCAGCTTTCATCCTGGGCCCATGTTGCAGGACCATAATCCTCTATTATTCTTTCTGCTGGCCACTTCTCGCCCCAGGTCTGACCCCCACCAAAGATAGGGAATTTCTTTTTCAAATCCCTTCTTCTTCTGCTCAAAGTTTCGTATAAGGGGGCCACTAGTGAGCTGTGTTCTGATTGAGGTAGGGTAAAGAAAACGTGTCTGATCAATTGAATAGTGCATGATCCTCTCCACCACTGAGGTAGTTTGCTGTATGCTTTCTTCCCACAAATCCAATATAAACCATTCAGGGCTTTCCACCTGACTTTTGTGTTTTTGGGTTTACTCCAGAATCCTCTCAATTCATCTAAGGATTGGTAAAGGTTAGCTCCAGAGCCTTTGTTCCAGCAGTGTTCAATTTTTTTCTCTCCATTCACATTTAGTGCCTTTTTCCCAGCTCCAGTACCCTACTAGGTACCTACTAGGTACTGGAGTACTCCAGTAGGGATTTCTGGCTGCCAGATTCTGCTTTTGTTAAGGGAATTTACTGTTGGAGTGGACAGACATGAAGTGTATCCCACCATTTCAGTGTGCTCCTTTCCCTCCCTGCTAATGCAAAATGTCCCAATTATAGCATTATCCCATTTCAGGAGTTGATCTAGAGCTAAGTTCTCACCTTTTCAAGGCCACTTCTCTGCAGACTTGAGCCCTCTGCAGATCCAGCAATTGGACAGCCCCAATTCTGTTGCAGTTTCTTGCATCAGATCCACAAATAGGTTTTGATCGGAGGCAGGGAAACTCCAACTGGTATATTGTTTTTTGAGCTGATCATATTGCTCACTTAGGGTTCTCAGCCTTTCTTGCTCCATCCTTCTTTTTCTCATCTCTGCCTCTTGTCTTTTTAGTTCCTGTGATACCTGTTTAATTTTGCTCTCCAGGTCCACTCGCTCTTTGTTCTTGAAAAGCAGAACATCCTGTCATATTGCAAACAAACACGGTCATCCTAATCCTCTAAAAGGTCCAAGATAACTGGCTCATTTTTGAGGGACATCTTGGTCTCATATTTTAAGTTCTTCCTGACCCAGTATGTCTGTCCACCCATAACACACATTCCCAAGTGGTTATTGTCATAACACAATGGGTTAGCCTGAAAGTATGCTACAAACACTGACTCCATCCTTCCCCCAGTCCATACTGTGCAGTTACATTTATCACAGATCGGGACAGATATCTGTTCAACATTTCTTTTATGTACCTTGTGCTCTGACTGCCCGTCCTTGGGGGTCGCCCTTTGTGAGTAACACCTTATTCTTTCTTTTAGCTTGCGTATCCCCTGCTGGGTGCTGTTTATGGGACAGTGCCCGCTTATCTTACCCTTGCCGCGGTTCCTTGGGGCTGGGGCTGTCGGAGCCTCCGATTCCCCGTGTGCTCTCCGGACAGTCTGTATGCAGAGCCCGCACCTTCACCGGGGCCTCACACCTCTGTGCTGGGCCAGTTAGTGCAACGCGTGCTGGTCCTGAGGCACATTGCTGGACTCAGATTGATCAGGATCCCCACGATTATTATTCCTCTGCCTTTGCCTGTGCCCACTGGGTTGCCACCAGTGGTGAGTAAACCATTTTCTCGGCAGCAAGAATAGTCTTCTGTGGTGTCATACCTGGACTGAGCTGCATACCTCCGTTTAAAGATGCTCCACCTTGGTAGTTTAACTGTATCTGCTCTGCAGGGTACTTTATTTAACCTCCGGCACTCAACAGTAATGATTTGAGCTTTTGATCTCAATTTTCCCCTTAGCCTGTTTTGAAACAAATGAAAGCAGATCTCAGAGTCCGCTTCGATTATTCCTAGGCTTGTGGCAAGCTCTTGTTGATGTTGAGGCAGGATGGGAATGAATAGACTTGACTCAGAAGGCTGCTGAGAGTAAAACTCCCATTTATTCAAAATACACAGCTCTTTTATACAGAGCTTAGCAAGGATCAAATCTATTTGTTCTGAAGTGAAAACAACCCAGAGCATTGGTGCAAAGTGCTTGACGCACAGTGATAGAACTTAACTATAAACAATGTGAAAAACAAGAGAAATAAAGCATTATTTACATTCTTTCCCAGCTCTTTCCCAGCTTTTTGCCTGGCTAGAAACTCTCAGTTTCTTTCTTTGACTGAATCTGAGACCCACAGCTCTAAGATATGGCTAGTTCCCCTTCTAGGCACTTATCACATAAACCCTTTGGCCAATATTCCCTTCTACAGTGTGTGACCCAAACCTTGTTACAATACTCACATTTGAAATATACAAATGGATAACATTCACAATGAGGTTCAGTGCATCTTATCAGATCCCTGTCAGTCATTTACTTGGCCACCACAAGGTTATCTTCAAATCCCCAGGAGGAGAGGTGACTTTTCACTCTGGCATCTCTTCCTGGTGCTCGACCTTCTTCACTCGGGATGCGTGTGTCCACCCCTTTTCTGCTGTTTGTATTGCTGTATCTGTGGTTAAGAGGACGAGAAAAGGGCTTTCCCAGTGAGGTGTCAGTGGGGCTTCTCTCCACGTTTTTATGAGCACTTTGTCCCCAGGATGTACTTTATGTGTGGAAAAACCTAAAGGGGCACCTTGTGTTATTATTCCCTGCTTCTGCAATTCCTGCAGATTCTTACTTATGGCTATGAGATACGGCTGTGTCTGTGCATCTTCTATCCCGTGATGCCCCACTGGCATACCATGTTCATATGGCATCCCATACAGCATTTTGAAAGGTGACACTCCAGTCTCAGAGTGAGGCATGGTCTGGATATTTAGCAAGGCTAAGGGGAGGCACTTTAACCAGGACATTTTTGTTTCCAAAATCAATTTTGCTAATTGAACCTTTAATGTTTGATTTATCCTTTCAACTTGTCAGAGCTCTGAGGCTGCCATGGGGTGTGGTATTCCCACTGGATCCCAACAGCATTGGCTTGTTGTCTAATAATTTTTGAGGGGAAGTGTGTCTCCTGGTCCGCATCTATGTATTTTACTAACCTATATCAGGGTATGATTTCTTCTAGTAGAAATTTTGATACTGTCTGAGCCATCACCTGAGAGCTCAGGAGGGCTTCTACCCTGTGGGTTAGTTTGTCCACTATTACCAATAAAAATTTATATCTCCCCACCTTAGGCAGATCAGTAAAATCTACCTGAATCCTTTTGAAAGGTCTGTATGCCACTGGGTGACTTCCCAGTGCCACCTGCCGTGTTTTTGCCTGATTAATCTTTTGACAAATCATACACCCCTGCACCTCTTGTTTCACCAGTTCATAAATCCCCTTGCACCCGAAGAATCCAGGGAATTGCTCTGCCAGGGCCTGGACTCCCCAGTGTGTTTGTTGATGTAATCTCCTCAGGATGTTTCTGCTGTAGTCTTTAGACAACAGCTCCCTCCCATCTGGCAATTTCCACTTACCTCCTTCTAGCTGGCCTCCTATCTTCTTGTACCCCTCGATTTCCTTCAGGAAGGGGTGGGGAGGATATTCCTGTACCTCCCCTTCTTCGATTCCTGGGGTACTTACCTTCATTAGAGGCATGCTTTTGTCCTCTTTCTCTGCTAAATTGTTCCCTTGGGTCCTGAACTGCATTCCTGTCTGGTGCCCTTTCACGTGGACTATGGCAATTGCCTCTGGCCCCCTTATAACCTTTAAGATTTGCCTGATTATTTCTTAATGCCCTAGCCTCTTTCCCTGAGTATTGAGTAACCCTTGTTCTTCCCAAATCTTTCCAAATATGTGTACCACCCCAAATGCATAATTTGAATCTGTAAAAATTGTTCCTTTTTTCCCTTCTAATTGCCACAGGACCCTCAATACTGCGTACAACTCACAAGCTTGTGCTGACCATCCAGGATTCAGGGGTCCTGATTCCACTACCTCCCTGGTTTTGCCATCAGAAAATATCCTGATTTCCTTTTCCCATCTATGACCCTTGCAGAACCACCCACAAACCATTTTTCACCTTCTTCTACATCTGGCCTTATTTTGATCTGCAGCTCCACCACTTCTGCGCAGTCATGGGAAGGCACTCCTGCGGCTTCCCCAGCCAGGAATCACGCGTGATTTTGCACCGAGGTAGTTCACAATTCCAAATCCTGGGAGTGGATTAATACAGCCTCATACTGTAGGAGCCTGGCGTCAGTTGGCCACTTGTCAGCCTTTTGCTGCAGAATGCCCCGACGGTCACCTGCGACCAGGGACCTGAGATAACGGGAAGCTGGACAGGACAGAACACACATCCAACCAATATGATTAATGCAACGTTCTCCATTTATTCGAGAGAAGATGGCAGTTTTTATACACTTCTATATAGTTTATAGTTTACAAAGCACTCTCATTGGCAAGCTAACATTGTTTACCTTTGTCTTAAAGTGGCCTAAACCTTACACTATAAACCTATACTACTTTACACCCAGACAGCCCAGTGCTTTGCATCACACCTTAATACAATTTCTATCTGCGCCACAAGCTCTTAATTTCTAACTGCGTCAGAGGCTGGAAGGCCTCACAAGCCCCAAATCTGTGGCCTAGACTGAGGGGAAGCTCAGTTCTCACTCCAGACATAAATCATGCCCTCTCTCTCAGAAATTCTGTAACAGTCACCTTCTTAGCCTCCTCCACCAACACTGTCACTGCTGCAATTGCTTGTAAGATCCCTGCTTACAGGATCTAAAAGCTTTGATACATACCCCACCAGCTTCTTGGCCCCGGCCCAATCCTGCATTAAAACCCCATGGGCAGTGTGATTACTGATGTCCAGGAACAGCTGAAAAGGTTTCTTTACATCAGGGAGGCTCAACTCAGGAGCTGCTGCGAGGGTTTCTTTTAATTTCTTGAAACCCTCCTCATCCTGCTCTGTCTACTTTAGCTTGTCCGTGATAAGCTTTTCATGGAGAAACTTTTCCTTCTCACTATATCCCTCGATCCATTGCCTGCAGTATCCTGGAAGCCCCAGCAGCTGCCTGACCTCCTTTTTTGTTCATGGAGGGGGTAAAGTAATGATACCTGTTATCCTGTCCAGATCCAGCTTCTTACCTTTTGTTAACCAATGCCCTAGGTACTTGACCTCAGGCTCTGTGAACTGTAATTTCAATTTGAGACCTTCAACCCTTTTTCCCCAAAGAAGTTTAATAGTGCTATTGTCCCGCACGTCCTCCTCCCTGAGTCCGGCTGCCAGTAGGTCATCTACGTATTGTACTAATTTGGTCCCTTTAACGGGCACAAACTCACTTAAGAGTTTTTCAAGGGCTTGTCCAAATAGGTTTGGTGAGTACAGAGAATAGATTTACCACCCTCAAATCTTGCACCAGCCTGTAATTACCATCCGCCTTCTGTACTGCCAAGGTAGGAGTGTAATGTCTTGACATGCACAGTTCCAATGTGCCTTTCTTTCTTAGATCTTCTATTACAGCCTTCAGTCCATTCCTGCCTTTCATGGGAATGCAGTACTGTTTAATCCTGATTGGATCCTCTGGTCTCTGGATCTCAGTGTGAATTGGCTCCATGTTTAACCTCCCCGCCTCTTCCTGAGTGGAGTGTTTAACCTCCCCGCCTCTTCCCAAATCACACTTTGGGATTTATCTCATTTTTGTCCTCAGCGGTTATTTTGTATAAACTTACTGTGAGCTGGGAGTCCTGTGCTATCAGGCTTATCCCAGAGCTACCATTAGATCCCCCCCCAGCAAATTATAATCTGCTTCTTCTACCAGTACTATGTTCCCCAGACAAAACTTATTTTCTATTTCCACATTTGTTAAAACCGGAACCTTAAAGGGTTCCCCTTTAGCCCCAATGACCACCATTGAATCCTTGCTTTTAGTACATCCAGGTGGCAGTCGCTGAACTGTAGTTCTTTCTGCGCCTGAATTGACCAAAACCACCAATTCTTGTTTTTGGGGTCTAATTTTTAATTTTATCAAGGGCTCTCCAGGTGTTCTGGACCCCAAATTATAAAGCCCCTGACACCTCTAATCCTCCTGGAAGATCTGTTCATCCTTCATTCTCTTCTTACAGTCTCTTTTAAAGTGCCCTTTCTGTTTACAGTAAAAGCACTCAGGGCTGCTTACCTGTTTGTTTATGCCTTTCTTCTGAGAGGGGTTAGGTTTTCCCTGGGGCTGTTGTGTTTGTGCCAGCTTTCCGGGATTTTGTATCTGCTCCTGTTTTTGCACTTCCCTTATTGCGCCACCAGTATCCTTGCCTGTGCTTTTTATTTTTCATCATTCCTTCTCATGTAAACCTTCTGTGTCTCCCTTAACAATTCTTGGAGGCTTTTCTCTTGACAAGTTTCTATTTTTTCTAGCTTTTTCCATATGTCCTCCCATGATTTAGCAACAAATTGTGTTTTAAACAGAATAGCCCCTGACAGGTGAATTAGGGTCGGTATCCGAATACATTTGGAGGCTCTTTCTCAGCCTCTCCAGCCATTTGGTGGGTATTTCATCCCTCCCCTGGCATTCCCCCAATGCTTTACTAATGTTCTGTCCCTTTGGTACCGTCCCCCAAATTCCCTGTATTACCATGTTCCTTAGCCCTATCATTTTAGACTGATCCTTCTCTGCCTGGGTGTTCTATGATGGCCTCTGTTCAGGCTTTCTCTCGTGCCACTCCCTCCCTGGGGATTCCTGTGCTCTCAATCATTTATTGCAGCCTGCCGTATCATGTCCCGTTCTTTGGCGTTGAATAACGACCTTAGAATGGTGCAGATGTCATCATATGAATAGATGATGTTCCCCAAAAATTCATCCAGCCTCTCTGCCACCCCTAGAGGATTATCCATTAATTTCTGCATTTCCTTGCTGAAAGCTCTTACATCTCCCATATTGATCGGCACATTTACGTACCCAATGACTCCGGGAGCGGTTGGTACTTTTCTTAGAGGGTAAAGACTGGGTCTGTCCCCTTCCTCCTCACTATCGTCATGGTTTTCTCTCCGTGTCTTGCACCATGTTCTGCTAGCTGGAGGATAAGCAGTTTTCCCAGGGGGAGGTGTGTGCCCGGGATCGTCTGCCTGTTGTGGTGCAGGTGGGGCTGGGAGGGACCTGATGGGTCCGGCAGCACCGGAGCCGAGGGCTGTGTGTTACACGGCGGTGCCTGTGCCTGTGCAGGCTGAGGCGGGTGCCCCGCTGGTGCAGGCACAGGGGCCTGAGCCTGGGGAGGAGAATTCAGGTACAGGGGTGGAAGATTGTCCAAGGGCTCTGTCTTGGTTTGAAAAGGCAGGAGTCTGTGAAGGAAGGCAAGAGCCTCCTGTGAAATGGAAAAGGTAAACTCCCTCTCTCCGAATTACCACAATTTCAAAAAAAGCTCTTAGGTAAAGATATGGGAATGGGAATAACAGTTCCTTATTAGGAGAAAAACTAAATAAAAATAATAACAATAAAAATGTAATTAGTACAAACAAAACTAGTGATAGAGTAGGAAACCTAACACCCTGAGGAGTTAGGGTGTTGGCAGTAGTCTAGATAAATGGTGGCTGTTTTTCCTGGAGTGGCAGATGAAATGCTGCTGGATTGGCGATCTCTAGAAGGGTGGAGTTTTCTTTGGAGGTCTGGTAGTAGTTGGGCTTGGTCTTCCTCTGGGAATCCAGCAGAGAAATGAGCTGCTTTTCTGGAAATCCAGCTAATAGCTGCTCAGTGTCCCAAAAAGTGCAGATTTTATGCAGGTAGGGGTGCTTGGCTCCTCCCTCTGGGTGGAGCATCTCACAATGGGATGATGTAACTTTACTGGTCATGCAGTGAGTCATTCAATGGTCCATGAACAGAAGATATCTCCCCAGAGGGAGACTTTGTTCTTGGAAGAGATAAGAAAACTGCCCAACCTCCAACAGACGGCAGATAGAATACCTGCTTATCTTACAAGCCAGGACAATTATTTCGGAAAGTTATTCTCATAGTGTAATCTTGTCTCTGAAACTGCAGGGAAAAAAAATTTCCAACAATATCTTTAGTGCTAGAGAGTCAAGGCATTCCTTGGTTCTGGCAAAGATGTGCAACAGAAATCATTTCATTCACACATAGGCTGGCTGTGCAGAGAAAATTATCCCATGACATGTGAGTTTTACTAGATTTTCCTAAATTTATACAGTCTGAACCAATCTAAATCCATTGGTTTCATGTTCATTGCTTCCAAGTTGTGTAGTTTTTAGTATTTGGTTTCCTACTGGACCCAGATTTCTTTGCCTCTGATGTTAATTAGGTTCGAACTCCTGGATTTCCTTCTCAGCCTTTTGCAGACCAGGTGCCTCTAACTCTGCTGGGGGCAGTGTCTGGGGTAGGTGTTGGTTGCTGTTTGCTGCTGGGGTTGATGTTTTGTGGTATCTTTTGGGGTATTCCCAGTGGGTTGAGATGTTAAACTCATCTCCACTGAGTGGTGTAACAGCCCTTAACAAAACCTTTAAAATTTCTTTCCCCAAGGCAAAGGCAAACCAAGCCTGAGTAGAGAAATAATTTTTTTTTTTAATGAAACTTGCTACATTTTCCACCAACCCAGCTAATGCAGTGTGAGTGTAAGTGAGTGGAATTGTCCCGGTGTCTCCCCAGCAGCTGTGGCAGTGCAGGCCCAGCGAGCACTGAAGCTGCAGCAGTGGCAGCAAGGGCTGGCCCCGGTGGCTGGAGCTGCCCAAGGAGGGTGGCCAGGCCGAGGATTTCAGCAGAGGAGGTGTGGGCAGGCCCAGGGCCTTGCCCCGCTGTGGAGCCCTGGCTGCTGCTGCGCTGCCTTCAGTGCAGGCTCAGGGGGGCCTCCCATCCTCCTGCTGCAGGCGGGAAGTGCAAATCTCCGGGGCTGCAGAGACCTGGAGCCCAGGCTGAGGGGTCCCCCCGTGTTCAGCTGTGCTGGCGGCTGTTTCTGGCCTCGGGGCCCCTTGGCATGGGCCACGCCACTTGGCCACCAGTGGTGCTGCTTTGCACTCCTTAGGCAGAGCCCATGTCCTGCTTGGATGTTGGTGTTATAAATGAAAATTTGTCCATCCAAATAAAAATGAAAAATGAAAATTTTATTTAGAGTCAAATTCTCTCTGAGCCAGCCACAAGGAGAAGGACAGTGCTGAGCCTGGGGTCGGCACTGGGTGTGTGACAGGAAGGACGCCATTTGGCAGAGGTTCCCCTACCCTAGGCACACACACACCCTCCTGGACCCTGCAGTTCTTACAGGAAATTTTCTGCCCAAGGCTGGGATTTCAGCCGTCTGCCTTTTCTTTCTATTCAAAGTCCCACATATTCATAAAGTTCTTTTCTCTGAGTCAAGGTTGAACAATCCAAGTCCAGGTGTGGATGATCCTCGATCCTCTGATGGAGTTATGGAGCCGTGGCTTTCAGATGTATCAGCCCGGAGGAGTTCAGCAATCCCAATCTAGGGTTGTTACCAGGATGATCAGTGCCCAGGCATTCCAGTATCGCCCTTCTGAGCAGCCCATCTCCCCATCTTCAGGCGAGCCACATGTGTTAAATTGTAAATGAGGCTTTGTCCAAGAAAGCCGGTATTGGTGTAACCAATATGTGGGGGGGGGCAGTTCTCAGTGCTGGCGTGTGTGCTTTGCAATAACAAAATATTATACGTGTCAAATCATATTTCCCTTAACCAAATACAACAATATTACATTGGTGCAAATTATAACAAACATACATATCATTGGGAGCAGCAAAGTGCCAAGTCAGGCTCTGTGCCAGCCCAGCTTGCTGGGGAAGAGATTGCACCAGAGACAGGATTCTGGCCACAGACTGCTTTAAATGTGCATCCCTTATCTCCACCCTGCACTAGGTGGAGAATTCCCAGGGTAAGGAATTCCCAAGATCAGTTCCATGGGAGATTGAATTGAATATCTGCCCTGGGTCTGGCTCTTCTTCTTGCCCAAGCCAATGGCAAAAGCCGTACCCATGGCATCCTGGTTTGTATCCCCAGCTTCCAAAGGTGTTTCCTTAGTTCCCTATTCATTCTTTCTACCCAACCTGAGCTGTGGGGGTGCCAGGGGTTATGGAGGTCCCATTGTATTCC
The DNA here is from genome assembly GCF_050655825.1 of Lonchura striata. NCBI lineage: Eukaryota > Metazoa > Chordata > Aves > Passeriformes > Estrildidae > Lonchura > Lonchura striata. The sequence continues at coordinate 8,520,393 of NC_140738.1, forward strand.
TAAAGCTGAAATAACCCCCTGAAGGATTTTTCCTGTAAAATGAGTTCTACTGTCTGATTCTATTTCTTCCACAATCCCTTTTATTGGAATTATTTCTTTTAGAAATACCTTAATAAGTGATCCAGTGGTTGCTGAAGAAGTCAGAATTGATTTTGCCCCCTTTTAGCTGACATGGTCTTACCAGAAGCTATTGAAGCCTTCGTGCTCAGGGCATTTCAGTGCCAGGCTCTTACAAGCACACACAGCTCTGTGGGTTTGTCCTGCGCTTTGTCTAATTCCCCTTCCTTCCTGTGAAAAACACCATTCACTTTTGTTAAAATTTTAGAACTTTATTAGTAAGAAAATAGTCATAAAAATTAGGACAATAAGAGACAATAAATGTAAACAATTATGGAGTCCGGTTGCCTGGCACTCCACCAAATAGCACACCTTGCTTATAAAGGACTACCCCTTAAAAGCAATAGCCTATTGCATATTCATATATCTCATACATGATTCAAACATTCCTTTCAAACCAGGGTGTTTCTGCTTAATTTTAGATTCCCCCCCATGTTGTACATCAGCCTTCTTGGTTCCTGGAAGTCTGAGCTTTTCTGGAAAGGAGGCAATGATTCTTTTCTGGGGTTCCAATTGTCTGTTGCTGTGATCTCTATCCAGCATCAATAATGCAAAGAATTTCTTTATTATCTTTTCCATTCCTTGAGCTAGTTACAAAAAGTATCTTATGTCACATAGTTTCTATTTTAATCTCATGCTATAGGCTAAAAACTGTATGTAGCACACTACTTAAAAGAGATTAATACAGCACTACTTAAAAGAGATTACTAGAGCATAACTTTCCAACATACCACATATAGGATTCATTTTAATATTTGCAATGAGCCAATCATATAATATGCATTTTTCATTCTTCCCTCCCTTGGAATAGGGTGTTGCTTCTAGACAACACTTGTGCTGGTTGCTTCAAAGTACTTTGAAGAGGCTCCATATCTAATTTTCCCCATTTCCCTGAGGCTGCGCACACTTCTGGGTTCACTTCAGCATAGGCCTTGCCAGACATATGACACAAAGGTACAACAGAACTAGCCTCTGTGTCAGCTTTTATAATGTTAATTTTCATTCCCAGTTTAGTGATCAAATCCCTTCCCTGTAAACTATAGTCACAATTAGGAGCAAGTAAAAATTCTTGCATTTCAAACCCTTTCCCACATATGCTATAAGTGGTTGAATAAAGCCACTCCTCTTTCCTACTTCTCCCCTGAATACTCAAAGACATTTTTAGCAGTTGTCCCGCTTAGGTGTAAGATTCAGAGTGGATGGAGAGGCCCCTGTGTCCATCAGGAGAGGCCTCCTCTGGATGCAGACCCAGCCTGAATGTTCTCCAGGGCTCCAGTGTGGTGGGACCCCGGTGGGATGGGAGCTCAGAGAGCCCTGCCAATCCATGTCCATGCAGGGGTGGACTTGCTCCTGCTGAGGGTGCTGCTGTCTGTGCTTGCAGTGTCCTTGTGGGCTGCAGCTGGAGCCCTGACTCCTTCCCAGGGGCTGTTTGGGTGGGCTGTGCCCTGGCCAGGAGGGCAATGCCTCTGCCAGGTGCTTGTGGCCGACCCCGTCATGCCCTGGGTGCTGGGGCCCCCTTGGGCCCTGGGGTTGATCCCTCAGGGCTGTGGGAACTCTGCCGTGGCCTTTGCCTTCAGCTTGGCCTTTTGCTCATCCCTTCTTGCCTTCAGCTGCTGTGCCTTTGTGCCCAAGTGCTGCAGGGCTTCTTGTGTCACTCCTGCAGCCCCGGTCACTGTCTGTGGGTGCTCATCCTCTGAGAGCTGCTGAGCTTCCTGCAAAACCTTTCCTTTCTGCAGGGACCCAAAGCAAATCCTGAACAGCAAATCCTGATCCTTCCATGTGCACTCTGCATTTCCCAGCTGTTCCTTTGTGTTCCCCCTTGTGCTCAGGGTCCCTGCCCAGCCCGTGTGGCAGAGCCGGTGCCTGTCCTGCCGCAGTGTCCAAAGGCGGCCCCCCCGGCGGGCAGGGCCGGCAGCTCCCCGGGGCCGGGCAGCGGCCGGGGCGTCCCGCAGCCTCCTGGGGGCCGGGGGCCACTGCCGGCCCTGCCCGGGGCTGGTGGGGTCAGGCAGCGCCCGGCGCTGAGCCCCGGCTGCCCCACAGCCCCGGCCCGGCCCCGCAGCTCCCCACAGGCCCCAGCCCGTGCTCCCGGTGCCGCACCTCTGCGCCCGGTGCTGCCGCTGCCACCGCAGAGAAACCCCTGGCATCCTGACCTCCTGCTTTTCCTCTCCTGGAAACCGGGGATGGAAAGGATCTGGATCAGCTGGCAAATTCTGAGGATAAGACCCTGCTGAAAATCATCCCAATCGTGACTAATTTTCTCTTTCTCCTCTTTTCCATCATACTTTTTCTTACCACATAGATTCCTCCTGCTGCTTCTTGCCTGAACCATATTGCTGCACACTCCCCTTCACCTGATCCCTTTCCAGCACACCAACCCCATCCATCCCCTGTTGTCCAAATCCCTTCTCCACTTCCCTTATTGCCCCCCTGGGTTTCCATGTCCTTAATTAACTCTGGGGAAATGTGCAAACTACCTCAACATTCTCCCAGGGGACCCTTCAGAGACATTTTGGGATCATCACCCCTTTGGCCAGGACCCCTCCCTGGCTTTCCCTTTTCTCCCCTCCATGGGTGCCCTGCCATGTTCACTCCCCGAGGATCCCAGGGCACTCACTGATGAGATTTTCAGTGCTCTCTCCCTGCTGACCCTTCACAGACCCCCTGATGTGTCACTCGTCTGTCTCCTGGTCACTCCCGGGTCCCAAATCAATCTCTGGTGCCGCCGCCAGCCAAGGGAGCTGATCACCCAAAGTGGGTGAGGCACCTTCAGCTGCACTCCCTGCCCGCCCCGGAGGGTGGAAGGAATTTGGGATGAGCCCCAGGGTGTGCAGGTAAACTGACATCACCAGAGAATTCTGTCCACAGACCAGACAGAGGTGTCCTGTAGAAGTAATTTCATTCCAAAAAATGGGAAAGGCCATTGGACATTCCCGATGGGATCTCTCCAATTGGAGGACACAGCCTCCTTTTCATCCTAATTCTCCTGGCCACATCTCCCTCTGCTTTCCTCATTGGCTGAAGCACTTGAGAGGTACAGACTTCCCAATCCACCTTCTATATACCTCCTTCATATGCGCCCCACTTCTGTATGGCAAACGATATTCATGGCTCTTTTAAGGCTTTTTTATGTTTCTGGAAGTTCATGGATAGAGTAGGACCTTGTCTGAGCAGAAGTCTGTGTCATCACTTACAAGATTTCCTGAAACCGATGGCTTCTCCTGTTACTTCCTTATGTACAGATCACTGGCCCTATCTCTGAGCAGCTTTAGAGCATCTGTTTGTAAAGACACTTTCCTGTGGTTCCTTCCATGGGGTCCCCCGTTTGTGGGACATCCCCCCTGGAGCAGGGTGTCCCCTCTGTGCTGCAGCCCCAGGGCTCGGGCCGAGCTCAGCCAATCAGAGCCCGCGGCGCTGATGACTCACCAGTTGCCAGGCAGACTCGCAGCTCCCCGCGTTCCCCACCTGGACCCACCTGCGCCCCCCCTCGGCCCCATGGCCCCGCGAGGGGAATTTGGGGAGGTGGGAGTGGGGCAGCGCCAAGGCCGGGCCCCCCCGCGCTGTCCTGGCGGGAGCGGCTGCAGTGGGGACCGAGTGCGGGCGGGAGCGGCCGAGAGCCCAGCGCTGCCCCAGCCCGACCTACCCCAGCTCCATCCCTGCCCCTGCGCTGGGATGCTGTGGGTGTGGGGGGAAGAGGCAGCCGGCAGTGGGTGCTGGGCCTGGGGGCAGGAGGAGAAGGGAAGGAGAAGCAGGCTTGAGGAACAGAATGGTCAAAGGATGCAGGTGGCAGGAGAGGGTGGGATTGTGCAGGAGAAGGAGGAATAGGAGGAGGAAGAGGAGTGTGAGGAAGAATAGGGACACCGGAGGAGGAGGAGCAGAAACAAGGATCACCACAAGGTTCCATACCTCCTTGTATCTATAGCCTCCCCTCAGCCCCAGGAGCATTGTCACCCCACATGCAGCACGTGACTGTTGAGGGGTTCCACGATTTTCACAGGGGTGAATCACGGCATTTCTCAGCTTTATTGGGTTAAATGTTGGTGCTTTATTTTTTTTAGGGGCTGAATCTTTATGTTTTGGAGGAATTTTTTACTGAATCTTGATGTTTGGGGAGGTTTTGATCTGTGTCTTAAAGTTTGGAGGATTTTTATGCTGAACCTTGGTGTTTTGGAGGTTCTTATAGACACACAATGCCCAATGACTTGGTGAGATGAAGTGGGGACAGGAGAAACTCCCAGTCCAAGATGCTCTGTTCTTTTTTTTTTCCCCCAGACCAGGATTTTTCATTCCCGGGGAGGAATGAAAATGGAGGAAATGGAGGAGGAGGAAAAGCCCTGGAGATCCCGCACAAGGAGTGGCAGCAAACCCAGCCCAGGGAGCTGCAGGGAGGAAAGAGCCCTCCTGAGCCAGGAAGGTGGGCAGAGATCCAGCCAGAGCTCAGAGCTGGTGGAGAAGCCTCGTGGCAGGGAGAAGCCGCACAAGTGCTTGGAATGTGGGAAGGGTTTCAGCCGGAGCTCCCACCTGATCGAGCACCAGGTGATCCACACTGGGGAACGGCCCTACGAGTGTGAGGAATGTGGAAAGTGTTTCAGGTGGAGCTCCAGTTTGAGACTTCACCAGAGATTCCACACCGGGGAGAGGCCCTTTGAGTGTGGGGAGTGTGGGAGGAGCTTCAGCCAGAACTCCATTCTGATCCAACATCAGAGGATCCACACTGGGGAAAAGCCCTTTGAGTGTGGGGAATGTGGGAAGAGCTTCAGCCAGAGGAGCAGCCTGATACAGCACTCGGTAATCCACACTGGGGAAAAGCCCTTTGAGTGTGGTAAATGTGGGATGAGCTTCAGCCAGAAGGGCTACCTGATGCAACACCAGAGGATCCACACTGGGGAAAAACCCTATGAGTGTGGGGAATGTGGGAAGAGCTTCAGGCACAGCTCTGGCCTGAGGAGACACGAGAGGATCCACACTGGAGAAAAGCCCTACGAGTGTGGGGTGTGTGGGATGAGCTTCAGCCTCAACTCCCAGCTTACGGAACACAAAAAGATCCATACTGGGGAAAAGCCCTACAAGTGTGGGGAATGTGGGAAGAGTTTCAGAGAAAGCTCAGCCCTGATTCGGCACCAGGTGATCCACACTGGGGAACGGCCCTATGAGTGCTTGGAATGTGGGAAGAGCTATGGGTGGCACTCAGACCTGAGAAAGCACCAGCGCATCCACAGCGGGGAGAAGCCCTACGAGTGTCCCCAGTGTGGGAAGAGGTTTCGGATCAGCTCCAGTCTCCTCGTACATCAGCGGAGTCACACCGAGGAGAGGCCCTACCGCTGCCCCGACTGCGGGAAGGGCTTCAAGCACAACTCCGACCTCACCGAGCACCGGCACATCCACACCGGGGAGAGGCTCTACGAGTGTGGGAAGTGTGGGAAGAGCTTCTCACAGAGATCAGTTTTGATCAAACACCAACGGAGGCGCCACTAAGGGGGGAAGCCCTGTGAGTTCCCCAAGGGTGGGAAGAGCTTCTTATGCTCCTCCCAGCTCCATTCCCTATGGGAGGATCCACGTTGGATGATCCTCAGTGACCTTCATTAGGCAGTCTTGGTGATCTATGGGCCTGGTTATCTGTGTTGGGAAGACACTTGGCTGGGAGGCTCCACATCTTCCTCATTCCCTGTGGGCACCTAGATAAACCCAGTGGCAGGAACATCCATTGGGGCACAGACCAACAATGGGAATTCCTTGGGGAGAGCAGATTTAATGACTTCCAACTCCATAAAATCTTTTGCATTCAATCCTATCTTCTGGTGGCATCAAGGAATACTGAATGGTCTTGGAGGTATGTCCTAGGTTGACTATTTGATGCTTGTATCTCCAGTTGTTTGTTGTGTTTATGGTGAATTATAATTTTTGCACCTTTAAGACTTGTTCCGAGAGCAAAGGAGGGAGAGAAGGGCAGAGTTTGTTTTCAGAAACTGCACTCACTCCTCCACATTCCTGCTCCTGGGCCAGGTTGTTGCAGATGGACAGACAGAGGTACAGAGCTCTCCTTTGCTGTTAATTAGTTTTAGCTAGCTGTGGCAGAGAAGTTCCCTGGACTGTGGCTGTTTTTCCCTTTTCTTTGGACCTGTTTAAACCTGCTCTGGCCTGAACACCCAGAAGAGCACCGGCAGCTCACACCTGTGGCCCAGCGGGCCAGGCCTGGACTGTGGCATTTCCAGCACCGGAGGGACTGATAAGAGACTGAGTGAGCTGAGCTACAACCCACGGAGGGACTTCCTGAGTTTGTCTCTCTTTTAGAGCAGCAAGAGGTTTTATTGTTTAATATTGTTTAGGTTTTATTCTTTAAAAAACAGTTTTTTCCACTGTTCTCCAAGGAGATATTTTTCCCAAACTGGCTGGGGGAGGAGCCAATTGAATCTGCTTTCCAGAGGAATCCCTTTGGAGGTTCTCTCCCAAATTTGCTCTGAACCAGGACAAGGTCTTTTCCAACTTCAGGGATTCCACAATTTTGATTTCCTATTGCCCAAGGGTGTCTTCTGCAGCCAGATGGTGGAAAAACTGGGGAAAAGACCAAGATTTTGGAGACAGTGGGGTAGAAACTCCACCAAAAAGGTTCTTCCCTCCACCCAAGCACGTGGATCCTCAGCCAGCATGGACATGGAAGTCTTTCTTTTGGCTTTGATTTTGTTTTCATTTCTCTTTATCCCTTTAAAATATCCAATATTGAAGTAAAAATAGACATTGAACTAAGTTAGTGGATGTGGTCATGGTAGGACACAGACATGGTGGGACACGTGTAAGAATGTGCCCTCTGTTGACAGAGTAAACAAGTTAACCTTTTGTTCCCTTAAAAAGGACAAAAGGCCAGGTGTTTCTCTCCTCAATTTGGTTTAAAGACACCTCATAGGACCTCTGGGACTTCACCTCAAACTTAAGGGTAGCTAATTGGACAGGAGCCAAAAAGTCCCACCTAAGCAATTCCCTAGAAAAGAAGAGAACAAAAGAAGTTAATTGCTTTTGTGAAGTGTTTTAGTAAGAGCAAGAACCCTTGCCCTGACTTGGCTTTTCTCTGTAAAAAGCTTTTTTATTTTTGCCTTTTATTAAAACTTTTTATTTCCAACACTGTCACATGAGCCATCCTGCTTGTTTTATGCCACATGAGGTAGCTGAGCTATCAAGGGTATAATGCTTATCTCTGAGAGCTTATAAGACCAGGCTCAAAAAGAGAAAAAGCATTAGACATGGAGAGTGACATGGGCACGCATGGACATGGAGGGGGACAGGGCCATCCCTAGGGACATGGGGAGACACAGGCATGGATGGAGACATGGGGGACAGTGACAGGGATGGAAACATGGTGGGGAGACAGCCATGGGTGAGGACATGGTGGGACATGGCCAGTGACAAGTGGGGACATGGCCATGGCCGGTGCCATGGGAGGAACTTGCAGGGGATGAGGGGGATGCTGGGTTTGAAGGAGTTGAGGGTTCCTGTGTGTCCTGGGTTGTAAGATAAGCTTGTATTCCATTTGCCATCTGTTGAAGAAAAAACCGGTTGGACAGGTTTTTGTTATCTCTCTCAGAGACAATGGTTTTGCCCTGTAGAGGCAATAGTTTGTTTATACACCATTGACTGATTCAATGAAGGGCTGGTAAATGTAACACCGTGAGGGGTCCCACCCAGAGGGGGGAAGCCAAGCACTCTATTGTTGTTTAAAGGGGTAGCTTTTTGGGGAGAGGAGGCAGCTCTCTGGGCGGGACTCCGAGAGAAGCAGCTCTCTCTCTCTTCGCGGGATTTCTGGGGGAAGCAGCTCTCGCTCGCTCTCTCTTCGGCGGCACTCGCAGCGAAGCAGCCGGCGCGCGCTGAGCCGACGGCGGCGGAGCTCAGAGGCAACCCCGGCACAGAGGAAGACCGGCCCCACTGCCACCAGATCTCCAAAGGAAAACTGTACCCTTCTAAAGATCACCTCTGCAGCTGCAACTCATCAACTATTGCAAGGGAAGCAATTGTCCCAGCAGAACTGATACTGGCATTCCCCAGGTTCTGGACTTTTTTCTTTCACTGGTTTTGTTTGTACCGATTGCATTTGCCTTTTTTTTTTTTTTTAAATTGTTGTCTAGTTTTCTCCTAGTAAAGAATTGTTACTCCCACTCCCATATCTTTGCCTGAGAGCCTTTTAATTTAAAGATCCTGGTAATTCAGAGGGAGGGGGGTTTGCCGTTCTCCATTGCACAGGAGGCTTTGCCCTCTTTTACAGACTCCTGTCTTGTCGAACCAAGACAGAATTTGGCGCATCAACGTGAGGCCCGAGGGCATTGAGAGGGAAAAAGGATTAACAGTTCTTAAGTAATTTGGTTTTTTGTTGTGTGTAAAAACATCTTCAGCATCACCATGTGGTCTAGTTTACCTTGGTTTGGGTGGCATGTGATCGTAGCTATACTTTTCCCATTTGCAGACCCTTATCTAAAAATGGGTCCTATAACTAAGGCTACGGTGTCTGTTATCAAGTTTGGCTTCTGGGTTAATTGGGTGAGGAATTCATGGATCTTTAATTTCCTCTGGAAGGCAGGTACATGGATTCATAGCTACCACACGTTAAGTGTATGTTTTTGGGGTTACTTTAATAACGGTACCTACTGCGAGGAAATAGCACCTGGGCAAACTTTCTCCCAACCTTTTAACCATCTTTTTGGGTCTGCTTCACCAGTTCTCAAAGGGTTAAGATCCTTTCTAAGTGCTAATGATACCATACAATGGGTGGTGTTGCTGATAGTCCTGTTATATTTAGCATTCAGAGATAAGGGAAGATTAACCTGGATAACTACCCTCACACCTACACCACAGACTCGAGATGCTGCTGCTCCAGAGCCTGACCCTGCCCCACAGCCCACCTCAGAAATGAACCGCCCAGATTGGGTGAGGGTTCTGGTTAAGGAGATACAAGAGATGCTGAAGGAGTGCATTTCCCCAGCTGGTGAGAAACCGGCCCTTTGCCTTGAGGAGGGACAGTCTAATAGTACAGCTGTGGAACCCACTAATGTTACAACTGTCCAGGTTCCAGCTGAACCACAAGGGCAGTCACGGTCAGCAGCAGTGGCCCCGGTAGAAACAAGGAAGTCTAAGGTGAAAGCAGAGCACCCTGCAGATAGGGACAGGAATGGAGGAACCTCACAACCCACAGGGGAGCCAGAGATTGCTATCATCACCGAGTCCCTGACGTACGAAAGTCTTCGCAATCTGCATAAAGACATTGTGCGACGAGGGCGTGAGGCTTATGCTACCTGGCTACTCTGGGTTTGGGATCTTATGGGTACAGGCGTGCAGCTGGACGGTGGTGAGGCAAGGAACTTAGGACCCTTGACCCAGGACTCGGGTATAAATCAGGTTTTTGTAAGGGAACCAGGGTCCCTTTCTCTCTGGGAGCGGCTCTTAATGAGTGTCAGGGAGAGGTTTGTCCACAGAGAGAGAATGCAAGAGCACCATCATAGAATGCGCTGGAAGACCCTCGAGGAAGGGATCCAACAGCTGAGGGAAGTGGCAGTATTGGAGGTACTCTTTGGGAGGGATGGACGACACAATGATGACCCTGACAAGGTCAGGTGTACGGGACAAATGCTGTGGAGTCTGGCAAATCTTGGGCCATCTCAATACGCCACCTTCATTGCAACAATCAATGCTGACACCCACCGGGAGACAATAGGTTCTGTTGCCAACAAACTTAGGAATTATGAGAGTATGATTAATGGCCCAATGCAGGCTCATATCTCAGCTGTGATTAAGGAGTTTAAAGAGGAGATGAGGGAGGAGATAAGGAAGGTTAATACAGCACCCGTGAGAGTCACAGGCCCCAGAATCAGCACCCAACAATCCCCAGCTAGAGAGAGAGGGTACACCCCAAGGGCTAATCTGTGGTTCTTTCTGCGTGACCATGGGGAAGACATGGGGAGGTGGGATGGGAAACCCACTTCTGTCCTGGCAGCACGGGTCCGTCAACTCAAGGAGGGAAACTCTAACCGGGGGAGTTCCACCAAAGTGAAGGTAGCCTCAACCTCCCGTGACCAAGCTTGTGGGTACGATCTGTCAGACCCCCTTGAAGGGACCTCTAGTATGTATGCCCAGGAAAGGAATAATAACCAGTGTTAGAGGGGCCCTGTCTCTAGCCAGGGAGAGGCACGGGAAAAGCGGATCTTCTGGACAGTGTGGATCCGATGGCCTGGCACATCAGAGCCACAAAAATATGATGCTTTATTTGATACTGGTGCACAGTGTACTCTGATACCATCGGGACATGTGGGGGCAGAGCCTGTTTCCATTGCTGGTGTGACAGGGGGATCACAACAATTGACTCTGGTGGAAGCCGAGGTGAGCCTGACTGGGAAGGAGTGGAAGAAACATCCTATAGTGACTGGCCCAGATGCTCCGTGTATCCTAGGCATAGACTTCCTCCGGAACGGATATTACAAAGACCCAAAGGGACTCAGGTGGGCTTTTGGAATAGCCGCTGTAGAGGCAGAAGACATTAAGCAATTGAACGCCTTGCCTGGACTGTCAGAAAACCCCTCTGCAGTAGGACTCCTAAGGGTGGAAGAGCAACGCATGCCAATTGCGACCTCGACACTGCACGGCTGGCAGTATCGGATGGATCGAGATGCCGTGATCCCCATCCACAAAATGATTCGGGAGTTGGAGAGCCAAGGGGTGGTCAGCAAAACCCACTCACCCTTCAACAGCCCCATCTGGCCTGTGCGCAAATCTGACAAAGAATGGAGATTGACTGTGGACTATTGTGGCTTAAATGAAGTGACTCCACCGCTGAGCGCGGCTGTGCCGGACATGCTGGAACTCCAGTACGAGCTGGAGTCCAAGGCAGCAAAGTGGTATGCCACCATTGATATTGCTAATGCGTTTTTCTCCATTCCTCTGGCAGCAGAACGCAGGCCTCAGTTTGCTTTCACCTGGAGGAGCGTGCAGTACACCTGGAACTGACTGCCCCAGGGGTGGAAACACAGCCCCACCATCTGCCATGGACTGATCCAGGCTGCACTAGAAAAGGGTGAGGCTCCAGAACACCTGCAATACATTGATGACATCATTGTGTGGGGGAGCACAGCGGCAGAAGTGTTTGAGAAAGGTGAGAGGATCATCCAGATACTACTAGAAGCTGGCTTTGCCATCAAGAAGAGCAAAGTCAAGGGACCTGCCCGAGAGATCCAGTTCCTGGGAGTGAAATGGCAAGATGGACGGCGCCAGATTCCCACTGAGGTCATCAACAAGATCACAGCTATGTCCCCACCAACCAGCAAAAAGGAAACACAAGCTTTCCTAGGTGCCATAGGTTTCTGGAGAATGCACATTCCCGAGTATAGGCAGATTGTGAGCCCTCTTTATCTGGTTACCCGAAAGAAGAATGATTTCCACTGGGGCCCTGAGCAGCAACAAGCCTTCACCCAGATCAAGCAGGAGATCGCTCATGCTGTAGCCCTTGGCCCAGTCAGGATGAGACCAGAGGTCAAGAATGTGCTCTACTCTGCAGCCGGGAACCATGGGTTGTCCTGGAGCCTTTGGCAGAAGGTGCCTGGGGAGACTCGAGGCCGACCACTGGGATTCTGGAGCCGAAGTTACAGAGGGTCTGAAGCCAACTACACTCCCACAGAGAAGGAAATCTTGGCTGCCTTTGAAGGAGTTCAAGCCGCCTCGGAGGTAATTGGCACAGAAGCACAACTCCTCCTGGCACCCCGACTACCGGTGCTGGGGTGGATGTTTAAAGGAAAGGTTCCCTCTACCCACCATGCCACTGACGCCACATGGAGCAAATGGATTGCCCTCATCACTCAACGCGCCCGTATTGGAAACCTGAATCGCCCTGGGATTTTGGAGATAATTACGAACTGGCCAGAAGGTGAAAACTTTGGTCTCACTGATGATGAGGAGCAGGTACAAGTGACAAGGGCTGAAGAAGCTCCACCATACAACCAACTACCAGCAGAGGAGACCTGCTACGCTCTTTTCACTGACGGTTCCTGTCGCATTGTAGGGATGAACCGGAAGTGGAAAGCAGCCGTATGGAGCCCCACACGCCAAGTTGCACAAGCTACCGAAGGAGAAGGTGGATCAAGCCAACTCGCTGAGCTCAAGGCCGTTCAGCTGGCTCTGGACATTGCTGAAAGGGAGAAGTGGCCAAAGCTCTACCTTTATACTGATTCATGGATGGTAGCCAATGCTCTGTGGGGCTGGCTGGGAAGGTGGAAGAAGGCCAACTGGCAACGTAGAGGAAAGCCAATCTGGGCTGCTGATATATGGAAAGACATTGCCTCTCGGGTGGAAAAGCTAACGGTGAAAGTCCGTCATGTAGATGCCCATGTCCCCAAAAGTCGGGCTAATGAGGAGCACCGAAACAACGAGCAGGTAGATCAGGCAGCAAAAATAGAGGTGTCAAAGATAGACTTAGATTGGCACCATAAGGGGGAGTTGTTCCTGGCTCGATGGGCTCATGATGCCTCAGGTCATCAGGGCAGAGATGCCACCTACAAGTGGGCACGAGACCGAGGGGTGGATCTAACCATGGACAGTGTTTCCCAGGTTATCCATGACTGTGAGACGTGTGCTGCCATCAAACAGGCCAAGAGAGTGAAGCCCCTATGGTATGGTGGACGGTGGTCCAAGTACAAGTATGGGGAGGCCTGGCAGATTGACTATATCACACTGCCCCAGACATGCCAAGGCAAGCGCTACGTGCTGACCATGGTGGAAGCCACCACTGGATGGCTGGAGACTTTCCCTGTACCTCATGCCACTGCCCGGAATACCATCTTAGGCTTGGAAAAGCAAGTCCTGTGGAAACACGGCACCCCTGAGAGAATTGAGTCTGACAACGGCACCCATTTCAAGAACAGCCTTATCAACACCTGGGCCAGAGAACATGGTATCGAATGGATATATCATATTCCCTATCATGCTCCAGCTGCCGGCAAAGTTGAACGGTGCAACGGACTCCTTAAGACAGCCCTGAAGGCACTTGGTGGGGGAACATTTAGAAACTGGGAAATTAACCTGGCAAAAGCAACCTGGATGTTCAACACCTGAGGGTCTGTCAATCGAGCTGGCCCTGCCCAGTCAGAACCCTTACACACAGTAGATGGAGATAAGGTCCCTAGTAGTACATATGAAAGGTATTTTAGGGAAAACTGTTTGGATTAATCCCACCTCAGGCAAAGACCAACCCATTCATGGGATTGTCTTTGCTCAAGGACCTGGTTACACTTAGTGGGTAATGCAGAAAGATGGGGAGACCCGCTGTGTACCACAGGGAAACTTGGTCTTAAGTGAGAACTGGGTGCCCTGGGTCAAGGGAGGCAATGAAAGAGTAACAGAGCAGGCAAAGGAAGGCAGGAGAGAAAGAAGGTGTTTTGGTTTGTAAACACAGGTGTCTGCTAAGGAAGGCATGGGCCTCCACTGAATTGGAAAAATGTAGACCCTTTCTTTCAGAATTGTTATAAATTTGAAATTAAGGGCGGCTGTCAGGTAAAAATATGGAACCAGAATAACAGTTTTTTACTAGGGAAGAAAATAAAAAGATAAAAGAAACAATGAAGTGAACTAAAACTACACTGACAGGGTCAGAATACAACCTGACACTCTGTTGGACAGGGTGTTGGCCGCAGTCCAATTGGAATTGTAGCTGCAGCCCTCCAGGAGTGTCAGGTGTGGTTCTGTTGGAGAAGTGATCCTGTAGAAAAGGGAGTCTTCTTCTGAAGAGGCAGTGGAAGAGGCAGCTGTTCCTCTGGGAAATCCAGCGCAGAAAAAGCTGTGTTGGTGGGCCAGAATCTCAAGACTAGATGAAGGTAAGAATGCTTGGCTCCTCCCTCTGGGCGAGGCATCTCACAATGGGATGTTACAGTTCTTATCAGTCATGCTGTGACATTCAATAGCCCATTATCAGCAGATGTCTCCCCTGAGGGAGGATTGATTGTGGAAGAGATAAGGAAAAACTGCCCACTTAACACAGGACAACTGCCATACAGATGGCAAATAGAACACATCTTACTTTTCAGTCTGGGACAGGAGGACACAAACAAAATCAGCTGAGAAGGCAGCACTCTGAAAAGCAAACCAGAACTGACAGAAACTGAATGGGACAGAAATCAATAGTTCTGGAAGTTTCATTTGCTATCAAAATAAATCACACTCACTCAGCCCCGCACAATCCTGATCCCACAACCTCAAATTTGGATCTCACTTCTCCTGATCTCCTTGCAACCCCATATCAACCTGGAGGCTGTGGAATTGAGTAATTTTGGCATGGGACTGAGGTGGGAACCAGCCATTTTGAGGTGGGATTCACCTATTTTGGGGTAAGATTTTGGGGTTTTGAGTGGGATTGAGTCATTTTGAGGTGAGAGACAAATCCACCTTGGCTTTTGGAGTGTAAAGATATGGAAAATACTGCCAGATATCCCCCAAGAACCAACAGATCCTCCAGAATATGTTCCCAAAGAATAAATTCCACCTCAAATACTTCTTAAATAGTTGGACTTTTGACATGTCTGCTCAATAATAATTTTAGTTATTTTTCAGGTGTTTTTAAGTGAAAAATACAAATCAGAAGAAAATTAGGGCCAAATGAAAACCAGAGATCCCTTGAACATGTCCTGGGCTAGAGAAAACAAACTCATCAGAAATTAAACTTAACACTCCATAAAACGCCTTGAGGAATATTTGCTCTTCCCACAAGTCACTTGTGATGGAAATGCAAATAAATCCCAAACATTAATAAACCAACAACAGAAGCAATTCTGTGGCAATTCCAAATTTCATCAGTTCCAGCAGAGCTCCAACTCAGATGCTGGCAGGTTCCAAAAAGAGAAATGTGGAAATTTGGTCCAATACAGATTATTAAAGGAAGGGAAAGGTCTGTGTAACTGTCACAAAGGACGGGGACCAAGAAAATAATGATTCTCATATTTGGAAAAGCCCACAAACTTGTGAATTCAGGATTTACTTGGGAATTTAGCTACCTGAGCTGAACTTCTCATAGGATTTAAGTAGCCTTGTGTTCCTCACCTTGGGGTGAATGATCCTTATCAGTCTCTCTGGTATCATTTGTTCCCTTTCCTCCAGTGGTTTTAACAAACTTTTCAAGGAAGGACAACAAAATATTTTCTTTACACTGGCCACCCACAACAGCCATTTTCCTCATAAGTTCTCCCAAAAGTCACTCAGAGGAAGCTGCATCCAAGTTTCCAAGAGTTCCTCCAGAAAGAGCCACAAACTCCTCAGAGGAGAGAACCATGCTGTTGTCAAAGGCACTTGGGGTCAGACAACAGTGCCCTGAACTCATTGTGCAAAAATAATGTCACAATCTGGTTAATAAAATTGTTAGAGATATGCCTCTGCCCCAATTCAGGTGCTAAGGAGACCAAATCCAAAGTGGATTGTATTGAACAGTAAATGTGAGGTAGAGAGAGAGATGGCAAGAAAGAGAAAAGGGGAGAGAGCAAGGGGGTGACAGGGACAGAGATCTCCCCTGGGGCAGGGCAAGTGTGACATTATCCCCTGTGTGCGTGGCCTTCCCAGGGTGGGGGTTTTACACCTGAGCCAGTTTGGGTAAGGGGGGTGGTGTTCACCCCCCACCCCGAGCAGGGATTGCCTCACTGTTTCAGGTTTCAGTGTCAGATGTAACCAAAAGTGTTTTCAGTCACCATCTCCATAAACTGTTATCAACAGGTGGAGCAGTGTTCTTTATCTCTTCCATGGCTCAGCCCTGATAACGCCCTCCAGGGCCATCTTCTCTTAATGGGCCATTGAGTGTCAGTGCAGGACTGATAAAATTACATCATCCCATTGTGGGATGCTCCGCCCAGGGGGAGGAACCAAGCATTCCTGCCTGGATATAATCTCACCCTTGCAACACCACAACCACCTTGCCTACTGCATTCCCAGAGGACAAGAGCTCCATAAGCATCACTGGACCTTCAGAGGAAGACCAGACCCTTCTACAGGATCACTGCTTTGGCAGAATCACGATCATCACTCCAACAGGGCTGCAGCCACCATTTCATCAGACTGCTACCACCACCCTGAGCAACGAGGTGTCAGGTTATATCCTGACTCTGTCAGATTAAACCAGTGTTTCTGTATCATTGCCTTAATCTTATATTTTTTACTCAATTGTCATTCTGTCTTAGACTCTCCCACTGGTTTACCTTCAAACCAGTACAAAACTCAATGTGCTCATCCCTTGTTTTCCTCCCAAAACAGGATTTTCCATACCCAAACTTTTGCCAGATGGAGGAGAAGGTTGTGAGGAAGAGGAAGATGCCCTGGGACCCTGAGGCAGGTAAGGAGGAAGTCAGTGCCCCTTTCCCCCTCTCTCCTGCTCCATCTCCCAACCCAGCACAGCCCCCAGCTGCAGGACAGCCCCGCTGCCAGTGCCCTCCTGCTGGGGATGCACTGGGGAGATCTCCTTCCCCTTCCCTGTGGCACGGAGGCAAATCCCATTCTCTCCTTGTCCTTCCTCTCCCAGAGCAGGAGCTGCGGATGGAGAGCAGGGAGGAAAAATCCCTGCAGCAGAACCTCATGGAAGAGGCTGTTTTGAGCGGCTCCACGGTGCAGGAATCCAACGGGAAGGAAAAGCCCTGGAAATCCCACAGGAGGACGGGCTGCAAATCCAGACCAGGTTGCTCTGAGGAGGAAAGATCCACTCTGGGCCAGGAAGGTGGGCAGAGCTTCAGCCAGAGTTTGGAGCTGTTGGTCACTGGGCACCATAATGGTGGGGAGAAGCCCTACAAGTGCTTGGAGTGTGGGAAGAGCTTCAGGCACAGCAAAACCCTGATCCGCCACCAGATGATCCACACCGGGGAATGGCCCTACGAGTGTGGGGAGTGTGGGAAGGGCTTCAGCTGCAGCTCTGCCCTTGCCACCCACCAACGTATCCACACTGGGGAGAGGCCTTACGAGTGCCCCGACTGTCAGAAGAGGTTTCATACCAGCTCCAATCTCTTTGTACATCATCGGATTCACACGGATGAGAGGCCCTTCCTCTGCCCTGACTGTGGGAAGGGCTTCAAGTACAGCTCCAACCTTGTCAGGCACCGGCGCATCCACACTGGGGAGAGGCCCTACGAGTGTCCCCAGTGTGGGAAGAGCTTCTCAGACCGCTCGTTCTTTAACCGGCACCAGCAGAGGCACCAGTAAGGGAAGCCCTGTGAGAACCCCGCCTGCAGGAAGAGCTTCGTGCACTGCTCCAGCTCCATCCCCATCAGAGGACCCACCCTGATCAGCTCCCTGGTGACCACATTCCCTGTGATACACAGAGGGAAGTGGCTGATGTTCCTTTTATTTTTGCTCCAGTTATCTTTTATCTTCCTCCATTCAAAACACAGAAAATTGGGGTTTAAATTAACAAATGCATCAAACACATCTAAAGCCTCACATCTTAGTTGTGTTTTGGGGAATCTTGGATTCCGGGAGATATGTGTGAGGATATGGGGGAGTTTGGGGGCTATTTGGTTTAGTTTTCTTTATTTCTTGGCTCTCCAAAAAATGAGAGGGACTGATCTGTCAGCTGAAAACCACTCAGTGCCACTAAGAACTACTGAATCCCACCCCAAAATTACTCAATTCCACTGCCTCTCAGAGTGAAATTGGGTTGCAAGGGGATTGGGAAAAGCAGGATGCAAATCAGGATGGGCATTGGGTGGGGTGGGATGGGGATTGGGAGGTGTGAAATGGGGGAGGTACAGTTTGAGAAGGGATCATGATGTCCAGGAGGAGTGGGATGGGTTCGGAGAGGGATTAGGGATGTGGTCTGTGGTCTGGAATGAGACAGCAAAAATTTGGGGATGATTAAGATAGGGGGAGCCCATTACTGGGTGAGTTTTTTAATAGTCTCCATTAATGAAGAGATGCTGGGGTATCTCACATTCCTGAGGCAGTTTTGGGGCATTTCCCAACTCTTGGAGGGTTTCCTGAGAGCAGTTCCATGGAGCCCCATGGCCAGGGGCGGTTGACACGGGCATGAGCTCAGAGGTGTGCCAGAGTCCATTGCCTCGGTGCTGGAGAGCAGAGAAATGATGAACGGCCCCAGATATCTCCAGTGTGTGTTTGTGGAGGCCTGTGAGCTTACTGGGGAAAGAACAGTGGCAATCCCCTGGACAGATGCACTTCAGGCTCTGGACATTCCTCACAGCTCAGCGTGGGGAAACAATCTTCCCCATGCTGCTCTGCAGCACTGTGTCAATTTGTCCCAGTTCTGTGCTCCCCATTGGCTCGTTGGCCTTCCCTACCCTTTTACCCTTATCTGTCCAAGTTCTGGTGAGTTCTCCCTTCCCTGTTTTTCCATTGGTTTATGTCCCTAACAAGGAACCCTGCCATTCCCTATTGGTCCCTTCCCTGTCTACCACCCATGAGCCTTCCAACCATTGCATCCCTGATGTTCTTCTCTACCCCCACATTTCCTGTATTTCATCCAGTTCAGGGAGAGCCTGAGCTCTTTTGTGGCTCTAGGCAAGAAGATGCTCAGGATCTCCCAGAGAGGCTCAGCAGGCAGTAGGATTGTGCCTGCATCTCGCTCTGGACATGCCAGTGGCTCAACTGAGAGCTGTGCGAATGATTTGAATGCACTGAGAAGGGCCACAGTCCTGCAAGGCTCTTACATCAGGAGCAAAGAGCAGCCTGGAGGGTGGGGAAGGCTGGAGCTGTACCACTGTGTGCTCATCCCTCACCTTCATGGGGAGCCGCCCCCAGAGATGCTATGTACCACTTTTATGGTTCTCCTGTTGGGTGTATTTTGGAGCAGCTGATATCTGTGGCTTTTTATGGTGGTCCCGTGGAAAGCATCCACTTGCCTGCTGTGATGAACTCAAAACTAATCCTAACTCCTCATTCCCTTTGGTTTTATTTGGATTTTTAAAATCTATTTGTTTGATTGGCTTGCGTGGGTTTGTTTGTTTCTGGGTTTTGTCTGTTTTGGTTTGAGTTTTTTGTTTGCTATTTTATAAGACTCAGGTGAAGTTGGCATAGCCAAACTCAAGAAAATGTACACCAGGCTTGACTTTCCAGAAATTACTTTTGCCTGGGTTTAACGGAATCCTCCAGGCTCAGGATCACCAGTACATTGGCAGGTTTTGCTCTGCAACATCAGCTTGCCCAGACTCTGCTCGGTGTTTCACAAATGGAGAAGACAATGGATATTGTGCCAAGCTTCCTTTCAAACAGCCAAACCTGCATCAGCATGACAGAAAGAAAGAAAAAAACAGAGACTGTATTCACCAATTAGAGCAGAACCAGTGTCCCACCATCTTGCCCTCCACTGTTATTAATTTTGTACATTGAGAGGCAAAGCTGGGCCTAAAGCTTCCATCTCTCCATTCCTGATGCCATTTGACTCCAGCCAGGACTCCCCCAGATCACACTGCCTGCTGTCCACGTGGCGCTGGGGATGCTCAGCCTGCAAAGAGGAGACCCTGGGGAGGCCTCACTGCAGCTCTGCAGCACTGCAAGGGTGCCACAAGAAAGACTGGGACAGAGTGTTGCACAGGGCCTGTGGCAACAGGACAAGGGGGGACGGCTTTCAGCTGCAGGAGGCTGATTGAAGCTGGATCTAAGGAAGCTGCTCTTTGCCACTGAGGGTGCTGAGGCACTGGCCCAGGCTGTGGATGCTCCATCCTTGGGAACAGGGCTCTGAGCACCATGCTCTGGGGGAACGTTGCTAAGCATGGAACCAAAGGCTCTCTAGCTCAATGGTCATGTCACAATCCATGTCCCATCTGGAACTGCCAGCAGCCAGCAAGCAGCACAACACAACCGCTGGCCCTGGGCTCAGCACACGCTGCACGCTGCTCCTGCTGCTCCTGTCACCCTTCTTGTTCCTGCCCCCGACACCTCATCTCATCAGTCTCCAAAGCTGCCTAAGGCCTGGATTGTGTCATCCATCCCTGCAGGATGCTGACATTTGTCCTGAGGAAGGTACGGTGCCATTCCATGGAGGTGGATCCCCCCAGCTGCCCGGGTGTGGGCTGGAGTTCTGGGGGGATGGGGTGGGACAGGGACCCCACTCTGAGGTTTTGCTACCTCTGCAGGCTGTGGCAGGCAGAGAGGACAAGATGGAGGTGGACACACAGACTGATAGAGAGGAGAAGATGGAAGTGGAGGGAGAGAAGACAGGAGAGGAAGAGATGGAGGTGGACACAGAAATTGATACGGAGGAGGAGATGGAGGTGGATGGAGAGCAGACTGGAGAGGAAGAGATGGAGGTGGATGTGGATGTGGAAGAGAAAATGGACGTGGACATGGAAGAGTACACCGAGGACATGGACATAGATGAAAAAGATGAAGAGGAGGCCATGGTCCTGGGATGAAGAGCGATGCCAGCAGCAGGACAGGCATGTGGTCCCCACAGGCAGAGTGGGTTCCCTGCAGCCAGGCTGGGGCGGGGCTGGGCTGGGTGGTCTCTGCTCAGGCACGTGGTACCCAGTGCATTGGATTCTGGTGGCCATGCCCAGCCTGTCCTGTGCTTGCTTTGGGCCACACAAGCCCCATGCCAGTGCCTGGGGCCCAGCCCCCAGACCCAGCCAGCCTCAGCTCTGGCAGCAGAGTCCCGCTGTGCCAGCCTGGGGACACACGGAAGAGCCCTCTGTGCCTGACTGCAGTGACCATGGCACCTGCTTTTCTTCCTGACTGATGGAGATCCCGGACAGAGATGCCACCCTTTTGTACATAGTTTTTACAGTTTGTTGTTGACTTTAGGATATAGGTTTTAGGGCTTTGTTTTTTCTTCTGTAAATACATTTCAGATATTGTTGTTAGATATGTTCTTAGGTATATACCTTCTATAAACTGTTGTTATTACAAATATTCTTACAAATCTAGATGTGTTCTGTGTTTTCATTGCTGTTCTTCTGTAAATAAACAACCGTGATTTTTCCCACCCCAGTTCTCTTTCCATTTGCTTCAGGCACAGGCTGTATTGGCCAAGTTGCGGTTTCCACTTGCTCCAGGTTCCCAGGGCTGGAGGTTCATGGAGGAGCTGGCACAGCCACCCCAGGAGTGGTTGTCCCACTCAGAGGGTCCCGCTGACAGAGGTCACTGTCTCCTTGCAGTCTTTCTGGACACACTGGGGAGCTGCAGGGGCAAATCCCAGCGTGCCCTGTCCCATGGGATCCCATGTTGGGACTCAATGTCCCATCCCGGGTGAGCACTGCTTGTGGCCCTGGGCTCAGCATGGCAGGCTGGTGCTCACACCCGTGCAGACTTCAAGCTGGCCATGCACAGCTCCGTGTTTCTCCCAAAAGTATCACTGCTGCAGCACCTGGGGGTTCCCCAGTGCTGGGCTTTTTATCCCCACTGCATGGAGGATCACATGGAAGGGCAAAGGATGGATCCCATGTGGCATCCAAGCTGCCCTGATCCAGGCTGGGCACAGCCTGATGAACGATGAACACATCTCGCAGGGATATGGAAACGTCCCCTGAAAACCCAGTTCAGGGAGAGCCTGAGCTCTTCTGTGGCTCTAGGCAGGAAGATGCTGAGGATCTCCCAGAGAGGCTCAGCAGGCAGTAGGATTGTGCCTGCATCTCGCTCTGGACATGCCAGTGGCTCAAGTGAGAGCTGTGGGAATGATTTAGAATGCACTGAGAGGGGCCACAGTCCTGCAAGGCTCTTACATCAGGAGCAAAGAGCAGCCTGGAGGCAGGGGAAGGCTGGAGCTGTTCCACTGTGTGCTCATCCCTCACCTTCATGGGGAGCTGCCCCCAGAGTTGCTATGTATCACTTTGATGGTTCTCCCATTGGGTGTATTTTGGAGCAGCTGTTATCTGTGTTTTTTTATGGTGATCCCGTGGAAAGCAGCCACTTGCCTGCTGTGATGAACTCAAAACTAATACTAATTCCTCATTCCCTTTGGTTTTATCTGGGCTATTTTAGTCTCTGTGTTTGATTGCTTTGCGTGGGTTTGTTTGCTTCTGGGTTTGGCCTGTTTTGGTTTGAGTTTTCTGTTTGCTTTTTCATAAGACTCAGGTGAAGTTGGCATAGCCAAACTCAAGAAAATGTACACCAGGCTTGACTTTCCAGAAATTACTTTTGGCTGGGTTTAATTGAATCCTCCAGGCTCAGGATCACCAGTACATTGGCAGGTTTTGCTCTGCAACATCAGCTTGCCCAGACTCTGCTCGGTGTTTCACCAATGGAGAAGACAATGGATATTGTGCCAAGCTTCCTTTCAAACAGCCAAACCGGCATCAGCATGAGAGAAAAAAAGAAAAAAACAGAGACTATATTCACCAATTAGTGCAGAACCAGTGTCCCACCATCTTGCCCTCCACTGTTATTAATTTTGAACATTTAGAGGCAAACCTGGGCCTAAAGCTTCCATCTCTCCGTTCCTGATGCCATTTGACTCCAGCCTGGACTCCCCCTGATCACACTGCCTGCTGTCCACGTGGCGCTGGGGATGCTCAGCCTGGAAAGAGGAGACCCTGGGGAGGCCTCACTGCAGCTCTGCAGCACTGCAAGGGTGCCACAAGAAAGACTGGGACAGAGTGTTGCACAGGGCCTGTGGCAACAGGACAAGGGGGGGACGGCTTTCAGCTGCAGGAGGCTGATTGAAGTTGGATCTGAGGAAGCTGCTCTTTGCCACTGAGGGTGCTGAGGCGCTGGCCCAGGCTGTGGATGCCCCATCCTTGGGAACAGGGCTCTGAGCACCATGCTCTGGGGGAACGTTGCTAAGCATGGAACCAAAGGCTCTCTAGCTCAATGGTCATGTCACAATCCATGTCCCATCTGGAACTGCCAGCAGCCAGCAAGCAGCACAACACAACCGCTGGCCCTGGGCTCAGCACACGCTGCACGCTGCTCCTGCTGCTCCTGTCACCCTTCTTTTTCCTGCCCCGAAACCTCATCTCATCAGTCTCCAAAGCTGCCTAAGGCCTGGATTGTGCCATCCATCCCTGCAGGATGCTGACATTTGTCCTGAGGAAGGTACGGTGCCATTCCAAGGAGGTGGATCCCCCCAGCTGCCCGGGTGGGCTGGAGTTCTGGGGGGATGGGGTGGGACAGGGACCCCACTCTGAGGTTTTGCTACCTCTGCAGGCTGTGGCAGGCAGAGAGGACAAGATGGAGGTGGACACACAGGCTGATAGAGAGGAGGAGATGGAAGTGGAGGGAGAAAATACAGGAGAGGAAGAGATGGAGGTGGGCACCCCAGTTGATACGGAGGAGGAGATGGAAGTGGATGGAGAACAGACTGGAGAGGAAGAGATGGAGTTGTATGTGGTTGTGGATGTGGAAGAGGAGATGGACGTGGACATGGAAGAGTACACCGAGGACATGGACATAGATGAAAAAGATGAAGAGGAGGCCATGGTCCTGGGATGAAGACCAATGCCAGCAGCAGGACAGGCATGTGGTCCCCACAGGCAGAGTGGGTTCCCTGCAGCCAGGCTGGGGCGGGGCTGGGCTGGGTGGTCTCTGCTCAGGCCCGTGGTACCCAGTGCATTGGGTTCTGGTGGCCATGCCCAGCCTGTCCTGTGCTTGCTTTGGGCCACACAAGCCCCATGGCAGTGCCTGGGGCCCAGCCCCCAGACCCAGCCAGCCTCAGCTCTGGCAGCAGAGTCCCACTGTGCCAGCCTGGGGACACACGGAAGAGCCCTCTGTGCCTGACTGGAGTGACCATGGCACCTGCTTTTCTTCCTGACTGATGGAGATCCCGGACAGAGATGGCACCCTTTTGTACATAGTTTTTAGAGTTTGTTGTTGACTTTAGGATATAGGTTTTAGGGCTTTGTTTTGTCTTCTGTAAATACATTTCAGATATTGTTGTTAGATATGTTCTTAGGTATATACCTTCTATAAACTGTTGTTATTACAAATATTCTTACAAATCTAAATGTGTTCTGTGTCTTCATTGCTGTTCTTCTGTAAATAAACAACCGTGATTTTTCCCACCCCAGTTCTCTTTCCATTTGCTTCAGGCACAGGCTGTATTGGCCAAGTTGCGGTTTCCACTTGCTCCAGGTTCCCAGGGCTGGAGGTTCATGGAGGAGCTGGCACAGCCACCCCAGGACTGGTTGTCCCACTCAGAGGGTCCCGCTGACAGAGGTCACTGTCTCCTTGCAGTCTCTCTGGACACACTGGGTAGCTGCAGGGGCAAATCCCAGCGTGCCCTGTCCCATGGGATCCCATGCTGGGACTCAATGTCCCATCCCGGGTGAGCACTGCTTGTGGCCCTGGGCTCAGCATGGCAGGCCTGGTGCTCACACCCGTGCAGACTTCAAGCTGGCCATGCACAGCTCCGTGTTTCTCCCAAAAATATCACTGCTGCAGCACCTGGGATTCCCCAGTGCTGGGCTTTTTATCCCCACTGCATGGAGGATCACATGGCAGGGCAAAGGATGGATCCCATGTGGCATCCAAGCTGCCCTGATCCAGGCTGGGCACAGCCTGATGAACGATGAACACATCTCGCAGGGATATGGAAACGTCCCCTGAAAACCCAGTTCAGGGAGAGCCTGAGCTCTTTTGTGGCTCTAGGCAGGAAGATGCTGAGGATCTCCCAGAGAGGCTCAGCAGGCAGTAGGATTGTGCCTGCATCTCACTCTGGAAATGCCAGTGGCTCAAGTGAGAGCTGTGGGAATGATTTAGAATGCACTGAGAGGGGCCACAGTCCTGCACAGCTCTTACATCAGGAGCAAAGAGCAGCCTGGAGGCTGGGGAAGGCTGGAGCTGTACCACTGTGTGCTCATCCCTCACCTTCATGGGGAGCTGCCCCCAGAGTTGCTAAGTATGACTTTGATGGTTCTCCTGTTGGGTGTATTTTGGAGCAGCTGTTATCTGTGGCTTTTTACGGTGATCCCGTGGAAAGCAGCCACTTGCCTGCTGTGATGAACTCAAAACTAATACTAATACCTCATTCCCTTTGGTTTTATTTGGCTTTTTAAATCTATTTGTTTGATTGGTTTGCGTGGGTTTGTTTGTTTCTGGGTTTTGTCTGTTTTGGTTTGAGTTTTTTGTTTGCTTTTTCATAAGACTCAGGTGAAGTTGGCAAAGCCAAATTTAAGAGAATGTACACCAGGCTTGACTTTCCAGAAATTACTTTTGGCTGGGTTTAATGGAAACCTCCAGGCTCAGGATCACCAGTACTTTGGCAGGTTTTGCTCTGCAACATCAGTCTGCCCAGACTCTGCTCGGTGTTTCACAAATGGAGAAGACAATGGATATTGTGCCAAGCTTCCTCTCAAACAGCCAAAACTGCAACTGCATGAGAGAAAAAAAGAAAAAAACAGAGACTATATTCACCAATTAGTGCAGAACCAGTGTCCCACTGTTTTGACCTCCACTGTTATTAATTTTGTACATTGAGAGGCAAAGCTGGGCCTAAAGCTTCCATTTCTCCATTCCTGATGCCATTTGACTCCAGCCTGGACTCCCCCTGATCACACTGCCTGCTGTCCACGTGGGGCTGGGGATGCTCAGCCTGGAAAGAGGAGACCCTGGGGAGGCCTCACTGCAGCTCTGCAGCACTGCAAGGGTGCCACAAGAAAGACTGGGACAGAGTGTTCCACAGGGCCTGTGGCAACAGGACAAGGGGGGACGGCTTTCAGCTGCAGGAGGCTGATTGAAGCTGGATCTGAGGAAGCTGCTCTTTGCCACTGAGGGTGCTGAGGCACTGGCCCAGGCTGTGGATGCTCCATCCTTGGGAACAGGGCTCTGAGCACCATGCTCTGGGGGAACGTTGCTAAGCATGGAACCAAAGGCTCTCTAGCTCAATGGACATGTCACAATCCATGTCCCATCTGGAACTGCCAGCACCCAGCAAGCAGCACAACACAACCGCTGGCCCTGGGCTCAGCACACGCTGCACGCTGCTCCTGCTGCTCCTGTCACCCTTCTTGTTCCTGCCCAGATAGCTCAACTCTCCAGTCTCCAAAGCTGCCTAAGGCCTGGATTGTGCCATCCATCCCTGCAGGATGCTGGCATTTGTCCTGAGGAAGGTACGGTGCCATTCCATGGAGGTGGATCCCCCCAGCTGCCCGGGTGTGGGCTGGAGTTCTCGGCGGATGGGGTGGGACAGGGACCCCACTCTGAGGTTTTGCTACCTCTGCAGGCTGTGGCAGGCAGAGAGGACAAGATGGAGGTGGACACACAGGCTGATAGAGAGGAAAAGATGGAAGTGGACGGAGAAAAGACAGGAGAGGAAGAGATGGAGGTGGACACCCCAATTGATACGGAGGAGGAGATGGAGGTGGATGGAGAGCAGACTGGAGAGGAAGAGATGGAGGTGGATGTGGATGTGGAAGAGGAGATGGACTTGGACATGGAAGAGTACACCGAGGACATGGACATAGATGAAAAAGATGAAGAGGAGGCCATGGTCCTGGGATGAAGACCAATGCCAGCAGCAGGACAGGCATGTGGTCCCCACAGGCAGAGTGGGTTCCCTGCAGCCAGGCTGGGGCGGGGCTGGTCTGGGTGGTCTCTGCTCAGGCCCGTGGTACCCAGTGCATTGGGTTCTGGTGGCCATGCCCAGCCTGCCCTGTGCTTGCTTTGGGCCACACAAGCCCCATCCCAGTGCCTAAGGCCCAGCCCCCAGACCCAGCCAGCCTCAGCTCTGGCAGCTGAGTCCTGCTGTGCTAGCCTTGGGACACACGGAAGAGCCCTCTGTGCCTGACTGCAGTGACCATGGCACCTGCTTTTCTTCCTGGAGTGATGGAGATCACGGACAGAGATGGCACCCTTTTGTACATAGTTTTTACAGTTTGTTGTTGCCTTTAGGATATAGGTTTTAGGGCGTTGTTTTGTCTTCTGTAAATACATTTCAGATATTGTTGTTAGATATGTTCTTAGGTATATACCTTCTATAAACTGTTGTTATTACAAATATTCTTACAAATCTAGATGTGTTCTGTGTTTTCATTGCTGTTCTTCTGTAAATAAACAACCGTGATTTTTCCCACCCCAGTTCTCTTTCCATTTGCTTCGGGCACAGGCAGTATTGGCCAAGTTGCGGTTGCACTTGCTCCAGGTTCCCAGGGCTGGAGGTTCATGGGGGAGCTGGCACAGCCACCCCAGGAGTGGTTGTCCCACTCAGAGGGTCCCGCTGACAGAGGTCACTGTCTCCTTGCAGTCTCTCTGGACACACTGGGGAGCTGCAGGGGCAAATCCCAGCGTGCCCTGTCCCATGGGATCCCATGTTGGGACTCAATGTCCCAGCCAGGGTGAGCACTGCTTGTGGCCCTGGGCTCAGCATGGCAGGCCTGGTGCTCACGCCAGTGCAGACTTCAAGCTGGCCATGCACAGCTCCGTGTTTCTCCCAAAAATATCACTGCTGCAGCACCTGGGGGTTCCCCAGTGCTTGGCTTTTTATCCCCACTGCATGGAGGATCACATGGCAGGACAAAGGATGGATCCCATGTGGCATCCAACCTGCCCTGATCCAGGCTGGGCACAGCCTGATGAACGATGAACACATCTCGCAGGGACATGGAAACTTCCCCTGAAAACCCAGTTCAGGGAGAGCCTGAGCTCTTTTGTGGCTCTAGGCAGGAAGATGCTGAGGATCTCCCAGAGAGGCTCAGCAGGCAGTAGGATTGTGCCTGCATCTCGCTCTGGAAATGCCAGGGGCTCAAGTGAGAGCTGTGGGAATGATTTAGAATGCACTGAGAGGGGCCACAGTCCTGCACGGCTCTTACATCAGGAGCAAAGGGCAGCCTGGAGGCTGGGGAAGGCTGGAGCTGTACCACTGTGTACTCATCCCTCACCTTCATGGGGAGCTGCCCCCAGAGTTGCTAAGTATGACTTTGATGGTTCTCCCGTTGGGTGTATTTTGGAGCAGCTGTTATCTGTGTTTTTTTATGGTGATCCTGTGGAAAGCAGCCATTTGCCTGCCGTGATGAACTCAAAACTAATACTAATTCCTCATTCCCTTTGGTTTCATCTGGGCTATTTTAGTCTCTGTGTTTGATTGGTTTGCGTGGGTTTGTTTGCTTTTGGGTTTTGTCTGTTTTGGTTTGAGTTTTCTGTTTGCTTTTTCATAAGACTCAGGTGAAGTTGGCATAGCCAAACTCAAGAAAATGTACACCAGGCTTGACTTTCCAGAAATTACTTTTGGCTGGGTTTAATTGAATCCTCCAGGCTCAGGATCACCAGTACATTGGCAGGTTTTGCTCTGCAACATCAGCTTGCCCAGACTCTGCTCGGTGTCTCACAAATGGAGAAGACAGTGGATATTGTGCCAAGCTTCCTTTCAAACAGCCAAACCTGCATCAGCATGACAGAAAAAAAGAAAAAACCAGAGACTATATTCACCAATTAGAGCAGAACCAGTGTCCCACCATCTTGCCCTCCACTGTTATTAATTTTGTACATTTAGAGGCAAAGCTGGGCCTAAAGCTTCCATCTCTCAGTTCCTGATGCCATTTGACTCCAGCCTGGACTCCCCCTGATCACACTGCCTGCTGTCCACGTGGGGCTGGGGATGCTCAGCCTGGAAAGAGGAGACCCTGGGGAGGCCTCACTGCAGCTCTGCAGCACTGCAAGGGTGCCACAAGAAAGACTGGGACAGAGTGTTCCACAGGGCCTGTGGCAACAGGACAAGGGGGGACGGCTTTCAGCTGCAGGAGGCTGATTGAAGCTGGATCTAAGGAAGCTGCTCTTTGCCACTGAGGCTGCTGAGGCAGTGGCCCAGGCTGTGGATGCCCCATCCTTGGGAACAGGGCTCTGAGCACCATGCTCTGGGGGAACGTTGCTAAGCATGGAACCAAAGGCTCTCTAGCTCAATGGTCATGTCACAATCCATGTCCCATCTGGAACTGCCAGCAGCCAGCAAGCAGCACAACACAACCGCTGGCCCTGGGCTCAGCACACGCTGCACGCTGCTCCTGCTGCTCCTGTCACCCTTCTTGTTCCTGCCCAGATAGCTCAACTCTCCAGTCTCCAAAGCTGCCTAAGGCCTGGATTGTGCCATCCATCCCTGCAGGATGCTGGCATTTGTCCTGAGGAAGGTACGGTGCCATTCCATGGAGGTGGATCCCCCCAGCTGCCCGGGTGTGGGCTGGAGTTCTCGGCGGATGGGGTGGGACAGGGACCCCACTCTGAGGTTTTGCTACCTCTGCAGGCTGTGGCAGGCAGAGAGGACAAGATGGAGGTGGACACACAGGCTGATAGAGAGGAAAAGATGGAAGTGGACGGAGAAAAGACAGGAGAGGAAGAGATGGAGGTGGACACCCCAATTGATACGGAGGAGGAGATGGAGGTGGATGGAGAGCAGACTGGAGAGGAAGAGATGGAGGTGGATGTGGATGTGGAAGAGGAGATGGACTTGGACATGGAAGAGTACACCGAGGACATGGACATAGATGAAAAAGATGAAGAGGAGGCCATGGTCCTGGGATGAAGACCAATGCCAGCAGCAGGACAGGCATGTGGTCCCCACAGGCAGAGTGGGTTCCCTGCAGCCAGGCTGGGGCGGGGCTGGGCTGGGTGGTCTCTGCTCAGGCCCGTGGTACCCAGTGCATTGGGTTCTGGTGGCCATGCCCAGCCTGTCCTGTGCTTGCTTTGGGCCACACAAGCCCCATCCCAGTGCCTAAGGCCCAGCCCCCAGACCCAGCCAGCCTCAGCTCTGGCAGCTGAGTCCTGCTGTGCTAGCCTTGGGACACACAGAAGACCTCTCTGTGCCTGACTGCAGTGACCATGGCACCTGCTTTTCTTCCTGGAGTGATGGAGATCACGGACAGAGATGGCACCCTTTTGTACATAGTTTTTACAGTTTGTTGTTGCCTTTAGGATATAGGTTTTAGGGCGTTGTTTTGTCTTCTGTAAATACATTTCAGATATTGTTGTTAGATATGTTCTTAGGTATATACCTTCTATAAACTGTTGTTATTACAAATATTCTTACAAATCTAAATGTGTTCTGTATTTTCATCGCTGTTCTTCTGTAAATAAACAACCGTGATTTTTCCCACCCCAGTTCTCTTTCCATTTGCTTCAGGCACAGGCAGTATTGGCCAAGTTGTGGTTTCCACTTGCTCCAGGTTCCCAGGGCTGGAGGTTCATGGGGGAGCTGGCACAGCCACCCCAGCAGTGGTTGTCCCACACAGAGGGTCCCGCTGACAGAGGTCACTGTCTCCTTGCAGTCTCTCTGGACACACTGGGGAGCTGCAGGGGCAAATCCCAGCGTGCCCTGTCCCATGGGATCCCATGCTGGGACTCAGTGTCCCAGCCCGGGTGAGCACTGCTTGTGGCCCTGGGCTCAGCATGGCAGGCCTGGTGCTCACACCAGTGCAGACCTCAAGCTGGCCATGCACAGCTCCGTGTTTCTCCCAAAAATATCACTGCTGCAGCACCTGGGGTTCCCCAGTGCTTGGCTTTTTATCCCCACTGCATGGAGGATCACATGGCAGGGCAAAGGATGGATCCCATGTGGCATCCAAGCTGCCCTGATCCAGGCTGGGCACAGCCTGATGAACGATGAACACATCTCGCAGGGATATGGAAACCTCCCCTGAAAACCCAGTTCAGGCAGAGCTTGAGCTCTTTTGTGGCTCTAGGCAGGAAGATGCTCAGGATCTCCCAGGGAGGCTCAGCAGGCAGTAGGATTGTGCCTGGATCTCGCTCTGGACATGCCAGTGGCTCAAGTGAGAGCTGTGGGAATGATTTAGAATGCACTGAGAGGGGCCACAGTCCTGCAAGGCTCTTACATCAGGAGCAAAGAGCAGCCTGGAGGCTGGGGAAGGCTGGAGCTGTACCACTGTGTGCTCATCCCTCACCTTCAAGGGCAGCTGCCCCCAGAGTTGCTATGTATCACTTTGATGGTTCTCCCGTTGGGTGTATTTTGGAGCAGCTGTTATCTGTGGCTTTTTATGGTGATCCCGTGGAAAGCAGCCACCTGCCTGCTGTGATGAACTCAAAACTAATCCTAACTCCTCATTCCCTTTGGTTTTATTTGGATTTTTTAAATCTATTTGTTTGATTGGTTTGCGTGGGTTTGTTTGCTTCTGGGTTTTGTCGGTTTTGATTTGAGTTTTTTGTTTGCTTTATTATAAGACTCAGGTGAAGTTGGCATAGCCAAACTCAAGAAAATGTACACCAGGCTTGACTTTCCAGAAATTACTTTTGGCTGGGTTTAATGGAATCCTCCAGGCTCAGGATCACCAGTACATTGGCAGGTTTTGCTCTGCAACATCAGCTTGCCCAGACTCTGCTCGGTGTTTCACAAATGGAGAAGACAATGGATATTGTGCCAAGCTTCCTTTCAAACAGCCAAACCTGCATCAGCAGGACAGAAAAAAAGAAAAAAACAGAAACTATATTCACCAATTAGAGCAGAACCAGTGTCCCACCATCTTGCCCTCCACTCTTATTAATTTTGTACATTTAGAGGCAAAGCTGGGCCTAAAGCTTCCATCTCTCAGTTCCTGATGCCATTTGACTCCAGCCTGGACTCCCCCTGATCACACTGCCTGCTGCCCACGTGGGGCTGGGGATGCTCAGCCTGCAAAGAGGAGACCCTGGGGAGGCCTCACTGCAGCTCTGCAGCACTGCAAGGGTGCCACAAGAAAGACTGGGACAGAGTGTTGCACAGGGCCTGTGGCAACAGGACAAGGGGGGACGGCTTTCAGCTGCAGGAGGCTGATTGAAGCTGGATCTAAGGAAGCTGCTCTTTGCCACTGAGGGTGCTGAGGCAGTGGCCCAGGCTGTGGATGCCCCATCCTTGGGAACAGGGCTCTGAGCACCATGCTCTGGGGGAATGTTGCTAAGCATGGAACCAAAGGCTCTCTAGCTGAATGGTCATGTCACAATCCATGTCCCATCTAGAACTGCCAGCAGCCAGCAAGCAGCACAACACAACCGCTGGCCCTGGGCTCAGCACACGCTGCACGCTGCTCCTGCTGCTCCTGTCACCCTTCTTGTTCCTGACCCGATACCTCATCTCTTCAGTCTCCAAAGCTGCCTAAGGCCTGGATTGTGTCATCCATCCCTGCAGGATGCTCACATTTGTCCTGAGGAAGGTACGGTGCCATTCCATGGAGGTGGATCCCCCCAGCTGCCCGGGTGGGCTGGAGTTCTGGGGGGATGGGGTGGGACAGGGACTCCACTCTGAGATTTTGCTACCTCTGCAGGCCGTGGAAAGCAGAGAGGATAAGATCTTGGTGGACACGCAATCTGATAGAGAGGAGGAGATGGAAGTGGAGGGAGAAAAGACGGGAGAGGAAGAGATGGAGGTGGACACACCAATTGATAAGGAGGAGGAGATGGAGGTGGATGGAGGACAGACTGGAGAGGAAGAGATGGAGGTGGATGTGGATGTGGAAGAGGAAATGGATGTGGACATGGAAGAGTACACCGAGGACATGGACATAGATGAAAAAGATGAAGAGGAGGCCATGGTCCTGGGATGAAGGGCGATGCCAGCAGAAGGACAGGCATGTGGTCCCCACAGGCAGAGTGGGTTCCCTGCAGCCGTGCTGGGGCGGGGCTGGGCTGGGTGGTCTCTGCTCAGGCCCATGGTACCCAGTGCATTGGATTCTGGTGGCCATGCCCAGCCTGTCCTGTGCTTGCTTTGGGCCACACAAGCCCCATGGCAGTGCCTGGGGCCCAGCCCCCAGACCCAGCCAGCCTCAGCTCTGGCAGCAGAGTCCCCCTGTGCCAGCCTGGGGACACACGGAAGAGCCCTCTGTGCCTGACTGCAGTGACCATGGCACCTGCTTTTCTTCCTGGAGTGATGGAAATCCCGGACAGAGATGGCACCCTTTTGTACATAGTTTTTAGAGTTTGTTGTTGCCTTTAGGATATAGGGTTTAGGGCTTTGTTTTTGCTTCTGTAAATACATTTCAAATACTGTTGTTAGATATGTTCTTAGGTATATACTTTCTATAAATTGTTGTTATTACAAATATTCTTACAAATCTAGATGTGTTCTGTGTTTTCATCGCTGTTCTTCTGTAAATAAACAACCGTGATTTTTCCCACCCCAGTTCTCTTTCCATTTGCTTCAGGCACAGGCAGTATTGGCCAAGTTGTGGTTTCCACTTGCTCCAGGTTCCCAGGGCTGGAGGTTCATGGAGGAGCTTGCACAGCCACCCCAGCAGTGGTTGTCCCACTCAGAGGGTTCCGCTGACAGAGGTCACTGTCTCCTTGCAGTCTCTCTGGACACACTGGGTAGCTGCAGGGGCAAATCCCAGCGTGCCCTGTCCCATGGGATCCCATGTTGGGACTCAGTGTCTCAGCCAGGGTGAGCACTGCTTGTGGCCCTGGGCTCAGCATGGCAGGCCTGGTGCTCACACCAGTGCAGACTTCAAGCTGGCCATGCACAGCTCCGTGTTTCTCCCAAAAATATCACTGCTGCAGCATCTGGGGTTCCCCAGTGCTTGGCTTTTTATCCCCACTGCATGGAGGATCACATGGCAGGGCAAAGGATGGATCCCATGTGGCATCCAACCTGCCCTGATCCAGGCTGGGCACAGCCTGATGAACGATGAACACATCTCGCAGGGACATGGAAAGCTCCCCTGAAAACCCAGTTCAGGGAGAGCCTGAGCTCTTTTGTGGCTCTAGGCAGGAAGATGCTCAGGATCTCCCAGGGAGGCTCAGCAGGCAGTAGGATTGTGCCTGCATCTCGCTCTGGACATGCCAGTGGCTCAAGTGAGAGCTGTGGGAATGATTTAGAATGCACTGAGAGGGGCCACAGTCCTGCAAGGCTCTTACATCAGGAGCAAAGAGCAGCCTGGAGGCTGGGGAAGGCTGGAGCTGTACCACTGTGTGCTCATCCCTCACCTTCATGGGGAGCTGCCCCCAGAGTTGCTATGTATCACTTTGATGGTTCTCCCGTTGGGTGTATTTTGGAGCAGCTGTTATCTGTGGCTTTTTATGGTGATCCCGTGGAAAGCAGCCACTTGCCTGCTGTGATGAACTTAAAAACTAATCCTAACTCCTCATTCCCTTTGGTTTTATTTGGATTTTTTAAATCTATTTGTTTGATTGGTTTGCGTGGGTTTGTTTGCTTCTGGGTTTTGTCTGTTTTGGTTTGAGTTTTTTGTTTGCTTTTTCATAAGACTCAGGTGAAGTTGGCAAAGCCAAATTTAAGAGAATGTACACCAGGCTTGACTTTCCAGAAATTACTTTTGGCTGGGTTTAATGGAATCCTCCAGGCTCAGGATCACCAGTACATTGGCAGGTTTTGCTCTGCAACATCAGCTTGCCCAGACTCTGCTCGGTGTTTCACAAATGGAGAAGACAATGGATATTGTGCCAAGCTTCCTTTCAAACAGCCAAACCTGCATCAGCATGACAGAAAAAAAGGAAAAAACAGAGACTATATTCACCAATTAGAGCAGAACCAGTGTCCCACCATCTTGCCCTCCACTCTTATTAATTTTGTACATTTAGAGGCAAAGCTGGGCCTAAAGCTTCCATCTCTCAGTTCCTGATGCCATTTGACTCCAGCCTGGACTCCCCCTGATCACACTGCCTGCTGTCCACGTGGGGCTGGGGATGCTCAGCCTGGAAAGAGGAGACCCTGGGGAGGCCTCACTGCAGCTCTGCAGCACTGCAAGGGTGCCACAAGAAAGACTGGGACAGAGTGTTCCACAGGGCCTGTGGCAACAGGACAAGGGGGGACGGCTTTCAGCTGCAGGAGGCTGATTGAAGCTGGATCTAAGGAAGCTGCTCTTTGCCACTGAGGGTGCTGAGGCACTGGCCCAGGCTGTGGATGCTCCATCCTTGGGAACAGAGCTCTGAGCACCATGCTCTGGGGGAATGTTGCTAAGCATGGAACCAAAGGCTCTCTAGCTCAATGGTCATGTCACAATCCATGTCCCACCTGGAACTGCTAGCAGCCAGCAAGCAGCACAACACAACCGCTGGCCCTGGGCTCAGCACATGCTCCACGCTGCTCCTGCTGCTCCTGTCACCCTTCTTGTTCCTGCCCCGATACCTCAGAGCATCAGTCTCCAAAGCTGCCTAAGGCCTGGATTGTGTCATCCATCCCTGCAGGATGCTGACATTTGTCCTGAGGAAGGTACGGTGCCATTCCATGGAGGTGGATCCCCCCAGCTGCCCGGGTGGGCTGGAGTTCTGGGGGGATGGGGTGGGACAGGGACTCCACTCTGAGGTTTTGCTACCTCTGCAGGCCGTGGAAAG
Organism: Lonchura striata; assembly: GCF_050655825.1. NCBI lineage: Eukaryota > Metazoa > Chordata > Aves > Passeriformes > Estrildidae > Lonchura > Lonchura striata. The sequence goes on from NC_140738.1 coordinate 8,555,634, forward strand.
CAGAGAGGACAAGATCTTGGTGGACACGCAATATGATAGAGAGGAGGAGATGGAAGTGGAGGGAGAAAAGACAGGAGAGGAAGAGATGGAGGTGGACACACCAATTGATAAGGAGGAGGAGATGGAGGTGGATGGAGGACAGACTGGAGAGGAAGAGATGGAGGTGGATGTGGATGTGGAAGAGGAAATGGATGTGGACATGGAAGAGTACACCGAGGACATGGATGTTGATTAAAAAGATGAAGAGGAGGCCATGGTCCTGCGATGAAGACCAATGCCAGCAGCAGGACAGGCATGTGGTCCCCACAGGCAGAGTGGGTTCCCTGCAGCCGTGCTGGGGCGGGGCTGGGCTGGGTGGTCTCTGCTCAGGCCCGTGGTACCCAGTGCATTGGATTCTGGTGGCCATGCCCAGCCTGTCCTGTTGTTGCTCTGGGCCACACAAGCCCCATGGCAGTGCCTGGGGCCCAGCCCCCAGACCCAGCCAGCCTCAGCTCTGGCAGCAGAGTCCCCCTGTGCCAGCCTGGGGACACACGGAAGAGCCCTCTGTGCCTGACTGCAGTGACCATGGCACCTGCTTTTCTTCCTGGAGTGATGGAGATCCCGGACAGAGATGGCACCCTTTTGTACATAGCTTTTCGAGTTTGTTGTTGCCTTTAGGATATAGGGTTTAGGGCTTTGTTTTTGCTTCTGTAAATACATTTCAAATACTGTTGTTAGATATGTTCTTAGGTATATACTTTCTATAAACTGTTGTTAATACAAATATTCTTACAAATCTAAATGTGTTCTGTATTTTCATCGCTGTTCTTCTGTAAATAAACAACCGTGATTTTTCCCACCCCAGTTCTCTTTCCATTTGCTTCTGGCACAGGCAGTATTGGCCAAGTTGCGGTTTCCACTTGCTCCAGGTTCCCATGGCTGGAGGTTCATGGGGGAGCTGGCACAGCCACCCCAGGAGTGGTTGTCCCACTCAGAGGGTTCCGCTGACAGAGGTCACTGTCTCCTTGCAGTCTCTCTGGACACACTGGGTAGCTGCAGGGGCAAACCACAGCGTGCCCTGTCCCATGGGATCCCATGTTGGGACTCAATGTCCCAGCCAGGGTGAGCACTGCTTGTGGCCCTGGGCTCAGCATGGCAGGCCTGGTGCTCACAGCAGTGCAGACTTGAAGCTGGCCATGCACAGCTCCGTGTTTCTCCCAAAAATATCACTGCTGCAGCACCTGGGGTTCCCCAGTGCTTGGCTTTTTATCCCCACTGCATGGAGGATCACATGGCAGGGCAAAGGATGGATCCCATGTGGCATCCAACCTGCCCTGATCCAGGCTGGGCACAGCCTGATGAACGATGAACACATCTCGCAGGGACATGGAAAGCTCCCCTGAAAACCCAGTTCAGGGAGAGCCTGAGTTCTTTTGTGGCTCTGGGCCGGAAGATGCTCAGGATCTCCCAGGGAGGCTCAGCAGGCAGTAGGATTGTGCCTGGATCTTGCTCTGGACATGCCAGTGGCTCAAGTGAGAGCTGTGGGAATGATTTAGAATGCACTGAGAGGGGCCACAGTCCTGCAAGGCTCTTACATCAGGAGCAAAGAGCAGCCTGGAGGCTGGGGAAGGCTGGAGCTGTACCACTGTGTGCTCATCCCTCACCTTCAAGGGCAGCTGCCCCCAGAGTTGCTATGTATCACTTTGATGGTTCTCCCGTTGGGTGTATTTTGGAGCAGCTGTTATCTGTGGCTTTTTATGGTGATCCTGTGGAAAGCAGCCATTTGCCTGCTGTGATGAACTCAAAAGTAATATTAACTCCTCATTCCCTTTGGTTTTATTTGGATTTTTTAAATCTGTTTGTTTGATTGGTTTGCGTGGGTTTGTTTGCTTCTGGGCTTTGTCGGTTTTGGTTTGAGATTTTGTTTGCTTTATTATAAGACTCAGGTGAAGTTGGCATAGCCAAACTAAAGAAAATGTACACCAGGCTTGACTTTCCAGAAATTACTTTTGGCTGGGTTTAATGGAATCCTCCAGGCTCAGGATCACCAGTACATTGGCAGGTTTTGCTCTGCAACATCAGCTTGCCCAGACTCTGCTCGGTGTTTCACAAATGGAGAAGACAATGGATATTGTGCCAAGCTTCCTTTCAAACAGCCAAACCTGCATCAGCATGACAGAAAAAAAGAAAAAAACAGAGACTATATTCACCAATTAGAGCAGAACCAGTGTCCCACCATCTTGCCCTCCACTCTTATTAATTTTGTACATTGAGAGGCAAAGCTGGGCCTAAAGCTTCCATCTCTCCGTTCCTGATGCCATTTGACTCTAGCCTGGACTCCCCCTGATCACACTGCCTGCGGTCCACGTGGGGCTGGGGATGCTCAGCCTGCAAAGAGGAGACCCTGGGGAGGCCTCACTGCAGCTCTGCAGCACTGCAAGGGTGCCACAAGAAAGACTGGGACAGAGTGTTGCACAGGGCCTGTGGCAACAGGACAAGGGGGGACGGCTTTCAGCTGCAGGAGGCTGATTGAAGTTGGAGCTGAGGAAGCTGCTCTTTGCCACTGAGGCTGCTGAGGCACTGGCCCAGGCTGTGGATGCCCCAGGCTTGGGAACAGGCCTCTGAGCACCATGCTCTGGGGGAATGTTGCTAAGCATGGAACCAAAGGCTCTCTAGCTCAATGGTCATGTCACAATCCATGTCCCATCTGGAACTGCCAGCAGCCAGCAAGCAGCACAACACAACCGCTGGCCCTGGGCTCAGCACACGCTGCACGCTGCTCCTGCTGCTCCTGTCACCCTTCTTGTTCCTGCCCCGATACCTCAGAGCATCAGTCTCCAAAGCTGCCTAAGGCCTGGATTGTTTCATCCATCCCTGCAGGATGCTGACATTTGTCCTGAGGAAGGTACGGTGCCATTCCATGGAGGTGGATCCCCCCAGCTGCCTGAGTGGGCTGGAGTTCTGGGGGGATGGGGTGGGACAGGGACCCCACTCTGAGGTTTTGCTACCTCTGCAGGCTGTGGCAGGCAGAGAGGACAAGATGGAGGTGGACACACAGGCTGATAGAGAGGAGGAGATGGAAGTGGAGGGAGAAAAGACAGGAGAGGAAGAGATGGAGGTGGACACACCAATTGATAAGGAGGAGGAGATGGAGGTGGATGGAGGACAGACTGGAGAGGAAGAGATGGAGGTGGATGTGGAAGAGGAAATGGATGTGGACATGGAAGAGTACACCGAGGACATGGATGTTGATTAAAAAGATGAAGAGGAGGCCATGGTCCTGGGATGAAGAGCGATGCCAGCAGCAGGACAGGCATGTGGTCCCCACAGGCAGAGTGGGTTCCCTGCAGCCGTGCTGGGGCGGGGCTGGGCTGGGTGGTCTCTGCTCAGGCCCGTGGTACCCAGTGCATTGGATTCTGGTGGCCTTGCCCAGCCTGTCCTGTGCTTGCTCTGGGCCACACAAGCCCCATGGCAGTGCCTGGGGCCCAGCCCCCAGACCCAGCCAGCCTCAGCTCTGGCAGCAGAGTCCCCCTGTGCCAGCCTGGGGACACACGGAAGAGCCCTCTGTGCCTGACTGCAGTGACCATGGCACCTGCTTTTCTTCCCGGACTGATGGAGATCCCGGACAGAGATGGCACCTTTTGTACATAGTTTTTAGAGTTTTTTGCTGCCTTTAGGATATAGGTTTTAGGGCGTTGTTTTTTCTTCTGTAAATACATTTCAGATATTGTTGTTAGATATGTTCTTAGGTATATACCTTCTATAAACTGTTGTTATTACAAATATTCTTACAAATCTAAATGTGTTCTGTGTTTTCATCGCTGTTCTTCTGTAAATATACAGCCGTGATTTTTCCCACCCCAATTCTCTTTCCATTTGCTTCAGGCACAGGCAGTATTGGCCAAGTTGCGGCTTCCACTTGCTCCAGGTTCCCAGGGCTGGAGGTTCATGGAGGAGCTGGCACAGCAACCCCAGGAGTGGTTGTCCCACTCAGAGGGTCCCGCTGACAGAGGTCACTGTCTCCTTGCAGTCTCTCTGGACACACTGGGTAGCTGCAGGGGCAAATCCCAGTGTGCCCTGTCCCATGGGATCCCATGTTGGAGCAGGGCTGAACCTGTGTTGTCCTGCAGAGCCTCATCCATGGCTATTCCTTGGGTAGCCCCAGTGATAGTAAAAGGGTTTTTAAATCTTAGGGTTTTAGGTTTAACAGGAAAAATAAGCTTAGTAGGCCCTGGAAAAATAAATACCCTAAGCACCAGAAGATCTTGTACTCGCTAGAACTGCACCTGTGTATCTAGTACATGATAAATTATAGAATAGTTAGATGTGATGATTGTTTAGTAATTAAATATAATTACTCTTTAATCATTAGAATAATCATGAGAAACTGTGGTCAGGGACCTAAGAAAGATCACAAGAATCTCATGTCAATGTATATAATAGAACAATATAATTTTAATAATAAATATGTGAGTTATGTAACGATAGAATATAAAATACTTTCAGCTCGAAAGCCATGTTGGAGTCAGATTTGGGTCTGTACCCCTGACTCCCAGCGCTCTTAGTAAATCACCTGCATATAATCATATCCCGTGATTATGTGTGTTCCAGAACGCTAACACCCAGGCCAGCCAGGGTGCACTGGGCTGTGGGCAACCCCTGTTCCTGGGCATCCTGAGGGGCTGGAGCAGCCTGGAGGCAGCCTCAGCACAGGGGCCTTGGTCCTACATAGACCGAGATTTCCTTTGGTGCCACGTCCCCGCCCCAGACCACTGTCCTCAGCCTCAGCTAGCTCTCCTGCAGGGTGAGTAGGGTGAGTGGAAGCACCCTCTGCTGTACCCGGCTGGGCTTTGGAGAGTGCTTTGTGGGTCCTGAGGTCGCTGCTGATTCCAACGGCGAGGAAATGAGGAGAGACACTCGTTGGGGGCAAAAATCCGATGTTTATTGAGGTCCTTGGGTCCAACAGCACCGGAGGGGGCCAGCCAACAAGTGCAACTCGGGGGTGCTGGCAACATGTTACATAGGGAGAGGGCGGGGGGGCCGATCAGCCAGTGGGGAACAGACAGGAGTGACTCTGTGGGGATTTACATCTGGGGATCCAGTGAGGGATGGGCAGGGTAGGGGTCCCAGGACCTCATCCAATCACTCGGTGCCCTGGATGGAAGTTTCCAGAGGTAGAGGAAGGGGCACCGAGTGACAGACAAGGCACTTGGAAGGGGGCAAGGAACTGGCTTGGCATTTTCTAGGGAAACTGACACTTGGGGAAAGGCGGGAAAACTCAGGGAGAAACCAATACAGTATGGGGGTACACTGGAACAAACCATGACAGAATAAAGATGTAATAAAACATATAAAACCGCAACTCCACAGTTTGGTTAATAAAATTGTTAGAGAGATGCCCCTGCCCCAATTAAGGTGCTAACAAGACCAAATCCAAAGTGGATTTTATTGAACAGTAAATGTGAGGTAGAGAGAGACATGGAAAAAGAAAAGGGGAGAGAGCAAGGGAGTGACAGGGACAGAGATCTCCCCTGGGGCAGGGCAAGTGTGACATTGTCCCCTGTGTGCGTGGCCTTCCCAGGGTGGGGGTTTTACACCTGAGCCAGTTTGGGTAAGGGGGGTGGTGTTCACCCCCCACCCCGAGCAGGGATTGCCTCACTGTTTCAGGTTACAATGTCAGATGTAACCAAAAGTGTTTTCAGTCCCCATCTCCATAAACTGTTATCAACAGGTGGGGCAGTGTTCTTTATCTCTTCCATGGCTCAGCCCTGATAACGCCCTGCAGGGGCCATCTTCTGTTAATGGGCCATTGAGTGTCACTGCAGCACTGATAAAATTACATCATCCCATTGTGGGATGCTCCGCCCAGGGGGAGGAACCAAGCATTCCTGCCTGGATATAATCTCACCATTTGCAACACCACAACCACCTTGCCTACTGGATTCCCAGAGGACAAGAGCTCCATAACCACCACTGGACCTTCAGAGGAAGACCAGACCCTTCTACAGGATCACTGCTTTAACAGAATCACGTTCATCACTCGAGCTGGACTGCAGCCACAATTTCATCAGACTGCTACCACCACCCTGATTATCAGGGTGTCAGGTTATATCCTGACTTTGTCAGATTAAACCAGTGTTTCTCTATTATTGCCTTGATTTTAATTTTCTTATTCAATTGTCATTCTGTCTTAGACTCTCCCTGGTTTGCCTTCAAACCAGTACAAAACTCACTGTGCTTATCCCTTGTTTTCTTCCCAAAACAGGATTTTCCCATACCCAACCCTTTGCCAGATGGAGAAGGCTATGAGGAAGAGGAAGATGCCCTGGGACACCAAGGCAGGTGAGGAGGAAGTCAGTGCCCCTTTCCCCCTCTCTCCTGCTCCATCTCCCAGCTCAGCCTGGCCCCCTGCTGCAGGACAGCCCCGCTGCCGGTGCCCTCCTGCCGGGGACGCACTGGGGGGATCTCCTTGTCCTTCCCTGTTGCACGGAGGCAAATCCCATCCTCTCCTTGTCCTTCCTCCCCCAGAGCAGGAGCTGCGGATGGAAACCAGGAAGGACAAATCCCTGCAGCAGAACCTCATGGAAGAAGCCATTTTGAGCAACTCCACAGAACAGGAATCCAACAGGGAGGAAAATCCCTGGAGATCTCACAGGAGGAGGGGCTGCAAGCCCAGCCCAGGATGCTCTGAGGAGGAAAGACCCACTCTGGGCCAGGAAGGTGGGCAGAGCTTCAGCCAGAGCTCGGAGCTGGTGGTCCCTGAGAAGCTTCCTGATGGGGAGAAGTCCTACAAGTGTTTGGAGTGTGGGAAGAGCTTCAGGCAGAGCAACAATCTGAAATGACACCTGATGATCCACACCGGAGAATGGGCCTACAAGTGTGGAGAGTGTGGGAAGGGCTTCGGTTGGAGCTCAGAACTCATCAGGCACCAGCGCATCCACACTGGGGAGAGGCCCTATGAGTGTCCCGAGTGTCAGAAGAGGTTTCACACCAGCTTTGATCTCTTCAAACACCAGCGCATTCACACAGATGAGAGGCCCTTCCGCTGCCCCGACTGCGGGAAGGGCTTCAAGCGCAACTCTCACCTTGTCAGGCACCGGCGCATCCACACCGGGGAGAGGCCCTACAAGTGTCCCCAGTGTGGGAAGAGCTTCACCCAGAGCTCTGACTTGACCAAACACCAACGGAGGCACCGGTAAGGGCAACCCTGCGAGTACCCCAACTGCAGGAAGAGCTTCGTGCTCTGCTCCAGCTCCATCCCCCACTGCAGGACCCACATTGGGCACAGGTCTGGTGACCCACATTCCCTGTGATCCATGTTGGGAACAAACCTGGCTGCTTCTCCTGTTGGTTTGGCCCTAATTTTCCTCTGATTCATCTTTATTCTTTAAACACAGCCAAAGCAGGGTTAAATTAAAGAAATTGATCAAAAATATCTGAAGTCCCACCATTTCACAGGAGTTTGAGGGGGAATTTAGGATTTGGGGATGGATTCTGTGTGGAGTGCCCCTGTTGCTAAGAGGTAGGAATTTGATCTCACCCTTCTTGTGTTGTTAACAACTCCTCCCTAGACCCAAACCCTTACTCTACCCCTGGGATACCCTATACAAACCCCACGGCCCTGCCTTTGCCCTGCCTTTCGGGGGTAAGAAATGGATTCTGGAACCAAGACCTGTCTCCTTTGTTCCTGCTGCCGGCAGCTGCACCCTCCCTGAACACTCTGAACTCAACTTCTGGAGAATTTGTGGGTTCTGGGGTGATCTTGGGCAGTGTTCTCCATCTCTTTGCACTCCAAAAGCCAAGAGGGATGGATCTGTCACCACAAAACCACTCAACCCCACTGAAAACAACTGAATTTTAACCTATAAAGGCACAATCCCACCTCAAATTGCTTGTTTCCACCTGAAAAAAACTCAATCCTACACAAAGCTCATTCAATTCCACAGCTGCCAGGGTGAGATGGGGTTGGGAGGAGATTGGGAGAAGTGGGATCTCAGTTTGGAGTGGTGGGATGGGGATTGTGTGGGGCTGGGTGGCTGAAATGTATTTGATAGCAAATAAAACTTTCAGAGTTACTGATTTCTGTCCTATTCATTTTCAGTCAATTGTGTTTGCAGAGTGGCTCCTTCTCAGCTGATTAAATTCATATAAAAATCCCTTTTTAAAATCATCTAACTCAAACAATCTAAAACCTAATATCCAAACAAAACCACCCATCTACAATTAAGTTTTTTAAAAATAATGTAACTTTTTTTGCATACTTAAGGATGTTATTAAAGTTAAATTATTTGCTTAAAATGTATGATAAATTATAGTGGTGTGTTTTTTTTGTGTTTAGTAAATTTGTAATTTAAAATGTTTTACTAAGGTGTGTTAGATTGTATCTTAGTTTTTTGGATATTTTTTATCTTAAGTCTATTAGATAATGAGTTTAAACTTTCAAAAGGTATTTCTTGGTATATAATTTATTTATTTATATTTATTGGTAATGTTACATTAATAGCCATTGTTGTTTTGGGTTAAATCATTATTGGATTATTGTAAGTAAGAGTTGAAATACTGATGTTTCAATTTTTTTTTCTATTTAATTTTAATTATAATTTATTGATTTTATGATAATTTGTTGATAGAATAGGAAGGAAATTCAAAGGCAGGAACATTTTTTCCTGGACAGGAACTGGAATTCCAGACCCGGGGAGTGTGTCGTGGTTTAACACAGAAGGAAGAGGGTCAAGCCAGTCAGTGATTGGGGTTGGATATTGGCACTTGGGGTGACCAATTGAGGCTGGACACGCCTCTGAGAACACAGAGGGGTTAAAAGCAGAATTCCCAGGAGAACTCGCTCTCTCTGGTTCTGGTCAGGGCGCAGTGCAGCCTCTCTCCTGCCCAGCCCGTGGCTGGGTGGGGAGGGGAAGCCCCACAGCCTGACTGAGGTAAGTCCGAAGGGTGGAGGGGATGGAACCGGGCTGGCCCCCTGCAGATGGAAGGGTGGAGAAATCTGGGATGTCTGCGTTCCCCCTCCAGAGTCTCTGTGGAGAGAGAGAGAAAGAGACAGCAAGAGCGGGAAGGGGAGTGGGAGGTGCCCAGCGGGGGAGCTGGAGGTCTGGGCAGAGAGCCCGGCCAGCTGGACGGGGAATTTGGACATTTAATCCCTTCTTGGATGATGAAAGCTTTGTGAAACATTATTCCTCCTCAATTTGAAAGAGAAGAAAAGAGACAGTCTGGGGCCTGAGATGTAAGAAGGAGAAATTCTAGGTGGGAGGAGATGATGGAGTGGTTTTTGGCTAGACTTTCCCTTGTTAGCCATAGACTGAACCAATTTTCTCCTCCAGGAGAGAGACTGTATTTTAGGAGGATGCATGGTAAAGCAAGAGACCTGTGTCATGGTTTGACACGGGAAAAGAATTTTTTCTGGAAGGAAGAGGTCAGTTTGGATATTGACCAATTGAAGGTGGACACGCCTCTGAGAACACAGAGGGGTTAAAAGCAAAATTCCTGGAGAACTCACTCTTTTTTTGGTTCCGGTCAGCAGAGAGTGCAGACCTCCCCTGCCCGGCCGTGGCTGGGTGGGGGAGGGGAAGGCCCATGGCCTGACTGAGGTAGGCCCAAAGGTGGAAGGACTGGAACCAAGCTAGCCTCTGCAAATGGAAGGGTGGAAAAAATCTAAGATGTCTCCGTTCTTCCCCCAGAGTTTCTCTCTTGAGAGAGAGAGAGACAGCAGCAGTTTTTGTCAGCAATACACCACGGGGAAGCAAGGTGTCCAGCTGCTGTGATAGTTGCCGGAGTCTGGGCATCGAACCATCCTGGAGAGTTCAGACTTTTAACCCTTCCTTGAGAAATGAAAGCTTTGTAAATTTTCCTTTCCCCTCCTCAGTTTGAAAGAGAAAAAGAGAGACACCTTAGACCCTGGGATGTTAGAAGGAGGAATTCTAGGTGGGAGGGGGACAAGGAGTGGCTTTACCTGGACTTTTTCCATGTTAGCCACAAACTAAACCAATATTCTCCTCCAAGAAAGACTGTATTTTAGGAGGATGCCAGAACAAAGTCAAGAGACCTGCTTCAGCTGAGAAAAGACAGAAGTGGAGTGAACAGAGAAAAAGTTAGGGGGTTTGTAGTGGTGCCCCTGTCCTCAAAGGAAAGAGAAGAGAAGAGGATCTCTGTTCTTAGACCCCTGGCCCCAGGGGAAAAATGAAAAAATAGGGGGAACTGTGGTCCCAAAAAATAAAAAACTAAACTGTTGTTTTCTCCCCTCTTGGCAGGGCATCCTTAAAAAGAAAAAAATCCTAAAAGCAGTCTGTCCATCCATGCATTGGTGGTAAAAACACTGTGCATGGAAAGGAAAAGGTTCACCATAGCAAACTTTTCTCCGGGCGGTGCCATGTGTGACATGGAAACACAGGATGTAAAGCTGTGTTTTCTTAGGGGGGGTCTGTGGCACAGGAGAGACTCCTGTCGCCCTCAAAAAGCTGAATATCGATTGTCTGGAGGGTGGAAACCTGATTGGGGTCCAGATTGTGTCTCACTGTAGTTTGTTAGAGTTAAGTAGTAGAAAGAGAAATGCTTTGCAAGGTTTTAATTTGATCTTTGTGTGGATTTTTTCCTTTTTTTTTTCCTTTTTTTTCCTTTTTTTTTCCTTTTGTAGTAGTAGCTTAATAAAGTTTTTTTTCTGTTATTAAGCTTAAACCTGCTTTACTCTGTTCTAAATTCCACTTCACAGCATTCAAGGAAGAAATCACATTTTCATGGGGGCACTAGCATTGTGCCAGTGTCAAACCATAACAACCTGCTTCAGCAGCTGAGAAAAAGACAAGAGTGGAGTGAATAGAGAAGAGCTGAGGAGGGTTGTGGTGATGCCCCCTGTCTTCAGAGAAGAAGAAGAGAAGATCTCTGTTCTTGGACCTTCAGCCCCAGGGGGAAATGGGGCGCGACTGCGATCCCAAAAATGAAAAACAGAACTGTTGGTTGTTTTTTTTTTTTTTCCCTCTTGGCAAAGCATCCTTGAAAAGAAAAATCCTAAGAGCAGTCTGACCATGGAGCAGTCTGTCCATGCATGGTGGTGAGAGCACTGGGACATGGAAAGGAGAGTGTCACACTGGCAGATTCTCTCTGGGTGGTGCCATGTGTGACATGGAAACACAAGAGGTGGCAGCTGTGTTTCTTGGGGGTCTATGGCACAGGAGAGACTCCTCTTCCCTTGATGGACTGAGTATTGATCCTCTGAAGGGTGGGAACCTGATTGGGGGTCCAAGTTGTGTCTCACTGTGGTTTGTTGGAAATGGGGGGAGCGAAAAGCAGTGTTTTGGAAGGTTTTAATTTTGGATTTAATTTTTCTTTTCTTGCTTTTTTCATTTTATAGTAGTAGTAGATAATAAAGTTTCTCCTTTGTTATTGAGCTTGGCTCTACTCTGCTCTGTTCCTGATTGCATTTCACAGCAATCATTTGTGGGGTTGCATTTTCATGGGGACGCTAGCATTGTGCCAGTGTCAAACCAGGACACAGGGGCCACCTGACAGGTCCAGCTGACCTTGGAATGTTGATGGCTGCCTTTCATCAGCCCCTGGAGAACTGGGGCTCTGTGCTTTCCTTCCTATGGAAAAGAACCATCCATCTTTCCAGGTGCTCATGGCAAAAATGTATACTCCCCCTGAAAAATTCCCTATATGCAAGGGTTCTCCCAGGAAAAAGCTGCCAGGACAGACAGCTCTGGCTGGCCTTGGCCTCTGGTGGTCACCTCTCATCTCAGGGAAGACTTGAGGAAAATATTTGAACAGGTTTGGCAGCTGGAACATAAATGAGTCTCTCATCCTCTGAAAAATTCAGATGCTCTTCTGATAAAATGTGTATTTTTTTTCTCATTGTGCATTATGCATGAAATATAATTTTCAGCAAAAAAAATATTACTCTTATCACTCTCCCAGTGTTATCTGACACAAAACACCTCGTCTACATATGGATCCAGGTCATCTGTATAAACAAACACAATAAAGAATCCAGCAGGAATTATTTGTCTCTGCTCCCATCTGTCACATCTCCTCTGGAGCTGGAGGTGCAGCCCCAGCACTTGGGAGGGCTCAGGGGGCCACAGGCTCAGCTCCCACACAGAGAACTTGTGGACCTTGGATGATCTCCCTGCCCCTGCCCGCTCAGCCAGGCTGAGATGGACACTGATGGTTCCTGTGCCAGGCTCTCCCAGCCCAGCCCAGCTCCCTGCCAGCTCTGCCAGCTGCCCTGAGCTCTGGGCAGCACCAAGGGCCTCTCCCCAGCACAGCCCAGCCGGCTCTGGCCCCACAGCTCTGCTCAGCCCAGGCTGCTCTGGGCACTGCCCCACGGCCTCAGCCCCTGCCAAGGGCACAGCAGCAGCTGCAGCTCAGCCAGGACTCAGCCCCACCATGGGGGAAGGGGCTTGGCCAAGGCCAAAGGAGCTCCCTGGCTGCCCTGCTCCCCTCTGCCTGAGGTGCTGAGAGCTCTGCAGCCCCTCCTGCCATCCCATCTGCCCAGGCCAGCACAAGAGCCCCGGCCCTGGGGCCCTCCAGAGCTGCTCCTGCTCCAGGCCCAGGGCCCATCCCAGAGCTGGGGCAGCCACAAAGCTGTGCCCATTTCTGCTCATTGCTGCTCTGATGGGGATGGATCCTCAGCCAATTGGAGTCTGCTGATGAATTTTCCTACTCCAGAGGCCTCTTCTTTCTTGAGTCTTCAGTTCAGGAATTCAGTGAGATAAGCTCATAAATATTTGTTCAAAATGCACGAAAAAGAAAAGGTCCTGGGAATATATTTAGTTTTCAATTCTTCTGTGGTTAATGAAACAGATTTCAGAAGTGTATTCAAAGTGAATATACTGTATTGAAAAAAATGCAGAGAGAGCAGTTTTGTCCTGATTTATTTTCCTGCTTATAAATTGGTATCAGCAATGTCCAATTGATATTGACCCCCAGCACCTTCTAATGCAGTCTGAACAGATATGAAAATCAAGATTCTTCATGTCTGACAATCAAAAACACTTTGTCCCAAATCCCTCCCCACTATATTCTGAGGCATTTCTGAGACCGACAGGAATCAAGGACTCTGAGAACAGAGGAAAATATTGTTATTCTGTGGTGCCCCATGGAACCAAGATCCCAGGTGACACAGAACGATCTTGTATCACCAGGGCTCCATTTTGACACTGCAGCACCAAGGAATTCATTGTGGCACTCTGAGGCCATTGTGACCCTGCAGGGCCTTGTGGAACCATGCAGAGCTTTGTGACAGAGCAGGACCTCGTGTCATGATGGGGTCATTGTGACCCTGCAGGGCTCCATGGAACCAAGGGCCCTGAGCTGCTCCTCAGGGACACGTGGAATGAAGGAAACACGTTGGAAACCGTGGTGGCCCTTGGGACCAAGAGGCCATTGTGACACTGTGGGACCAAGGAGAGCATTGCTGCCCTGCCAGACCTCATGGAACCAAGGATCCCCTGTGACACTGCAGGGCCTTGGGGGACCACGGTGACATTGTGACACTGCAGGGCCCAAGGATCCAAGAGACTCTGTGACACCAAGGGGTCCCATGGAACCAAAGGGACATTGTGACACTGGGAGGCTTCATGGAATCATGGACACCATTGGGACACTCTGAGGCTTCATGGAGCCGTGGTGACAGCAATCTGGCTGGGAGTCTGGACCTGCTGGAGGGTAGGAGAGCTCTGCACAGGGCCCTGGACAGGCTGGATCCAGGGCCTAAATCCAACAAGGTGAGGTTTAACAAGTCCAAGTGCCGGGTCCTGCACTTTGGGCACAACAACCCCTGCAGTGCTACAGGCTGGGGACAGAGGGGCTGGACAGCAGCCAGGCAGAAAGGGACCTGCAGGGACTGATGGACAGCAGGCTGGACATGAGCCAGCAGTGTGCCCAGGTGGCCACGAATGCCAATGGCTCCTGGCCTGGATCAGGAATGGTGTGCCAGCAGGACCACAGCAGGGATTCTTCCCCTGTGCTGGGCACTGGTTGGGCAGCACCTCGAGTGCTGTGTCCAGTTCTGGGCCCTCCAATTTAGGCAGGACATGGAGGGGCTGGAGCATGCCCAAAGAAGAGCAACAAGCTGGTGATAGGTCTGGAATACAAGTCCTGTGAGGAGAGGCTGATGTTGATCCTGGAGAAGAGGAGGTTCAGAGGAGACAAGGAGGTGTCAGGGCACAGGTGGGACTTGATGATCTCCAAGGTCTTTTCCAACCTTGCTGATGCTGGGATTCTCTGAAACCACCCTTGGAGCAGTTGCAGGAGGAGCTCTGGGCCTCCTCTTCAAGCTCCAGCAGTCCAGGTCCCTCAGCTTCTCCTCACAGCCCCAAAGCCCATCCTGTCAGTCCTGCAGAGCCTCTGCAGCTCCTCCTCACTGCCCAGAACAGGGAGCCCCACAGCCAGACACAGCAGCCCAGATGTGCCCCCCTGGCCTGGGGTGCCTCTGGCAAGGGAGCAGCACCAGGTACTGCAGGAGCCTGCAGACAATTCCTGCAGCACTTGTGGAAGGATGTGGATGGATGATTCTGCTCCCCAAGGGATGTTCCCAAGGTGCCAAGTCAGGAACTACAATGAGGAGTGGGGCCAGAGAGGAAAGGGCAAACAGGGATGGGCTGTATGCAGGGGAGGGAACAAGGATGGGCAAGAGGAAGAAATTTGTATCAGGAAGAATAAAGAAAGCAAAGGTGAAGCCAAGGAAATGCTCAGGGCAGTTTGGAGGTGGCTGCCAGGCAGCCCTGGCTTTGAGCAGCAGCGTCTGCAGTGGGACAGGATACTCCCAGCTGATGGGAACAAACTTTCTGGCTGGCTGCAGAGGCCAGGACAAAGCTGAGTGGTTTCCCTAGCATCCCCCAGCCCTTCCTGGCTTCAGGGGCTGATGGCATTTGTGCTGCCTCAGGTTCATGTCCCCACAGCACCAGCATGGGGCTGCTCCCGCCTGCTGTGTGCAATGCAAACAGGGGCTGCTGAGCCAGTGCTGCCGTGTCTGTGCCTGCAAGGATGCGGCACCTCTGTGAGCTGGGGGAGAGGCCAGGGCTGCAGAGGGGGGATGTTGTTGGCAGCTCCATGAGGACGCTCTGGGACACTGCCCTGGGCTGTGCAGCGCACTGGGGATGGATCAGCCCCTGCTCTGCTGCTCCTTCCCGTCTCCCCCAGGGCCCTTGCAGAGCACCAGCCGTGCTGTTTGCCCCCAGCCTGCCCACGGCCAGCCTGGGGCTGCTCACGGGGGTTTTCTGTGCTGAGCATTGGCCTGGCCGTGTTCCTGAGAGAGCCTGGGCAAGGAGCCTGGAGCCCCCAGGCCCTGGCCTGAGGCGTCAGCGCTGCCCCAGCAGTGCCCATGGCCTGTCCCTGCTGCAGCCCCGGCACTGCCACCCCCAGGACTATGCCCGGCCCCGAGAGCACTCAGGCCCTGCAGCAACACCAGAGCCACCAGGGCAGCGAGGCAGGGCCACGGGAGCAGCACTGGCAGCACCAAGTGCTGCTGCTGCTGGGCACAGCTGCTGTGCCAGCACTGATCTGCCCCAGCTCTGCACACAGACATTGCTGCTGCAGCTCCAGAGAAGGCAACAAAAGGGCCTCTCTGCAGAAAACTCTGCTGGGACATCCTTTAGTTCCTTGAAAGCCACTGAGAGCACAATCCCTCTTTGAACACAGTAGGTGGCCAAAGGGAATGTAGAGAAAATCAAAATGGGAAATGGCACAAGGAATGGTTTTTCTTTGAGGAAAATATGAAAAAATTAAAACAAAGGGTTAAAGCAGCTACAAGCACATGAACAAAAATGACCATAAATTACTGCTAAAATGTGTGATTTGGAGAAATTGGCTAGCAGTTTAATGTTTCTGATAGCATCCAGTCATCAGTCTCCTCAATGCAGCCTTGAGCTCCTGGTTCCTCAGGCTGTAGATGAGGGGGTTCAGGGCTGGAGGCACCACCGAGTACAGAACTGACAGGGCCAGATCCAGGGATGGGGAGGAGATAGCAGGGGGCTTCTGGTAGGCAAACACTGCAGTGCTGATGAACAGAGAGACCACAGCCAGGTGAGGGAGGCAGGTGGAAAAGGCTTTGTGCCGTCCCTGCTCAGAGGGGATCCTCAGCACTGCCCTGAAGATCTGCACATAGGAGAAAACAATGAACACAAAGCAACACAATGATAAACTACCAGTAACCACAAGAACCCAATGTTCCCTGAGATAGGATTTGGAGCAGGAGAGTTTGAGGATCTGTGGGATTTCACAGAAGAACTGGCCCAGAGCATTGCCATGGCACAGGGGCAGGGAAAATGTATTGGCTGTGAGCAGGAGAGCATTGAGAAAGGCACTGGCCCAGGCAGCTGCTGCCATGTGGGCACAAGCTCTGCTGCCCAGGAGGGTCCCGTAGTGCAGGGGTTTGCAGATGGACACGTAGCGGTCGTAGCACATGATGGTCAGGAGAGAAAACTCTGTAGTAGCATAAAAAACGAAAAAAAGAATTTGGGTTGCACATCCTGTGTAGGAGATGTTCCTGATACCCCAGAGGGAATTGTGCATGGCTTTGGGGACAGTGGTGCAGATGGAGCCCAGGTCGCTGAGGGCCAGGTTGAGCAGGAAGAAGAACATGGGTGTGTGCAGGTGGTGGCCGCAGGCTACGGCGCTGATGATGAGGCCATTGCCCAGGAGGGCAGCCAGGGAGATGCCCAGGAAGAGGCAGAAGTGCAGGAGCTGCAGCTGCCGCGTGTCTGCCAGTGCCAGCAGGAGGAAGTGGCTGATGGAGCTGCTGTTGGACATTTGCTGTGGCTTCACGTGGGAATCTGTAAGAAAAATTATTATGGAATAGCTGGGTGTGGAGAGAACTTTAAATATCCCAGCACAGCTTGCTGGCATTTTGCCCCCACTGCCTGCCCAGGACTCTCTGCCTAGAGCTGTCCCTGCCAGCAGCTGCTTCCCTGTGCCCAGGGCTGAGCCCTGCCAGAGCTGCCAGAGCCCAGCCCAGCCCTGGGGGCTCAGCTCTGCCCTGCAGACCCCTCCCAGCTCAGGCACTGCCCAGGGACAGATCTGGCTCTGCAAGCTCTGATGGTAACATCAGAGCAATCCTGAGCAGGCTGGAAAAAGCACAAAGATGCTGCATCTAAGGGGCCGTGTGTTGAATTCTGTTACTGCCTGGTTTATTTAGATGTGAAAAAAACTTTTCTTTTTCTCAATATGAACTGAGAGATGCATATCTATGGGGAATTCCCCATCCAGGCAACAAAGATTAGTACATAACAATGCAGAAATTTCCCATTTATGCAGATCTTGTCTTGCTATGCTCCCTGTATAATTTATTTGGAAAAGTTGTGGAGTTAAATGCCATGCTGGGAACAGTCCTGAACAATGCAGCATCCTCACCACACAAGGAGAACATTCCAAGATTTACCAGTTGTCTCCTTCCCCCCAGATCTTGTCCCCCAGCGCTGGGAGCAGCTCCAGGGCCAGCTGAGAGCTGTCCCTGGCAGGCAGCAGAGTCCCTGGCCCAGCACAGCGCCCTGGGCTGCAGGACCCTGCTCTGCAGGACAGCCCTGGGCACCCCTGGCTGCTCTGCACAGGAGATGAGCAGAGAATGCACTCACAGGGGCTGTGGGCATTGGCATGTTCCAGCTTTAGGAGATCTCTCCAGGAGCTGCAGCTGCATTGTCCTGCAGCCAGAGGTTCCTGTGCCAAGGGCTGGCAGTGATTCTGCCCCAGGCACTTCTCAGCCCCTTCCCAGCCCTGACTGATTGAAGCTCTCTGTGCCTCTGTGCTGTGCCCGGGCTGGCTGCAGGCAGTGCCCCAGCCCTGCTGGGCTGGGAGAAGAGCTGCTCAGCAAGAGAAATGTGCTTTTGAAGCTCTGCTTGGTTACCAGGATCACCCTCTGTGCCAGGAGCCCGGCCCAGCTCAGCAGCACAGACACAGCACAAGGACTTTAATGAACCTCTGGGGCTTTGTGCTCAGCCCTGAACATCAGGCCCTGAGAGGGAGCTGCAGAAACCTCTGCAGAACTCCAAGTCGCAATCCAGCTCCAAAGTTTCTGGGACTTTTAATGGGTCCCACTGAGGGACACGACTGAGAAAGTGTCCCCAGGCCCCAGGCAGAGCAGAGAACTGGAGGCACTGATGCCAGGTGGGGACAAAGAGAAGCCAAGTCTTGGTGCCCTGGGGCACAGCAAGGTCTGTGCCACCAAGGGCTGTGAGGAGACACCTTGTCCTGAGGCCCTGGGGCCTCCTGGCACAGCCCCAGCCAGGCTGGGCACTGTCAGCCCCTGGTCCTGCCCTCAGCTTCCCCCCCTAGCCCACATCCCAGTGGCCTCAAGGATCTGCTGGAAGGAGTCCCTGGGGAGCCTTGGTCAGGAATGGCTCTGGGGGCTCCTTCATGCTCCCAGGGACTGCAGGTTTTTGGAAGGACTTTGGATTTTGTTTTTTCCTTGGAGTCTCTGAGCGCTTTGTGCAATCATGGCCTCCAATTAACTGCTTTAATTACTCCCTGGCGAGGCTTTGTCAGTAACAACACTCAGTGGGGCCCATTAATGCTTCAAGGTACTTCAGTTCTTTTAAGGTACTTGGTGTTTCCCTTTTGCTACAGACTCTGTGAGAGGTTTGTGCAATCATGGCCCCAATTATATGCTTTAATGAGTCCCTTTAGAACTTTATACTGACACTCAGTGGAGCTCATGAATACTTTTAGATTCTTAACTTTTGTAACATACTTTGGATTGTCCTTTCCACATTGAGAGTTCTTTGCGCCATTTTCAGTCTCTGAGAGGTTTTTGTGCCATCCTGGCCTCCAGTTCCCTCCTCCAAGGACTCTATGAAGAGTCTGTGGTATAGATGGACCTTTGTGGGTCCCATTAATGCTTTAGACTCCAACCACTTTCGGGTTTTCCTCTGACTTTGACTGCAGGAAAGGTTTGTGCAATCTCCTCTCAGGCCCTGAGGTTCCAGGGCTCAGCTCCAAATGCACCACGGGGCTCATTAGGGTCAAGCAATTCCTTACAAATTATGGTTCTGCCTTGTTTTCTCTCTGCTCTGGTGCAGTTCATCAGGAAGTTTCTGTAGTGGTTTTGGTTCACCGTTTTGAGATTTCTCGGCCAATGCTTCAATTAGTGTGGTGTGTTAAGTGTTGGCTAATTACCAGTGCACTCACTAGAATATACTTACTCATTTCCTGCTATGAGATAGGATTAGGAGAAAGGCCAAGTAGGCTCAAAATTTTAAAAGGGTATAAATAAAATTGTATTAACAATAACTAAAGAAGGAGTATTAAGAATTAGAGGAAAACTTTCAGAACACTTCCTCTCTCCATACAACCTGACAATGTAAAGAGACAACACCTAAAATTTTCCATCAGTTTACCACCTCTAAAATAGTCTTTCTTCACTTCACTTATGGAGAGAAGTTCTTCCTGTTAATGTTATGGAGACTTCTCCACAAGAAAACAGTTATCTCATGGCTTTTCATTTCCACAAATAGAAGCTGCCTGGAGAAATCTGCAGTTGTGAACTCCCTCTCATCTTTTCCCACCTTTTCCCACAGCTGTGCTTATGGGCCATGCCAAGTTATGGGATATTAATTTCAAGATGAGCTGTTTAAGAGCAAAGGTTCTCTTCATCTATTTCTGAAATCATCTTCATCTCTGGGAACAGAGGTCTTCTCTCCCTGAGGGCACAGAATCTCATCATTGTTCTCCCTTTCTCTGTTCAAACCTCTCACAGGAGATCACAGCTACTTCAACATTCGCTTACTTTAGCATGGAGGCCTTTGCTGAAACAAGTAATCTCCCCATACTTTTCAATGTCTTATAGAGAAAAAGAGTCTGATGTATCAATGACATCCTTCTCCATAGCTTAACCAGAGTATTCCAGCCCCAAGATCAAGGCATCTCCTCATCCCTCCCATCTGGGACTCAACTTCCCCTTCCCTGCTCTCGGTGTGTTCATGCTGCTCCTCTGTGTGCCTGCCCTGTGTCCTTTTCACTCACGGGAGGGAGGATGGCAGCACTGGCAGAGTCAATATCTCCCGGGGCTGCAGATGGTTCCGAGAGCCCGGCCGGGCTCGGTGCTGGCGGCCGGAGCTGTTTTGCCATGGAGGTTTCTGCAGCGGCTGCGCTGGGGCTGTGTCAGGCTGGGCCGCGCTGGGGCAGGGCCAGGATCTCAGCAGCCAGGCCAGAGCCCAGCAGCAGCACGGCCGGGGCCGATGGCTTCTCCTGCCCTGCCCGCCGGCTGCGGGCGAAGCCCAAGGGCGGCAGAGCCTCGGCCGAGCCGGCCCGGCCCGGGGCTGCTCCTGGGGCCCGGCGGATCCTGGCCGGGCCCGGGCTGGCGGCGGGGCAGGGCTCGGCAGGGCCAGATGTCAGCACCCGCAGCCACGGCCCGGCCTCGGCCCCGCGGCCTCCCCTGCCCTGCCCGGCAGCCGATGGCGCCTGGCGGCTCCCTGGGAAGGGGCCCGGCCCCACGGCAGGAGCCGCCCGGCCCCACGGCCGAGACGGGGCTGGGCCAGCCTCGGCACCTCTGTGGGGCCAGAAGGGAGAGAGACCCAGCCAGGCTTTCTCATCTCTAACTTGTCCATATGTAGTGGTCATGTGCCCAAGCCCCCAAAACCTCACATTGGGAGATCCCTGGGCCCTCTGCAAGGTGTTTTCTAATAAAAATATTAAGCTCATGGTCTGTGAAAATTACCAGAGGACGGGGCTAACCCATCCTGTCTGTCCTGGCCACTTTTGTCTGGGAGCAATCCTTGGATATACAGACTTTAGGAGGCCACATTCTAATTTTGGCCATGGACCATGGACAAGACCATTTCTTTTCCACAGGAATGAAGGAACAGAGCCCCAGTGTTTCAGGGACAGATGAAAGGTGACCACCACAGTGAAAGGGCAGCCAGACCTGGCTGTTCTTTCCTAAGACATAACCTTGCATACAGGAAATTGTTTAGGGAGAGAACCAGTTTTGGCAATGGGCATCTGAACACAGACAGTTCTTTTCTATAGCAAGGAAAGCACATAGCCCCTTTGCTTCAGGAGCTGATGAGAAGCAGCCCTTGGCATTCCAACATCAGCCAGACCTGTCAGGTGGCCCCTGGGAGGCCAAGCCAGCCAGATCTGTTCCATGTTCCCTCGCTTCCATGGGCTCCCTTGCTTCCAGGAGGCTCTGAGGTGTCACAAGGCCCCCTTGGTGACACGGGGCCCTGAAGGGTTGGAATGGTCTCCATGGTTCCATCAGGCCCCACAGAGTCATAATGGTCTCTGGGCCCATGAAGCCCCACGGTGTCACCATGGCCCCTTGGTTCCATGGGCTCCAGTGGTGCCACAATGATCCCCTTGGTTCCATGAGGTGCCCACAGTGTCACAGTGATCTCCATGGGAAGGAAAGAACCGAGACCCGGTGTGGCAGGGGCAGCCACCAGAGGCCAAGGCCAGCCAGACTTGACAGCACTGGCAGATTTTGTCTGGGAGCAACCCTTGGATATAGGGAATTTTATAGGTGGAATCCCAATTTCAGACATGGACACCCAAAGTAGAAGGATGGTTCTTCCATAGGAAGAAAAGCACAGAACACCGGTGTCTGAGGGGCAGATAAATGGCGGCTATCAGAGGCCTAAGGCAGCCCGACTTCTCTGTCCTGGTAGCTTTTGTCTGAAAGCAACCCTTGGATATAGTGAATTTGGGAAGTGGAACCCCAGTTTCAGCCATTTCTGCGTAGATAAGAAGGACAGTTCTTTTCCATAGGAAGGAAAGGACAGAGCCCCAGTGTTTCAAAGGCAGAAGTGAAGAGAGGTGGCTCTTGAGAGGCCAAGCCAGACAGACCTGTTTGTCCTGGCAGTTTTTGTCATGTGAGAGATCCTTGGATATATGGAATTTGGGAGAAGGAATCTCAATTTTGACCATGAACACCTTGAGAAGAAGGATGGTTCTTTTTCATTGGAAGGAAACCACTGACCCCAGCGTTTTGAAAGCAGGTGAGAGGCATCCCCAAGAGGCCAAGGGCAGACAGATCTGTCTGTCCTGGCAGATTTCACTGGGAGCAATCAATGGATGTACAGAGTTTTGGAGGTGGAATCTCAGTTTTAGCCGTGGACACCTAGACAGGAAGATGAATTCTTTTCATTAGGAAGGAAAGCACAGAGCCTCAGTGTTTCAGAGGCACATGAGTGCCAGCCCTCAGGAAGTCAAGGCCAGCCAGACTTGTCAGTCCTGGCAGCTTCTGTCAGGGAGCTATCCTTGGATATAGGGAATTCTGGAGGCAGATGCCCAATTTTGGCCATGGGTACCTGGTTGAGATGGATGTTTTTTTTCCCATAATAAAGAAAAGCACATGGTCCCACTGTTTGAAAGGCAAATAAGAGGTGGCCTGTGGGTAGCCAAGGCAGCCAGATCTGTCTCTCCTGGCATATTTCATCTATAAACAATCCTTGCAAGATAAGGAAGTTTGGAGGAGGAATTCCAGTTTTGGCTATAGACCCCTGGAGGAGAAGAATAGTTCTCTCCCATAGGAAGGAAAGCCCAGAGCCCCAGTGTCACTATGGGACATGAGAAAACATGACAGTCACCTTTGCGTTTGTGATGGTAAAATAAAGGAAGTTTATTTCTGACTCCAACATTTATAGTTTTCCAAAGGTGACAGTGGATTGGAGGATGAAAGTACCACCTCTCCAATGACACTGGACAAAACTACCAGAAATGATCTCTGGAAGCAGAATTCTCTGAGTCTCCCAGATGAATTCTCTGTCCTGGTCCTTTCCCTGGATCCATGTTGCAGATGGAAGCTGCTGGGGCCATCCTCACTTTAACCTCTCTTCGGAATGCACACAGATGTTCCCAGGTGCATTAAGCAGAATTTCCCCAATGTTTCTATAAATCTTTTGTGTTCCCCATGGAATAAAGGGGCCATTTTGGCACTGAGTGGGTGACATGGAAGCAAGGAGTCGATTGTGACCCCAAAGTCCCATGGAACCAAGGGGCCATGGTGACACAGCAGGGCCATGTGGATCCAGTGGCCCATTGTGACACTGTGGATCCAAGGAGACCATGGAGACACCCCCAGAACCTCATGGAACCAAGGAGTCCATGGTGACCCAGCGGGGCTGCATGGAGCCAATGGTCCATGGTGACACTGCCCACCCAAGGAGGCCATTTGGACACTGTGGAAGCTCATGGAGCGAGGTGGCCATTGTGACACTGAAGAACTTCATAACACCAAATATCCATGGGGACACAGCAGGACATCATGGAACCCAGGAACCGCTGTTGGCAGTGTGGAAACTCATGGAACCAGGGGCCGTGGTGGCACTGCAGCACCAACACAGCTGCTGCACCTTGTCCCCTGTCCTGCACAGCTCCTTGGGAGGCACGGCAGGAGCAGCACCCTGGGAGCCTCGGGAATGCCCCTCTGGGATCCATGGCACACGCTCCCAGGGGCTGGAATTCCAGTTCCCAGCCAGGAAAAGATGTTCCTGCCCTTGAAGGCAAAGCTCTTATGGAAGGGCCAGAAGACAAGCTGAGCAAGATCTTAGAGTGACATTTCACTGCCGGCCTTCATAACTTCACCATAGCTTGTGATAGCTCATGGATTTGGAATGAAATCAGGGCAGGGTCTTTGATGAGAGCTGCCCTGGGTCAAGGGAGACACTGAGAGAGAAAAAGAGCAGGTAAAGAAGACAGGAGAGAAAGGAGGTGTTTTGGTTTGGAAAGACAGTTGTCTGCTAAGAAAGGCAGGAGCCTCCCCTGAAATGGAAAAATGTAGACTCTTTTTTTCTGAATTGTTATAGATTTGAAATTAAGGGGGGCTCTCAGGTAAAAATATGGGAGCAGGAATAACAGTTTTTTATTAGGGAAGAAAATAAAAAGATAAACTAAACATTGCAGTAAACTAAAACAACACTTTCAGAGTCAGAATACAACCTGACACACTGTTGGACAGGGTGTTGGTCGCAGTCCAATTGGAATTGTGGCTGCAGCCCTCCTGGTGTGTTTCTGTTGGAGAAGTGATCCTGTAGAAAAGGGATTCTTCTTCTGAAGAGGCAGTGGAAGAGGCAGCTGTTCCTCTGAGAAATCCAGCACAGAGAAAGCTGTGTTGGTGGGCCAGAATCTCAAGACTAGATGCAGGTAGGAATGCTTGGCTCCTCCCTCTGGGTGGAACACCTCACAATGAATGTTATAGTTCTTATCAGTCATGCAGTGACATTCAATAGCCCCTTATCAGCAGATGTCTCCCTTGAGGGAGGATTGATTGTGGAAGAGATAAGGAAAAACTGCCCACTTAACACAGGACAACTGCCATACAGATGGCAAAAGGAACACATCTTGCTTTTCAGTCTGGGACAGGAGGTCACAAACAAATTCAGCTGAGAAGGCGGCACTCTGAAAAGCAAACCAGAACTGACAGAAAATGAATGGGACAGAAATCAGTAATTCTGAAAGTTTTATTTATTATAAAATAAATCACACCCAGCCATCCCCACACAATCCTGATCCCACAACCTCAAATTTGGATCTCACTTCTCCTGATCTCCTTCCAACGCCATCTCACCCTGGAGGCTGAGGAATCGAGTAATTTTGGCACTGGACTGAGGTGGGAACCAGCCATTTTGAGGTGGGTTGTAGCTAGTTTGGGGTAAGACTGTGGGGCTTCCTGGGGGATTGAGTCATTTTGAGGTGAAAGAGCAACCCTCCTTGGATTTTGGAGTGCAAAGATATGGAGAATACTCCCATATATCCCCCAAGAACCCACAAATCCTCCAGAATATGTTCCCAAACAGTAAATTCCACCTCAAATACCTCTTAATTGGTGGGACTTTTGACATCTCTGGTCAATAATAATTTTAGTCATTTTTCATGTGTTTCTAAGTGAAAAAGAGAAATCAGAAGAAAATTAGGGCCAAACCAAAACCAGAGACCCCTTGAGCATCCCCTGGGCACTAGACAAAACAAACTCAGCAGAAATTAAACTTAACCCTACACAAAATGCCTTGAGGAAGATTTGCTCTTCCCACAAGACACTTTTGATGGAAATGCAAATAAATCCCAAACATTAATGAACCAACAACAGAAGCAAATCTGTGGCAATTCCAAATTTCATCAGTTCCAGCACAGCTCCAACTCAGATGCTGGTGGTTCTAAAAAAAGAAACGTGGAAATTTGGCCCAATACAGATTATTAAAAGGAAGGGAAAGGTCTGTGTAGCTGTCACAAAGGTGACAGGGACCAAGAAAATAATGCTTCTCCCCCCAAGCCTGTGAATTCGAGAGTTATTTGGGATTTAGCTACTTGACCTGGGCTTCTTGTAGGACTTTTGGCAGCCTTGTGTTTCTCACCTTGGGGTGAATGATCCTTGTCAGTCTCGCTGGTATAATTTGCTCCCTTTCTTCCAGTGATTTTAACAAAATTAAGAGAGACATGGAAAGAAAGGGAAAAAGGGAGAGACAGCCAGGGACTGACAGGGACAGAGCTCTCCCCTGGGACAGGGCAAGTGTGTCATTGTCCCCTGTGTGCGTGGCCTTCCCAGGGGTTTTACACAGGAGCCAGTTTGGGTAAGGGGGATGGTGTTCACCCCCCACCCCGAGCAGGGATTGCCTCACTGTTTCAGGTTACAGTGTCAGATGTAACCAAAAGTGTTTTCAGTCCCCATCTCCATAAACTGTTATCAACAGGTGGGGCAGTGTTCTTTATCTCTTCCATGGCTCAGCCCTGATAACACCCTGCAGGGGCCATCTTCTGTTAATGGTCCATTGAGTGTCACTGCAGCACTGATAAAATTACATCATCCCATTGTGGGATGCTCCACCCAGGGGGAGGAACCAAGCATTCCTACCTGGATATAATCTCACCATTTGCCACATCATGACCACCTTGCTTACTGGATTCCCAGAGGACAAGAGCTCCATAAGCACCATTGAACTTTCAGAGGAAGACCAGACCCTTCTACAGGATCACCGCTTTCACAGAATCACATTCATCACTCCAGCCGGACTGCAGCCACCATTTCATCAGACTGCTACCACCACCCTGAGCATTGTGGTGTCGGGTTATATCCTGACTCTGTCAGATTAAGCCAGTGTTTCTGTATCATTGTTTGGATCTTAATTTTCTTATTCAATTATTCTGGCTTAGACTCTCCCCCTGGTTTGCCTTCAAACTAGTACAAAACTCACTGTGCTCATCCCTTGTTTTCCTCCCAAAACAGGATTTCCCGTACCCAAACATTCGCCAGATGGAGGGGAAGGTTGTGAGGAAGAGGAAGATGCCCTGGTGCACCGAGACGGGTGAGGAGGAAGTCAGTGCCCCTTTCCCCCTCTCTCCTGCTCCATCTCCCAGCCCAGCACTGCCCCCGGCTGCAGGACAGCCCCGCTGCCGGTGCCCTCCTGCCGGGGACACTCTGGGGGGATCTCCTTGCCCTTCCCTTTGGCATGGAGGCAAATCCCATCCTCTCCTTGTCCTTCCTCCCCCAGAGCAGGAGCTGAGGATGGAGACCAGGAAGGACAAATCCCTGCAGCAGAACCTCATGGAAGAGGCCGTTTTGAGCAACTCCACAGCGCAGGAATCCAACAGGGAGGAAAATCCCTGGAGATCCCACAGGAGGAGGGGCTACATATCCAGCCCAGGGTGCTCTGAGAAAGAAAGACCCACTCTGGGTCAGGAAGGTGGACAGAGCTTCAGCCAGATCTTGGAGCTGGAGCTCCATGAGCAGCTTCACCATGGGGAGAAGCTCTACAAGTGCTTGGAGTGTGGGAAGAGCTTCAGCCAGAGCAAAAATCTGAAACGACACCAGATGATCCACACTGGGGAATGGCCCTACAAGTGTGGGAAGTGTGGGAAGGGATTCAGCTGCAGCTCCAACCTCGTCATCCACCAGCGCATCCACACTGGGGAAAGGCCCTACGAGTGTCCCCAGTGTGGGAGGGGGTTTCACACCAGCTCCAATCTCGTCCTCCATGAGCGGATCCACACTGAGGAGAGGCCCTTCCACTGCTCCGACTGCGGGAAGGGCTTCAAGCGCACCTCCCACCTCATCACCCACCGGCGCATCCACACCGGGGAGAGGCCCTACGAGTGTCCCCAGTGTGGGAAGAGCTTCACCCAGAGCTCTCACTTGACCAGGCACCAATGGACGCACTGGTGAGGAAAGCCCTGTGAGTGCCCCAACTGCAGGAGGAGCTTTGTGCACCACTCCAGCTTCATTCCCCATTAAAAAACCCACATTCGGAAGATCCCTGGTGATCCCTGTTCCCCGTGATCCATGCTGGGAAGACACCTGTACCTTCTCCTGCCCCTGCCAATGACCTGATGTGGGATTGGAGAACATGAGGGTCTGGCCATGGCCCTGTCACTACATTCACTCCCACCTCAGGTCATTACCGGGGCAGGAAAGGGACTCTCTCTCTGTCTTTACCTGAGGAGAAGGGTGTCCTTTCCATGCAGGAGGAAACACGTGGCCAGGAAGATACAATTGATGGTGATGTAGTTTTCCCTGTAACTGGTTTTTCTTATCCCTTCTGTTGTTAATATTTTTTCTGTTTCTCTTTGTTCCTTATCTTGTTGCTGTTCCCAGTAAATTGTTCTTATCCCAGCCTGAGATCTTTCCCTTTTTTCCTTCAATGGAAGGTGGGAGGGCAATGAGTGCCTGTGGGGTTTGAGCGGGAGCAGGAAATTGAGAAATGCCATTCCTGAACCCCGGCCTGTGGAAACCGAGCATCCCAGCTTGTGCCAGCCCTGGTGGCCATGGCAGCAGCCTTGGGAGCGGGTCCCTGGCTGGGGCTGAGGGAACCTCTTCACTCTGGTGCCCAGGGACAGGAGTGGAGGGAGCAGCAGCAGCTGAGTCAGGGCAGGCTTAGGTTGGATCTCAGGAAAAGGTTTTTGCCCAGAGGCTGCTGGGGCACTGCCCAGGCTCCCCAGGGAAGGGTCACAGCTCCAGGGCTCTCTGAGCTCCAGCAGCGTTTGGACAGCGCTGCCAGGCCCAGGCTGGCAGTGTTGGGGTGTCCTGTGCAGGGCCAGCAGTTGGACTCGAGGATCCTGATGGGTCCCTCCCAGCTCAGCCAATTCTGTGGTTCTGGGATCCATGACCCTGGGGATGGGAGCGCCAATGGTTGCCATGGCAACGGGCTCCAGGCCTGAGCTGGTGTCCATGGCAACCACCCCTGGCATGGGGTCTCCATGGAGCTGCCCAGGGACTGACCATAGCAACAGGGGCTGGGGATGGTTGCCATGGGAACTGACCATAGCAACAGGGGCTGGGGATGGTTGCCATGGAAACTGACCATAGCAACAGGGGCTGGGGATGGTTGCCATGGAAACTGACCATAGCAACAGGGTTTCCTGGGGATGGTTGCCATGGAAACTGAACATAGCACCAGGGGCTGGGCATGTTTACCTGCTAAGGATGAGATTTGTTCACAGGCCCTCAGAGGGGTTCCATGGGGACTTTCCAAGAGTCTCCAGGCTGTTCAAGAGCTGGAATGTCACACACAGAGCCAGGGGCTCCATGGAGCCCTCCCAAGGGTTTCTGGGCATGGCAAAGAGCCGTGTGGTCAGAGGCAGTCACAGCCATTCCATGGTGACATCCCAGGGCACCTTGGGCTGCAAAGGCACCGATCTGTCACAGGCACTCACGGGGGCTCCACAGTGACATCCCAGGAGTCCCCAGGCTGCCAAAGAGCCGGGATATCCCAGACACTCACAGGGCTTCCTGTCATGGCCAGAGTGGGAGCTTCAGGCAAAGTTTATTAGAGAAGTTCCTGTTGGGTCACGAGGTGCAGAAAGGAGTCCCAACAACCCCCTCAGATCCACAAATACCCCCAGGGACCTCCAGGCTTTCTAATCTCTTTCTGTGAGAAGAGCCTTGGAGCAGCTTGTTCGAATCCCAGTCCCAGACTTTTCAACAGTGTGTGTGTAAAGAATTATAAAGGTGGAATTAAACCTTTATAGAATTTGTCCCAATGGGTTAAGGATGGAAAACCAGGTCTATTGCTATAAATATATATTATCTATTATGGAATTGATTAGACAAAATTATCTTAATAAGAAATATTTACACCAAGGCATAAGAGCTACAAAATTTTTATTATTATATATGATTATGATATGATTATGATATATGATATATGATATATGATATATGATATATGATATATGATATAATATGATATGATGATATGATATGATATGATATGATATGATATTATATTATATTATATTATATTATATTATATTTATATTATATTTATATTATGCACTACAAAGTGATTTCAAAGCAATTGTATTAAAGAAAAAACAGTAATTAAGCAGAGATTGATGTCACTCCCTCAGAGCAATGACTGTGGGTAAATCTCTTTGGTTCAACCTGGAGCAGTGACCTTGAGGGGTGTCCCCAATGCAGGGAGGAATCTCCACATTCCCCAAGAAGGGAAAGGTCAGGAGACGCTGCTGTTAAAATCTGGGATGGGGCTTTTCTAGTCTGAAGTGCTGCCCTGCCGGTCAGATGTGCCCGGGCTGGGCCAGCTCAGCAGCTCTGCAGAAGCTCTCACTGGTGTCCCTTGGTTGCTCCTTTCTAGGGGGATTTTTCCAGCTCTGCCACAGCTTCAGCTCCCTCTGAGGATGTTGAACTTTGGGATGGAGGAGTCAGGCTGGTTTCAGCATTATTCACCCCAAAAGCAGCGTGACCCCTCTCCTTCATTTCCCACTGGGGCTTTGCAAACAGGGCCTGGCTGGAGTGGTTTGAGCCCATTGCAGGCAGAGCCTCCTGCTCCAGCAGGAACTGCCTTTCCTGTGCCAGGAGCAGGGCAGATCCCGCTGCAGGAACAGCCCCAGGCCAGCCCCAGCACAGGGAAGGCCTCGGGCACAAGGGCAGAGTGCCATGCTGGGAGCTGTGCCAGGGACAGCCCGAGGCACCAAAGGCACCTTGGCAGCAGCAGCTGCTTGCAGGGCATGGCCAGAAGCCTCCCTTAGCACCCAGCCTGGTGGCCAGCGCTGCAGGGTTACTGCAGGGTTACTGGTTAGAAATGACACAGGTTCATCAGGAGGCTGATTGGCATAACGTGCCGTATATTTGGAACTGCTCTTTTTTATAAGCTGTTCCGATCCAGGGAGATTTGATTGGTCACTTTGTTAGTATGTTTCACCTGATCAGCTAATTAACAAGTTGCCCTTCTGATAAACAATCTTTGAGAAAAACAAGAAAACAGAGAGTAGGAAAACAACATCTGCAGGTTGTTTATAATAATAAGCTATCTGTGCTTATCTTCAAGTCCCTGAAGTCTCACAGGCTGATTCTGTGAAAACTTACCCAGTTTTCTTGCTCTCTGACTAGGCTGTCACAACCACACTGCAGAGCTGCTGCTTCAGGGCTCATTTCTGGCTGGGCTCTGCCCCAGCCCACAGAGTGCGACCTCAGCCCTGCCTCTGCCTCGGCCCTTGTGCCTGAGCCCTGCAGAGCCCAAAGGTCACTGGTGCCAGCCTGGCTTTGCCAGCCCCTGGGGCAGGGACAGGAAAGGCAGAGAAGGGGCTGGATTTGGCTCTTGGATGTGGGCTCCAGCAGAGACAATGAGGAGTCAAGGGAGTGGATGGAGTCCACCGAGCAGCCCCTTCTCCCCATGCAATCCTGGAATGGTTTGGATGGGAAGGGCTCTGCAGTGCTCATCTCATCCAAACCCCGCCATGAGCAGGGACATCTTTCACCAGATCAGGTTGTTCAGAGCCCTGTCCCTGCTGGACTGGAATGTTTCCAGGCATGGAGCATTGACCACCTCCCTGGCAACCAGCCTTAGTGTATCACCAACCCCATCATCAAAAATTTCTTCCTTATCTCTTCTTATCTGAATGTCCCTCTTTAGTTTAAAATCATCAGGCTTTGTCCTGGTGTGACAGGCCCTACTAAAACCTTTGTCCACTGTTGTATTTCCAATGGGCTGGGTTTCCATGGCAAGTGCCAGGACAGGTGACCCAGGTGTCACACCCAGTGAGGGCTGCCATGGGAACAGAGCCCAGCACTGCCCCTTTCTGTCTGCCTGACCTGGCCTTTGGCCCTGACTCTGCCCTTTGCTGCTGGTTCCACGGTGCCTAACCAGCCAGCGTGGCACAGGGCAGGTGGCCATGGCACAAGCCCCCAGCAAGGGATCCCCTCTGGCTCTGGGTTGTGACACCAGCCCTGAGCAAGGGGCCCAGGGCAGGTGTCCATGGCAAACAACCATCACAGTGGCTCCAGGCCTTGGCTGCCATGGCACCAAACCAAGGAACGGGTCCCTGTGGCCGCTGCCGTGGCACCTGGCGGCACCAAGGAGTGTCACTGCAATTGTACCTGGAACAGCCCTGGCACCGCTTTGTCCTGAGGGCTGCCATGGCAGCCGAGGGCAGCAGCAGCTCTGCAGGCAAGTGGCCATGGAACCTGGCTGCAGAAATGGCTCCTTGGGCTGGTTTCCCAGGAAACCTGAACTGATGAGCACTGCCATGGCACCCAAAGCCAGCAGTGGGGTCAGTGCAGTGACCATGGCAACAGCCCCTTGCAATGGCCCAGTGCAGGTTGGGATGATGATCCCCCCTCACAGCTGGCCCAGGGCAGGCCTGGAAGTGTCTTGGTGGCACCTTGGGCTTGGCACACAGCTGAGGACATTGTCTGTTTTCAGTGGGGAAACTCAGGAGTTTTAGATTGCTCTGGAAATGAAAGAAGGGAAATCCCTCTTTCCTTGAGTGTAGCCAGCTCTCTGAGTAAAGCAGGTCCCAGGTGAGTGAGGACAGACAGGATGGGGGTGGGGAATATGGAGCAAGGCTGTCCACACTGGGTCAGACCTCAAGGCACAGCTTCTCTGACCAGGCCAGATCTCCTTAAGAGACTCCCTGGGTCAGTATCAATCACTGAATGATGCAAACACCTCTTCTCGAAAGAGAACAGGAATAAAAGACATCCTTTAAAATAGGAATATATATTTCCTAGAAACCCTTTGAAACATTTCTCTGTAACTGCAGCAGCAAACCTTCCTGATAAACTGCCCCAGAGCATAGGGAAATCAAGGCAGAGCCATGGTTTGTCAGGACTTCCTTGATCCCAATGAGCCCCGTGGTGCATTTGGAGCTGAGCCCTGGAACCTCAGGGCCTGAGAGGAGATTGCACAAACCTTTCCAGGAGGCAAAGTCAGAGGAAAGACCCAAAGTGTCTCAAAGCATGAATGGGTCCCACTGAGGTCCATCCCCAGCACAGGCTCCTCATGGACTACTTGGAGGAGAGAATTGGAGGCCAGGATGGCACAAAAAACTCCCAGAGACTCAAAATGGCACAAAAACCTCTCAGTGTGGAAAGGAAAATCCAAAGTACCTGAAAAAAAGTTGAGTATCTCAAGGCATTAATGAGCCACATTGAGTGTCTGTACAAAGCTCTCAAGGGACTCATTAAAGCAAATAACTGGGGCCATGATTTCACAAACCTCTCACAGAGTTTGGATCAAAAGGGAAACACCAAATACCTTAAAAGAACTGAAGTACCTTGAAGCATTAAGGAGCCCACTGAGTGTTGTTACTGACAAAGCCTCGCCAGGGAGTAATTAAAGCAGTTAATTGGAGGCCATGATTGCACAAAGCGCTCAGAGACTCCAAGGAAAAAACAAAATCCAAAGTCCTTCCAAAAACCTGCAGTCCCTGGGAGCATGAAGGAGCCCCCAGAGCCATTCCTGACCAAGGCTCCCCAGGGACTCCTTCCAGCAGATCCTTGAGGCCACTGGGATGTGGGCATGGGGGGGATGCTGAGGGCAGGACCAGGGGGTGACAGTGCCCAGCCTGGCTGGGGCTGTGCCAGGAGGCCCCAGGGCCTCAGGACAAGGTGTCTCCTCACAGCCCTTGGTGGCACAGACCCTGCTGTGCCCCAGGGCACCAAGACTTGGCTTCTCTTTGTCCCCTCCTGGCATCAGTGCCTCCAGTTCTCTGCTCTGCCTGGGGCCTGGGGACACTTTCTGAGTCGTGTCCCTCAGTGGGACCCATTAAAAGTACAAGAAACTTTGGAGTTGGATTGTGATTTGGAGTTCTGGAGAGGTTTCTGCAGCTCCCTCTCAGGGCCTGATGTTCAGGGCCTCAGCACAAAGCCCCAGAGGGCCATTAAAGTCCTTGTGCTGTGTCTGTGCTGCTGAGCTGGGCCGGGCTCCTGGCACAGAGAGTGATCCTGGTAACCAAGCAGAGCTTCAAAAGCACATTTCTCTTGCTGAGCAGCTCTTCTGCCAGCCCAGCAGGGCTCAGGCACTGCCTGCAGCCAGCCCAGGCACAGCACAGAGGCACAGAGAGCTTCAATCAGTCAGGGCTGGGAAGGGGCTGAGAAGTGCCTGGGGCAGAATCACTGCCAGCCCTTGGCACAGGAACCTCTGGCTGCAGGACAATGCAGCTGCAGCTCCTGGAGAGATCTCCTAAAGCTGGAACATGCCAATGCCCACAGACCCTGTGAGTGCATTCTCTGCTCATCTCCTGTGCAGAGCAGCCAGGGGTGCCCAGGGCTGTCCTGCAGAGCAGGGTCCTGCAGCCCAGGGCGCTGTGCTGGGCCAGGGACTCTGCTGCCTGCCAGGGACAGCTCTCAGCCGGCCCTGGAGCTGCTCCCAGCGCTGGCCAGGAGCTGTGGGGGGAAGGAGCCACCCTGAACAGGGCAGGTGCTGCTGCTGAGAGGGGCTGGCTGGGGCAGGGCTGCTCCCAGCTCCAGACCAGCCTGGGCACAGCTCTGGAGGACACTTCCCAAAGAAGGTAAGCCTGGGATTGCTGTAAAGATCAGGAGCTTTCCTGAGAGTGTTTTCAATTTCCTTCTTGGAGCAGGATGGGAAATTTGGGATCATGACAAAAAGATATTTGATTTTTATACATTTTTCATATAGCCATAACTCTGTGAATTACTATTCTATTGTTATACAAATATAATCCTTACTTTACTTATGAAACTCTTAATTACCTCTGTTAAATTATTATTATGTGCTTATATAATGGTAGTTCTTAATTGACTCTAATATGTTTCCTACCTATCTCTTAGATTGTACAACAATAAGCTGACTATCTTAATACATTCCTGAAATACTGCATGGTCTTATTATGAGGAAGAGGACCTACAAGAAGAATATTTTGGTTTTTGACAACATTGTGAGTAGTCGTAACTAAAGTGGGGCAAAGAAGCCCTTGGATCTACTCCAATGGGTTGAGCCAGGGTGTGTAACTGTGGCAACTGAATCTCCTATTGGATATTCCTGTTAAATATCCTAATTAATCAACCTTAGTAAATTGTTGAAATCAAGGGCCAGGTGTCCCCCATCCCCACTGGGACACCTGGGAGCTTCCAGCAAAGGTCTGGTTTTTACATTACTTTTCGAACAATGCAGCAAGGTGTTTTATTCTCTTTTGATTATAGAAAACAGGGGGTTGAGAGAAGCAGAACAGGAATTGTAATCCCAGAATCACAGAACATTCTGAGTTGAAAGGGACACATGGGATCATCAAAGAAATGTTTAAATGTCCAGGCCCAGGGAGATGCTCAGGGAAGCAGAGGGGGCTGAGCAGAGCAGTGCTGGGGCAGGAGGGCTCTGTTGGTGTGTGGGAGGTGCCGGGCACAGCTGGGCACGGGAACACTGTCCTGAGTGCCCAGCTGTCTCTGCCCTGCCCTCTCAGGCACAGCCCCACAACATCTTCTCTTGTTTCTGCACTCCCCTGATATTGTCACTGTTATCTGGGGCTCTCAGAGAGTCTCTGCATTTTCAGCAGCTGAGTCAGGCACTTCCTTTGGCATTCCTTCAAGGCAGGGGTGTCCATGGGAATTGGGTGTCCAAGCTTCCCTGGGACCTGTGGGGCTGTGGGCAAAGCAGTCCATGGGAAAGGGGAATGAGCTGAGCCCCTCCCTGAGATCCCCTCATGGGCACAGCCGGGGATCTCCTTGCTGTGCCCTTTCCAGCTCTGAGCTGCCCTCCTGGGTGCAGATCTGTGCCAGAGCCTCTGGGAGTTCCCTGAATGTCCCACGGGGAAGTGCAGAGATGCCACAGCTGAGGAAATGCTGCTGGGTTGGCCAAGGGAGCCGTGAGTGTCCTTGGCACAAGGGGGTGCGGAGACCTTGCCCAGAGACCTTTGGAGAGGGTGAGATACTCAGGGATCCCTCTGCTCTTGGCAGGGTCTGGTTTATCCCAGGGTGATCTGGGAGTGTGATTGTGCTCTGATTGCAGCCAAATATTTTCCCAGAGCAGAAAGAAGGATGGGTGAGTCTCAGCAAAACAGTCTACAGGAAATGGCCCAGGTTTGGCTCCAAGCAGCCCCTCCTGACTTGTCCCTGTCCTTTCTCCATGAACAGGTGTCCATGTGCAGCCACAGCAAATGTCCAACAGCAGCTCCATCAGCCACTTCCTCCTGCTGGCACTGGCAGACACGCGGCAGCTGCAGCTCCTGCACTTCTGCCTCTTCCTGGGCATCTCCCTGGCTGCCCTCCTGGGCAACGGCCTCATCATCAGCGCCGTAGCCTCCGGCCACCACCTGCACACGCCCATGTTCTTCTTCCTGCTCAACCTGGCCCTCAGCGACCTGGGCTCCATCTGCACCACTGTCCCCAAAGCCATGCACAATTCCCTCTGGGACACCAGAACCATCTCCTACTCAGGATGTGCTGCACAGATTTTTCTGGTTTTCTTCTTTCTTGGAGCAGAGTATTTCCTGCTGACCATCATGTGCTACGACCGCTACGTGTCCATCTGCAAACCCCTGCACTACGGGACCCTCCTGGGCAGCAGAGCTTGTGCCCACATGGCAGCAGCTGCCTGGGCCAGTGCCTTTCTCTATTCACTGCTGCACACAGCCAATACATTTTCCCTGCCCCTGTGCCATGGCAATGCTCTGGGCCAGTTTTTCTGTGAAATCCCCCAAATCCTCAAGCTCTCCTGCTCCAATTCCTACCTCAGGGAACTTGGGCTCATTGCTGTTAGTGCCTGTTTCCTATTTGGTTGTTTTGTGTTCATTGTTTTCTCCTATGTGCAGATCTTCAGAGCTGTGCTGAGGATCCCTTCTAAGCAAGGACGGCACAAAGCCTTTTCCACCTGCCTCCCTCACCTGGCTGTGGTCTCCCTGTTTATCAGCACTGGCTCAGTTTCCCACATGAAGCTGCCCTCCATCTCCTCCCCATCCCTGGATCTGGCCCTGTCAGTTCTGTACTCGGTGGTGCCTCCAACCCTGAACCCCCTCATCTACAGCCTGAGGAACCAGGAGCTCAAGGCTGCAGTGTGGACACTGATGACTGGATGCTTTCAGAAACATTAAAATGCTGGCCAATTTATAACAAATCACTTGTAATAAATGTCATCTTTGATACTTCTTGTTGGTTTCATTTTGGAGGTTATTTTTCTTTGTTTTACTTTTTTAATCTTGCCCAAAACGAAAAGCCATTACTTTTGCCATTTCTCATTTTGTTTTTCTCCACCTTCCCTGTGACCACAGACTGTGTCACTGATGGGCTGCACTCTTGCTGGCTTTAAAGGAACTCAAGGATGTCCCAGCACAGTTTTTCTGCAGAGATGCCCTTTTGTTGCCTTCTCTGGAGCTGCAGCAGCAATGTCTGTGTGCAGAGCTGGGGCAGATCAGGGCTGGCACAGCAGCTGTGCCCAGGAGCAGCAGCACTTGGTGCTGCCAGTGCTGCTCCCGTGGCCCTGCCCCGCTGCCCTGGTGGCCCTGGTGTTGCTGCAGGGCCTGAGTGCTCTCGGGGCCGGGCACAGTCCTGGGGGTGGCAGTGCTGGGGCTGCAGCAGGGACAGGCCATGGGCACTGCTGGGGCAGTGCTGACGCTTCAGGCCAGGGCCTGGGGGCTCCAGGCTCCTTGCCCAGGCTCTCTCAAGAACACGGCCAGGCCAATGCTCAGCACAGAAAACCCCCGTGAGCAGCCCCAGGCTGGCCGTGGGCAGGCTGGGGGCAAACAGCACGGCTGGTGCTCTGCAAGGGAACTGGGGGAGACGGGAAGGAGAAGCAGAGCAGGGGCTGATCCATCCCCAGTGCACTGCACAGCCCAGGGCAGCGTCCCAGAGCGTCCTCATGGAGCTGTCAACAACATCCCCCCTCTGCAGCCCTGGCCTCTCCCCAGCTAACAGAGGTGCTGCATCCTTGCAGGCACAGACACGGCAGCATTGGCTCAGCAGCCCCTGTTTGCATTGCACACAGCAGGTGGGAGCACCCCCAGGCTGGTGCTGTGGGGACATGAACCTGAGGCAGCACAAATGCCATCAGCCCTTGGGGCCAGAAAGGGCTGGGGGATGCCAGGGAAACCACTCAGCTTTGTCCTGGCCTCTGCAGTCAGCCAGAAAGTTTGTTCCCATCAGTTGGGAGTTTCCTGTCCCAGTGAGATGGTGCTGCTCAGAGCCAGGGCTGCCTGGCAGCCACCCCCAAACTGCCCTGAGCATTTCCTTGGCTTCACCTTTGCTTTCTTTACTCTTTCTGATACAAATTTCTTCCTCTTGCCCACCCCTGTTCCCTCCCCTGCACACAACCCATCCCTGTTTGCCCTTTCCTCTCTGGCCCCACTCCCCATTGCAGTTCCTGACTTGGCACCATGGGAACATCCCTTGGGGAGCAGGATCCTCCCACAAGTGCTGCAGGAATTGTCTGCAGGCTCCTGCAGTGCCTGGTGCTGCTCCCTTGCCAGAGGCACCCCAGGCCAGGGGGGCACATCTGGGCTGCTGTGTCTGGCTGTGGGGCTCCCTGTTCTGGGCAGTGAGGAGGAGCTGCAGAGGCTCTGCAGGACTGACAGGATGGGCTTTGGGGCTGTGAGAAGAAGCTGAAGGACCTGGGCTGCTGGAGCTTCTGAAGAGGAGGCCCAGGGCTCCTCCTGCAACTGCTCCAAGGGTGGTTTCAGGGAACCCCAGAATCAGCAAGGCTGGAAAATACCTTTGAGATCATCGAGTCCAACCTGTGCCCTCACACTGCCTTATCTCCCCTGAGCCTCCTCTTCTCCAGGATAAACAACCCCAGCTCCCTCAGCCATTCCTCACAGGACTTGTGCTCCAGACCCCTCACCAGCCTTGTTGCCCTTCTCTCGACATGCTCCATCCCCTCCATGTCCTTCCTAAATTGGGGGCCCAGGACTAGACACAGCACTCGAGGTGCTGCCCAACCAGTGCTATGCACAGGGGAAGAATCACTGCCCTGCTCCTGCTGGCACACCATTCCTGATCCAGGCCAGGAGCCATTGGCCTTCTTGGCCCCCTGGGCACTCTGCTGGCTCATGTCCAGCCTGCTGTCCATCAGACCCTGTAGGTCCCTTTCTGCCTGGCTGCTGTCCAGCCACTCTGTCCCCAGCCTGTAGCACTGCAGGGGTTGTTGTGGCCAAAGTGCAGGACCCGGCACTGGGACTTGTTAAACCTCACCTTGTTGGATTTGGGCCCTGGATCCAGCCTGTCCAGGGCCCTGTGCAGAGCCCTCCTACCCTCCAGCAGATCAACACTCCCCGACAACTTGGTGTCACCAGGGTTCCATGAAGCCCCAGAGTGTCCCAATGGTGTCCATGATTCCATGAGGCCTCCCAATGTCACAATGTCCCTTTGGTTCCATGGGACCCCTTGTTGTCACAAAGTCCCTTGGATCCTTGGGCCCTGCAGTGTCTCAATGTCACCGTGGTCCCCAAGGCCCTGCAGTGTCACAGTGGATCCTTGGTTCCATGAGGTCTGGCAGGGCAGCAATGTGCTCCTTGCTCCCACAGTGTCATAATGGCCTCTTGGTCCCAAGGCCACCATGGTGTCCAACATGTTTCTTTCATTCCAGGAGTCCCTGAGGCGCAGCACTGGCCCCTCGGTTCCATGGGGCCCTGCAGTGTCACAATGCCCCCATCATGACACGAGGTCCTGCACTGTCACAAAGCTCTGCATGATTCCACAATGCCCTGCAGGATCACAGTGGCCTCTGGGGTTCCATGAGGCCTCAGAGTGCTCCATTGAATTCCTTGGTGCTGCAGTGTCACAATGGAGCCCTGGTGACACAAGATCCTGCAGTGTCACCAGGGACCCTGGGTTCCATGGGGCACCAGAGTGTCACAATTGTTCCCTCAGTTCCCAGAGTCCTTGCAATGGAGCAATGGCCCCTTGGTTCCATTGTCCCCAGGCTCTCCCAAGGTTCTCTCTGGTTCTGCAGTGCACAATGGCCCCGTGGTCCCCCAAGGCCCTGCAGGGTCATGGTGGCCTCTGTGGTCCCACCAGGACCCAGACTGTCACAATGCACTCCTTGCTTCCATTCAGCCCCACAGTGTCACAGTGTCCCTGTGGCTCTGTGGTGCCATGTCGTACACATGTCACCATGGTCCTCTCAGTGCCACCAGGCCCCGCAGTGTCACAATGGCCCCTTGCTTCCCCAGGGCCCTGCAGTGTCACAATCACCAGAGAATCAACCAGTCTGGAAAAGGCCTTGGAGAGCATCAAGTCCAACCTGGGACCCAACACCACCTTGTCACCCATACCATGGCACTGAGTGCCACATCCAGTCTTTGCTTAAACACCTCCAGGGATTGTGACTCACCCACCTCCCTGGGCAGCCCATTCCAATGCCCAATCCCCCTTTGTGTGAAGAATATTTCCTGATATCCAGCCGACATATCCCCTAGTGAAGCTGAAGGCTGTGTCCTCTTGTCCTGTCTCTGTTCCCTGGGAAAAGAGCCTGACCCCAAACTGGCTGCACCCTCCTGTCAGGGAGTTGTAGAGAGTGATGAGGTCTCACTTGAGACTCCTCTTCTCCAGGATAAACAACTCCAGCTCCCTCAGCCACTCTGCATAGGACTTGTGTTCCAGACTCCTCACCAGCCATGTTGCCCTTCTCTGGACATGCTCCAGCCCCTCCATATCCTTCCTAAACTGGGAGCCCAGAACTGGACACAGCACTCAAGGTGCTGCCCAATCAGTGCCCAGCACAGGGGAAGAATCACTGCCCTGCTCCTGCTGGCCACACCATTCCTGATCCATAGGAGTACCAGGGGTTAGATGAGGGAAATGGTGGGGAAGGAGTGGGGACAAAGTGTGATTGATTGCCAGCCACGAAGCGTCTTGATTCTCATATATTTTAAGACTGTATTAGAAGGTGCTGGGGACCAATATCAATTGGACATTGCTGATATCAATTGATAAACAGGAAAAGAAAACCTAACAGGACAAAACAATTCTCTCTGCATTGTTTTCAATATTGTATATTCACTTTAAATAAACTTTAGAAATCTGTCTAATTCACCACAGAGGAATTGAAGACTTGAATTATTCACAGAGTTTTTTCTTGTTCGGTTGTTTTGAACAAATATTTATAGGCCTTTCTCATGGAATTCATGAACTGAAGAGCTTAAGAAAGAAAAGGCCTCTGGAGTAGGAAAATTCATCAGCAGCCTCCAAGTGGCTGAGGATCAATCTCCATCAGAGCAGCAATGAGCAGAAATGGGCACAGCTTTGTGGCTGCCCCAGCTCTGGGATGGGCCCTGGGCCTGGAGCAGGAGCAGCTCTGGAGGGCCCCAGGGCCGGGGCTCTTGTGCTGCCCTGGGCAGATGGGATGGCAGGAGGGGCTGCAGAGCTCTCAGCACCTCAGGCAGAGGGGAGCAGGGCAGCCAGGGAGCTCCTTTGGCCTTGGCCAAGCCCCTTCCCCCATGGTGGGGCTGAGTCCTGGCTGAGCTGCAGCTGCTGCTGTGCCCTTGGCAGGGGCTGAGGCCGTGGGGCAGTGCCCAGAGCAGCCTGGGCTGAGCAGAGCTGTGGGGCCAGAGCCGGCTGGGCTGTGCTGGGGAGAGGCCCTTGGTGCTGCCCAGAGCTCAGGGCAGCTGGCAGAGCTGGCAGGGAGCTGGGCTGGGCTGGGAGAGCCTGGCACAGGAACCATCAGTGTCCATCTCAGCCTGGCTGAGCGGGCAGGGGCAGGACTCAGCCCAGGCCTTGTGGGGCAGGGCCAGCGCCTGGGCAGGCATTGAAAACAGGCAAGAGCCCCAGAGAGGAGGCTGCTCTGTGCCCTTGGGGCACGGACAGAGCAGGGAGGGGCCCAGGACATTTGTCAGCGCCAGCCTCTGTCTGTGCCAGCCCTGGGCAGCCCTGGCTGCTGAGCCCAGCTCTGCCCTGGGCTGAGTTTGGCTGTGGCCCAGCTCCATCCTCCTGCGGGGCTCAGGGCCTGTTCCCGGCCATGGCCAGCCCTGGCCGCCTCTCTGCTGGCCCCGAGGCCGGCAGAGCCCGGGCAGGGCTGTCTGTGCAGCCCCACAGGTGCCACGGGCTCGGCAGGAGCTGGCAGAGGCTGCCCAGCAGGGAGGCCATGGGGTACAGAGCCCCAAGGCTGCCCAGGGCCCCACGGCACAGGGGCCGTTCCCAGCCCCAATGCTCCTGTCCTGGGCTGGGCTGCACAGGGGCTGTGGCACCATGGCTGGGCCAGCACAGGGCCACCGAGGGGCCACGCAGCCGCTGCCGGGGCTGGCAGCAAGGCCGGGCACAGACAAGGAATTGCTGAGCATGGCCTGCGCTGGCCAGGGCTGCCTGTGCCCAAGGCAGAGCTCAGCTGCCCTTGGGGGCTGCAGGAACACTCAGGAGCCCAAAGAGCCTCCATGGCTGTGCTGGAGACCAAGGCTGGAGCAGGGAAATGCAGGGCTGCTGTGCCATGGGGAGGGCATGGAATTCCAGCACACACCTCAGCTCTCTGATGGTCCCGGCACCGTGCTGGGCCCTGTTCCAGACTGGAGCAGAGCAGATGTTGATGGCACAGGAGCACTGCGGGGCTGGCAGGGACCTGCAGCTTGCAAGGTGCTCTGCTCTCCCTCAGCTCCTCTCGGAGAGATCCAATCCCAGCTCGGCACCTCAGGGCACAAGTGTCACTGCCTGTTCATGGGCACACAGCTGATGTCTGTATGGAAAGGGGCACAGATGTTAGTACTTGTACATTTCATAGTATACATGGTTATTTATTTTTTTTTTTATCTGGGTCACTTGAGAATGGTTAAGAAATGGCAAAGTTTTCCCACCAGGAACAGGAATTTCCTGTAAGTGTACAGATTGCATGAGGAGAAATACTGATCTTGTCTTCTATTTTCATCACCAATATTCAATTTATTATATCACCTCCCTCTTCCTTCAGGATTTTCCAGTATCCTGTTGAAATTGACATGTCTAAGGACATCTCTTCACTAGACCAACTGGATCTATGTCCTTCCTGGTGCTCCCAGATTTCCTCATCTAGGTGCTCTCTGGTCATTCAAGTGCCTCTCAA
Organism: Lonchura striata; assembly: GCF_050655825.1. NCBI lineage: Eukaryota > Metazoa > Chordata > Aves > Passeriformes > Estrildidae > Lonchura > Lonchura striata. The sequence continues at coordinate 8,597,750 of NC_140738.1, forward strand.
TTCACAGGCTTCATGCTATGAGTTCAGGGAGTTGTTCACTCTTTCAGAAGTTCAAATAAATATCATATTACTCAACATCGTAATTGTATTTTTATCCATCACAAAATTACTTTTTGGTATGTCTTTGTCTAAAACTATCCCTGTACAGAAATCCCTTGGGGATGGGAGACATGTCAGCTGCTGCTGGGACATCACAGAGAGCTGAGGGAATAGCTGTGATGGTTATTAAACTGTTCCAATGTTCAACTTGTGTTTTCTGCCAAAAAAACCTTTCTGTGCCTCTGAGTGTCACCATCCCTGAGCCCAAAGGACACAAACCTGATGAGTTGTGGTTCCCACTGCAGGGGCACTTGGACCTTGGCTCTGCACAGGAGAGCTCTTCATCCACTTTCCCTCTTTTCCTCCCTCTGGGCATGGAGGGAGCTCCTCACTTCAGCCTGTGACTCATATGTGTGCAAAGAGCAAATCTGGGCAGAATCGGGACAGGGAGGGTTTGGGGGGACCTTGGGATCTGTGCTGGGCACAGAAGGTGTTTTCCATTGTTCTGAGACTGTCTGCTGTGCAAAGTGGATTTAATATCCAGCAGAGGAATGACTTTTGCATTTGATGGAGCTGTGCCTTCCCTTGGCTTTGTTGGCTGGCAATAAATGAACATCCCTCTGTGTCTCGGGCAGCTCTTTCTCCAAGGAAAGCAGGTGGGAGTTGGAGCCCAGGAGCTGAAAGCTGCAGGTGCAGCCTGGGCTGGAGGGAGCTCAGATTTGCACAAGGCTGCTCTGAGTGCCAGGGCTGGAATGGGGGAAATGGTGGGGTAGGGGTAGGGACAGTATCTGATGGATTGTCAGCCACAAAGGGTCTTGATTTTCATATCTATTCAAACTGCATGGGAAGGTACTTGGATTCAGTGTCAGTTGGAGATGGCAACTATCATTGTATTAACAGAAAAAAAAAACTAAACAGGACCTGAAAAATCTCTTATCATGGTCTTTTTAAATATAGTATATTCACTTTGAATTGGCTTCTGAAATCTGTCTAATCAACCAGAAAATATTTGAAAACTTACATTATTCCCAGAGGCTTGGCTTGTTAAAGTGTTCTGAATGTTAATGAGCCCTGGGCCACTGAATTCCTGAACTGAAGAGCTGAAGGCTGAAGAAGCCTCTGGAGCAGTAAAATTCAGCAGCAGCCTCCAAGTTGCTGAGGATGTCAGCAGCCCCCACTGAGGCCATCCCTGCCCAGAGGCCCTGGGGGAATGGGCAGACAAGGAGAGCGTCCCTGGGGCTGGGGCAACAGAACTCAGAGGCACCAGCGGCTCCAGCTGGGACATGGAGTGTGGGATGGGGCTGTTAAAGCCCTGCCTGGGCTGTGCCAAGCAGGACACACAAGCCCTGACCCCCATCCACTAAAAAACTCTCTCAAGGATACATTTAAAAGGAATTAAAATTGGTGTGTCCTCTGAGTTGGATGCACTGGAGAAATACCAACAAGAGATTCTCAGGAGCTCAAAACAAACACCAAAGCAGCCTTTACTGGCAACTTTAGGAAATCAGAGAAACTTTGGTAAAAGGTTTAAAATTATATTCAGTGAACAAAAAATAGTTTGCAATGCATTAACTTGGCCCATTGAACTTCACAAACGCTAAGCCTGTTCAATTTTAAGTTAATCAACATCTGCATGAGGACTGAAATAGAACAATGTAGACAGAGAAAGACAAAAAAGATACAGAGAAGCACACACACAGCTACCAATTCCTGGATTCCAGTGGTGTTCAGATGGAAATTCCAAGAGGAGGTAGGGTCAGGATGTGTGCTTGCCTTGTGGTCAGCCTTAAATACCCCTTGGTCTTCCTGGGCCTCTCCCCAGGTGGGACTTGGGGTCATTTGGTCACTCAGGTGCTGGGCTGGGGCTCCAGAGGTGGCTGTGGAGCATTGCCTGTGCTGTGCCAGGGACTGGCAGACACTGCTGGGCTGGGATAGAGGCTCTGGGGGGATTGGGGTTCCAGGGCAGGGCAAGGCTGGGGTTCCAGGGCAGGGCAAGGCTGGACCTGCCCCTTCCTCCCACACACGTGAAATGTTTCCAGCCAGCAATCTCCTCCAGTCTGTCACAACAGTCAACATTGGTGGTGAAATCCCAATATGGACATTGACACCTGCAGGAGAAGGACAGTTCTTTTCTATAGGAAGGAAAGCCCCGAGCCCCAGTGAGAAGAGACCCTGCAGGTGCCAAGCTGTCAGGCAGCCCCTGGAGGTCAAACCAGCCAGACCTGTTCCATGTTCCCTTGGTTCTTTGGGACCCCACAGTGTCCCAGTGGTCTCCGTGGTTCCCCAGGCCCCACAATGACACGGGACTCCTCTGTTCCATGAGGCTGCAATGTCACAATGGACCTTTGGACCCTGGGGGTTTGCAGTGTCACAATGGTCTCCTTTGGCTCCACAGGGTCACAATGGAACACTGATGACACGAGGCCCTGCAGTGTCACAATGGACCTTTGGTTCCCTGCAGCCCTGCAGTGCCACAAAGGCCTCTTGGTTTCACGAGGCCCCACAGTGTCACAATGGTCCTCTTGGTTATGTGGGGACCCCCGGGGTCACAATGGTCTCACTGGTGCTGTGAGGCCTCACAGTGTTCACAATGCTTTGCTTATTCCGTGGGGCCTTATAGTATCCCAATGGTCTCCATGATTCCATGGTGCCCCACAGTGTCACAATGGCCCCTTGGTTCCATGAAGCTGCGAAGTCTCTTAATGGTGTCTCCATGATTCCATGAGGTCTTGCAATGTCACAATGGACCTTTGGCTTCCTGGGGTCTCACCATGTCACAACGGTCCCTTGGTCCCATGACACCCCAAAGTGTCATAAGGGTCTCCATGGTTCCATGGTGCCCCTCAGTGTCGCAATGGTCCGTGGGTCTCACAGGTGCCACAGTGTCACCATGGTCCCTTGGTTCCATGGTTCCTGTGCTGGTGCATTCCCCCCTCCCCTTCTCAGGCCTCTCTGCCAGATGAGAAATGCTCGCTGGCCTCGGCCTTGGCCAGCAGCCCCTGGGCTCAGCTCCTCTGGAGCTCAGCACAAACACACTCTTCTCCAGGCACTGCTGCTGCCCAGCCAGCTCCTGGCTGCTTTAGGAGCAGCCCTGGGAACTGTTTGTGTTCCCTCAGTGGCACAACATCCCTGTTCTCACACTGCCAAAGAAAGCTGCTGATGCCAAGTGCGGCCAGGATGAAACATGGCTGGGACTGCAGCCCCTCTCTTGGGGCCCTACAAACAGCGCTCCAAAAGGAGCCCTTGGAGCTCTCCTGGGCCAGCGACTCCCTCTGAGTGGGGCCTCTCCGAGCCGGGAACTCTCCCGTTTGCTGCACTCAGGGATCCCCAACAACGAGGGAGCCTGGGCCGATCCCCCCACTCCTCCAGGCTCAACCCTTCCCTGCTGGGGAGATGCCAAAGCATCCCCAGGGAGCATTTCCCTTTGCTCAGGGGAATTTCTCACAGGTGCCTTGCACTGACTCTCTGTGTCTGTGTGCACACAGGAGTGCCTGTGCTGGGGAAATGTGGCAGAAATGCTGCTCTCTGAGGGGTCTGAGTGCCTTGCACAACTGAGCCAGTTAGGCCTGTAGTTAAGGCTAAATCATGAGGTCAAAGCTAAGTTAAACACTGCTAAGAGTTGTTCTTTTACTAAGTTCATATGTTTAATATAAGTTATATGTTAAGTTAAATATTGTTAAATGTTATTCCTGTTTTAAATTGCATAGTTATAGGTTATAAGTTAGGTTAAATACTGTTAAGCTCTGTTCTTTTGCTAAATTGTTAAGTTTAATGTAGAAATTAAGGTAAAGGTATAAGGTAATTCCTATTAGGTTTTAGGTCTGTTAAGGTTTTGGGCCATATTCCTTTTATCCTTGCCCTCATTTTTTTTGTGTCACACACACAGGAACAGCTCTCAATTCATTTCTGGTTTGATTGCCTGGATTTTGTTTGGTTTTGTTGTTGCTTTGTTTCCTTGCTGTGGCTGAAGTGCCCAGTCAGGAGTAGAGTGACTCTTGCCAAGGAACTTTGTGCTGCTGTCACTTTAATATTAAATCTGGTTTTTGCTGGGGATTTTTCAGCGCTCTCAAACCCTCATTGGTCACAGGGTGAAGGAGCCCTGGCCCAGGCTCTGGCCCTGGGGGACACGGGGACACTGCCGGGGGGTCCCTGTCCCCCTGTCCCACCCCCACAGCCTTGGCCCCCGTCCCCGTGTCAGGCTCTGGGATCGATCTCGTGGAACATCCTCTGGGGGAGGCTGCAGCACCAGGGTCAGGGGGACCTGGGGGGACAGGGGACCCGCTGTGCATGAGCAGCGTTGGACTTCTCTGGGGGAACTGGGAGGGGGCTAGGGCAGAGTGACCTCCCCAGTGACCTCACACAGCCTCTCAGATGTCACATAGCCATCTCTGTGATGTCACACAGCCCAGTCTGTAATGTCATACAGGCCCTGTGATGCTGGGCAGTTCCGGCGCCATCCCAGCAGTGGCCTCTCCCTCCTGCCCCGTCCCTCAGCCAGTGCCACCCTTGGGGCTCTGGGCTATGGCTTCTTCTCCCTGGGCATCCCCTGCTGCCCGCCCAGGTTTTCCCGAGGAGCTGCTGCCCCTGAGCCAGAGGCTCTGCTCTGCTGCCCTGGGTACCCCGGGGCTCCCAAAACACCCCATGGCCAGGCCGGGCCCAGAGTGTCACAATGTCCCCTTGGATCCATCAGGCCCCGCAGTGTCACAATGCTCCCTGCGCTCTCTGAGGCCCCACATCACCCAGCCCAGGCCATTGCTATGGTTCCAGTCCCTCCCAGTATGATCCCAGTGATTCCCAGTCTCTCTCAGTATATCCCACTTGATCCCAGCATGCTCCCAGTCACACCCACTTCCTCCCAGTTGCTTCCAGCATAATTCCAGTTGCCCAGAACCACTTCTAGCCACCCTCAGTGCAGCACCAGTTGCTCCCAGGATATCCCAGTTGCACCGACCATGGTCCAAACTGCCCTCAGAATGTTCCTGGTCACTCCCAGTATGATCCCAGTCCCCCTCAGTGTTGTTCCAGTTCCACCCAGTATGTTCCCAGTTGCACCTAGTCACCCCTAGTACAGTCCCGCTCACTGCCAGTATGACCTCAGTGGCCCCCATTACAGACACAGTCACTCGCAGTTGCCCTCACTTGCCCCCAAAATGGTCCCAGCTGTTCCCAGTGTTGTCCCCTCCAGTATGGTGCCAGGCACTTCCAGTATATTCCAACTGCCCCCAGCATGCTCGATCCCAGTCACCCCAGAGTCCCCAGTATGGTTCCAGTTGCCCCCAGGATGACCTCACTCATTCCCAGTATATCCCAGTTACCTCCAGCAGGCTCCCAAACCCCCTCCCAGCACCACAAATGGCCCCAAGAGCCACAACAGCCTCTCTCAGTCCAACCAGGAGTCCCTAAAACCCCTCCCAGCCCTCCATGGAGTTGAGCGGGAAAGGTTGGTGGACAGGAACATCCCCAGCAAGGGTCAGCTAGGACACTTCAGCAGCAATTTGGGCATTTTGTGGGGAACACTTGGACTGGGCAGACGCAGGCCAGGGACTGGGACAGACAGCCGGAATTCCTGGAGAACAGATGAGGTCAGATGGACCCATTCTGCGGGAACAACTACAAGAGCATGGCCATGTCCCTTGGCTTGGATGGTCCCAGAAGAACCAAATCCTCCCCTTAACCTCAAATTCACATTCAAATCCCAGTAAAATGATTCAGCTTTAGATCTCTTTTATTGATTTCTTTATTTTTACCCCAATTCTAGGTGTTCTGATGGGATAAACAAGGAGATTATTCAGGTGGGAAAAGATCTCCATGATCATCCATTATTGCTTGATGCCACCAGAAGAAAAAGTGACACAGCAGGTAAGAATTTCTTGGGCTTTAAAGTCAAAGAAACAGCTTTTCCCAATTAATTTTCAATGTTGATCAGAGTCCCGATGGATTTTCCTGGTCTGTGTTCATCCAGGTGTCTATGGGCATCCAGGAGGATTTGAAGACCACTTTCCAGGTGTCTTCTCATCAGAGATCACAAGGAATGTGGGTCACCAGGGCTCCGACCAACATGGGTCTTCTAAAGGGGGATGGAGTGGGAGCAGCGCACGAAGCTCTTCCTGAAGTGGGGGCACTCACAGGGCTTCCCTTACCTGTGCCTAAGTTGGTGTCGAGTCAAGTGAAAGCTCCTGGAGAAGCTCTTCCCACACAGGGGACACTCATAGGGCCTCTGCCTGGTGTGGATGTGCCGGTGCCGGACAAGGTGGGAGTTTTGCTTGAAGCCCCTCCTGCAGTCGGGGCAGCGGAAGGGCCTCTCCCCGTTGTGAATCCGCTGGTGCTTGCAGAGATCAGAGCTCCACCTAAACCTCTTCTGACACTCGGGACACTCATAGGGCCTCTCCCCAGTGTGGATGCGTTGGTGGATGATGAGTTCTGAGCTCCAGCCGAAGCCCTTCCCACACTCCCCACACTTGTAGGGCCATTCCCCGGTGTGGATCATCTGGTGGCGGATCAGGTGGGATTTCCGCCTGAAGCTCTTCCCACACTCCGAGCACTTGTAGGGCTTCTCCCCATCATGAAGCTGCTCATGGACCACCAGCTCTGAGCTCTGGCTGAAGCTCTGCCCACCTTCCTGACACTGGGTGTGTCTTTCCTCCTCAGATGACCTTGGGCTGGTTTTGCAGCCCCTCCTCCTGCGGGATCTCTGGGGCTTTTCCTCCCCGTTGGGTTCCTGTGCTATGGAGCCAGTCAAAATGGCCTCTTCCATGAGGTTCTGATGCGGGGATTTGTCCTTCCTGGTCTCCATCTGCAGCTCCTGCTCTGGGGGAGGAAGGACAAGGAGAGGATGGGATTTGCCAGAGGGAAGGGCAGGGAGATCCCCCCAGTGCATCCCCGGCAGGAGGACACCGGTAGCGGGGCTGTCCTGCAGCTGGGGGCCAGGCTGGGCTGGGAGATGGAGCAGGAGAGAGGGGGAAAGGGGCACTGACTTCCTCCTCACCTGCCTGGGCATCCCAGGGCATCTTCCTCTTCCTCGCAGCCTCCTCCTCCATCTGGAAGATATTTGGAGATGGGAAATCCTGTTTTGAAAGGAAAACAAGGGATGAGCACAGTGAGTTTTGTACTGGTTTCAAAGCAAACCTGGGAGAGAGTCTAAGCCAGAAGGACAATTTAATAGGAAAATTAAGATCAAAGCTATGATTCAGAAAGACTGGTTTAAACTCACAGAGTCAGGATATAACCTGACACCCTGATAATCAGGGTGGTGGTAGCAGGCTGATGAAATGGTGGCTGCAGTCCGGCTGGAGTGATGAACGTGATTCTGTCAAAGCGGTGATCCTGTAGAAGGGTCTGGTCTTCCTCTGAAGGTCCAGTGGTGCTTATGGAGCTCTTGTCCTCTGGGAATGCAGCAGGCAAGGTGATCGTGGTGTTGCAAGGGTGAGATTATATCCAGGTAGGAATGCTTGGTTCCTCCCCCTGGGCGGAGCATCCCACAATGGGATGATGGAATTTTATCAGTGCTGCAGTGACACTCAATGGCCCATTAAGAGAAGATGGCCCCTGGAGGGCGTTATCAGGGCTGAGCCATGGAAGAGATAAAGAACACTGCCCCACCTGTTGATAACAGTTTTTGGAGATGGGGACTGAAAACACTTTTGGTTACATCTGACATTGTAACCTGAAACAGTGAGGCAATCCCTGCTCGGGGTGGGGGGTGAACACCACCCCCCTTACCCAAACTGGCTCAGGTGTAAAACCCCCACCCTGGGAAGGCCACGCACACAGGGGACAATGTCACACTTGCCCTGCCCCAGGGGAGATCTCTGTTCCTGTCAGTCCCTTGCTCTCTCCCCTTTTCTCTTTCTTTCCATCTCTCTCTCTACCTCACATTTACTGTCAATAAAATCCACTTTGGATTTTGTCTCCTTAGCAGCTTAATTGGGGCAGAGGCATCTCTCCAACAATTTTGTTAACCAGATTGTGACATTATTTTTGCACAGTGAGTTCAGGGCACTGTTGTCTGACCCCAAGCGTGTTTGACAGCAGCGTGGTTCCCTCCTCTGAGAAGGTTTTGCCTCTTTCTGGAGGATCTCTTGGAAACTTGGATGCAGCTTCCTCTGAGCAACTTATGGAAGAACTTATGAGGAAAATGGCTGTTGTAGGTGGCCAGTTTAAAGATAATATTTTCTTGTCCTTCCCTGCAAAGTTTGTTAAAATCACTGGAAGAAAGGGATAAAATCATACCAGCAAGACTGACAAGTCCTACAAGAAGCCCAGCTCTAACTAAATTCCTGAATAACTCCTGAATTCACAGGTTTGGAGGTTTTGTCCAAATATGAGAATCAATATCTTTTTCCTCCCTGTCAGCTTTGTCATAGCTACACAGCGCAGTCCCTTCCTTTTAATAATCTGTATTGAGCCAAATTTTCACTTTTCTTTTATTTGAACCTGCCAGCAGCTGAGCTGGAGCTGCATGGGAACTGATGAAACTTGGAATTACCACAGAATCGCTTCTATTCTTGGTTTATTAATGTTTGGGATTTGTTTGCATTTCCATCACAAGTGACTTGTGGGAAAATGAAATATTCATCAAAGTACTTTATGCAGAGTTATGTTTGATTTCTGCAAGTTTATTTTGTCTGGTTCCCAGGGGATATTCAAGGGGTCTCTGTCCCCTCACCCTGGGGGATGCTCAGGGGGTCTCCATCCCTCTGACCTTAGGGAAAGTTTGTGCAGGGCTGGGGACCAGGGGCTCTGTGTCCCTCTCACCGCTGAGGGTGCTCGGGGCTGGGGGGGCTCTTCGACCTTCTCATCCTTGGGGAGGCTGGGGGGTCTCTGTCCCTCTCAGCCTTGGTGTGACCCCACCCAAACATCATTGGGGTCAGAGGGACAGAGACACCCCCAAACCCCCAGAAGGGCTGAACCTGGGGATTTGGTTTGGGGCTGAGGATTTAGGAAAGGGCTGGAATTGGGTCTGGGGTTGGAGTTGGGGCTGAGATTTGGATTAGAGCTGGGATTGGGGTTAAGGCAAAACATGGGATTGGCTTTAGGGCTGAGGCTGGGATTGGGTCTGGGCCTAGATAAATTTGGCACTGGGCTGAGATTAAATACGGAACTCTGAGTGTGTCTAACCGTGGAGTGAGATTGAGACCAGGATCAGGGTCAGGGTTGGGACTGAGCACACACAGAGTGGGACAGGGGGGATGTCACTGCAGGATGTCCCTGGCATTGTCCCAGCCCTCCTCAGGCACCTCCAAACATGGGGGGCAGCTGGGTGCTCCAAGATCAAGGTGCTCCCATGCAGCCCCCCAATACCAGGTGAACATTCCCTGAGGGCTGCCCTGAATGTGATCCTTGGGGCTCTGGGATCAGCCCTCACATTCCTGTGGGAGCAGCTGCAAACATGATGAGAGATTTTTCCCCTCCTCTTTCTTGTGGAAGGGTGAAGCCCAGCTGTCCTTTTCTGCTGCTGCCTCCTTCTCTCCTCAGCTGAGGATGTCAAACTCCCCAGGAGTAGGAAAATCCCCATTCCCTGTTTCCTGTGGCTGCAGCCTGGAGCATCCGCTCAGAATGAAGAACTTTCTGACAGCCCTGCTGAATGACACCAGGAGGAGGTTGGTGAAAAAGTGAGGAAATTGTGTTTTGATTGGAAATACAAGATACAAAATTATTTCTTTTCATCCTATTCATTTTCAGTCCATGGCATTTCTGTTTTCAGAGTGCTACCTTCTCAGCTGATTGTGTTTGTGTCCTCCTTTCTCTCCTGCCTTCCTTCACCTGCTCTGTTTCTCTCTCAGTGTCTCCCTTGACCCAGGGCAGCTCTTACAAAAGACCCTGCCCTGATTTCATTCCCAATCCATGAGCTACAACAACCATGGGTGAAGTTATGAAGGCTGGCAGTGAAATGTCACTGTAGGATCTTGCTCCACTTGTCTTTTGGGTCCTTGTTAAGAGCTTTGCCTTCAAGGGCAGGAACATCTTTTCCTGGCTGGGAACTGGAATTCCAGACCCTGGGAGTGTGTGACATGGATCCCATAGGGGCATTCCTGAGGCTCTCAGGGTGCTGCTCCTGCTGTGCCTCCCAAGGAGCTGTGCAGGGCAGGGGACAAGGTGCAGCAGCTGTGTGAGCTCCCAAAGCACACAGCAAAGGTGGATTTGCTGGGCATTTTCTGGCACATTCACAGCTGGAAGCAGAGGGAAGAAGGAAAGGGAAGCGAGTCCCTGACAGAATCCCGGATCTATTGGGGTAGGAAGGGACCCTGCCCGCAGGTCCCAATCCCGTGAGGGAGTGTCAAGATCCGTTTGGAGGAGCAGGGTGTCATGATATTTCATTTACTAATCCCCAAAGTGCAAAAAGGCAAACAGCAGGGGACCATCACTTTAATCACAACAAATGCACCTTTATTATAGAGTGCCAACAGCAAATGCAATGGAGGGGACAGAAAGGAAATAAAGGATAGAAAGAAAAGGAGGGGAAAGGGGATTATAGGTTCCAAGGCAGACAAAATCCTCTCTGGTCCAGACAATGACAATCTATTTTCTTGTGTCAGGGAGAATCTCAAAATCTTGGTAATCTCAGGGGTCTTTCATGGTCCTCTGTCTAAGTGGGGGAAACAGGCAAAAGAAAATGAAAGTCTATTGAAGTCATTGAGGGGGAACAGGTAGAATGAAGAATAAGTCCATTGAAGCCACCGAGGAGGAACAGGTCATGTTTTCGGCTGTGAAAAAGAAACATTGTCTTCTTAGTCCATCAACCACACCTGGGAAACATCTCACATTGATCAGGCCAGCCCTCCTCCCTGTGGTGGTGGTCTCAGTCTCAGTCCTTGGGAGGGGCTTCGATCTCTGTCTGTCACAGTGGTCACGAGAGAGATGAGGGGTCTTCCATGAGAGATCACCAGAGTTACCCCAAAGTTCATTTGGCCAAGAGGTGGGAAAATCCGTGGGTTCAGCAGGTATCATGAAGCCGGTATGAGCGCGTAGAACAAGCCACTCCTTGCCAGGTCCTTGCCAGGCCCTGCTCGAAGCAGTGGTCTGTGGTGGTACAGCAAATACACCTGCAAAAATAACCTCTCCAAGCCGGAACTCCAATCAGGGTGTCCATGATCTCAGTCTCTGCCATTGCGGCAAACATGAGGCAAAAATGAGGGGAAGTTGGGACCGTCTCTTACACAGGGTGCTGATGTCCTTTGAAGGGGAACGATCCCCACATGCGTCCAGCGCTGCAATAAACATACCATCTCTGCAACTCCTTACAGGATTTGTGGGGATTGATTTTCTATCTGCGTTTCAGCAGCAGAGCTAGCAGACTAAACAGCACATTTTACCTATGTTAGCAAGCTGCTAATACTTCAAAACAGCACATTTCACCTAAATCCAAATGGATTTCTACCCTGTTAAATTTAACCTGTAAAATACCCTGTTTCAACGCCCAAGCACATCTTGGCTGAGAGGGACAGAGCACTCCCCTGGCACAGGGGTGAGAATGATGGAGACCCCCTGGGGAATGGCTTGGGGTGACGGGGAGAGAGACACCTCCTCAGGAATGGCCTGGGGTAACAGGGATAGGGACAGGGACAGCCCCTGTGGAATAGCCTGGGGTGAAAGAGATGAGGACAACCCCTCAGGGAATGCCCTGGGGTAACAGGGCCAGGGACACCCCTGGGGAATGGCCTGGAGTGACAGGGAAAGGGACAACCCATCCAAGCCCCTCCCAAGCATCCCCCAGGGTGAGAAGCACAGAGACCACTCGAGCATCCCCTGGGGACCAGGTTAAACAAACTTGCCAGAAATCAAACTTAACCCTACAAAAAATGCCTTGAGGAATATTTGCTCTTCCCACAAGTCACTTGTGATGAAAATGCAAACAAATCCCAAACATTAATAAACTGACAACAGAAGCAATTCTGTGGCAATTTCAAATTTCACCACTTCCAGCACAACTCCAGCTCAGCTGCTGGCAGGTTGTGATAAAAGTGGACATTTAGCCCAATACAGGTTATTAAAAGGGAGGGAAAGCTCAGTGCAGCTGTCACAAAGGAGACAGGTAGCAAGAGAAAATGATTCTCACATTTGGCAAAGCCCCAAAGCTTGTGTATTCAGGAGTTATTTGGCATTTAGCTACTTTAGCAGGACTTCTTGTGGGACGTTAGTAACCTTTTGTTCCTCACTGCGTGGTGAATGATCCTTGCCAGTCTTGCTGGTATGATTTTATCCCTTTCTTCCAGTGATTTTAACAGACTTTTCAAATAAGGAAAACAAAATATTTTCTCTACACTGGCCACCTACAACAGCCATTTTCCTCATAAGTTCTCCCAAAAGTCACTCAGAAGAAGCTGCATCCAAGTTTCCAAGAGATCCTCCAGAAAGAGGCAAAACCTTCTCAGAGGAGGGAACCACGCTGCTGTCAAACACGCTTGGGGTCAGACAACAGTGCCCTGAACTCACTGTGCAAAAATAATGTCACAATCTGGTTAACAAAATTGTTGGAGAGATGCATGCCTCTGCCGCAATTAAGCTGCTAAGGAGACAAAATCCAAAGTGGATTTTATTGACAGTAAATGTGAGGTAGAGAGAGAGATGGAAAGAAAGAGAAAAGGGGAGAGAGCAAGGGACTGACAGGAACAGAGATCTCCCCTGGGGCAGGGCAAGTGTGACATTGTCCCCTGTGTGCGTGGCCTTCCCAGGGTGGGGGTTTTACACCTGAGCCAGTTTGGGTAAGGGGGGTGGTGTTCACCCCCCACCCCGAGCAGGGATTGCCTCACTGTTTCAGGTTACAATGTCAGATGTAACCAAAAGTGTTTTCAGTCCCCATCTCCAAAAACTGTTATCAACAGGTGGGGCAGTGTTCTTTATCTCTTCCATGGCTCAGCCCTGATAACGCCCTCCAGGGGCCATCTTCTCTTAATGGGCCATTGAGTGTCACTGCAGCACTGATAAAATTCCATCATCCCATTGTGGGATGCTCCGCCCAGGGGGAGGAACCAAGCATTCCTACCTGGATATAATCTCACCCTTGCAACACCACGATCACCTTGCCTGCTGCATTCCCAGAGGACAAGAGCTCCATAAGCACCACTGGACCTTCAGAGGAAGACCAGACCCTTCTACAGGATCACCGCTTTGACAGAATCATGTTCATCACTCCAGCCGGACTGCAGCCACCATTTCATCAGCCTGCTACCACCACCCTGATTATCAGGGTGTCAGGTTATATCCTGACTCTGTGAGTTTAAACCAGTCTTTCTGAATCATAGCTTTGATCTTAATTTTCCTATTAAATTGTCCTTCTGGCTTAGACTCTCTCCCAGGTTTGCTTTGAAACCAGTACAAAACTCACTGTGCTCATCCCTTGTTTTCCTTTCAAAACAGGATTTCCCATCTCCAAATATCTTCCAGATGGAGGAGGAGGCTGCGAGGAAGAGGAAGATGCCCTGGGATGCCCAGGCAGGTGAGGAGGAAGTCAGTGCCCCTTTCCCCCTCTCTCCTGCTCCATCTCCCAGCCCAGCCTGGCCCCCAGCTGCAGGACAGCCCCGCTACCGGTGTCCTCCTGCCGGGGATGCACTGGGGGAATCTCCCTGCCCTTCCCTCTGGCAAATCCCATCCTCTCCTTGTCCTTCCTCCCCCAGAGCAGGAGCTGCAGATGGAGACCAGGAAGGACAAATCCCCGCATCAGAACCTCATGGAAGAGGCCATTTTGACTGGCTCCATAGCACAGGAACCCAACGGGGAGGAAAAGCCCCAGAGATCCCGCAGGAGGAGGGGCTGCAAAACCAGCCCAAGGTCATCTGAGGAGGAAAGACACACCCAGTGTCAGGAAGGTGGGCAGAGCTTCAGCCAGAGCTCAGAGCTGGTGGTCCATGAGCAGCTTCATGATGGGGAGAAGCCCTACAAGTGCTCGGAGTGTGGGAAGAGCTTCAGGCGGAAATCCCACCTGATCCGCCACCAGATGATCCACACCGGGGAATGGCCCTACAAGTGTGGGGAGTGTGGGAAGGGCTTCGGCTGGAGCTCAGAACTCATCATCCACCAACGCATCCACACTGGGGAGAGGCCCTATGAGTGTCCCGAGTGTCAGAAGAGGTTTAGGTGGAGCTCTGATCTCTGCAAGCACCAGCGGATTCACAACGGGGAGAGGCCCTTCCGCTGCCCCGACTGCAGGAGGGGCTTCAAGCAAAACTCCCACCTTGTCCGGCACCGGCACATCCACACCAGGCAGAGGCCCTATGAGTGTCCCCTGTGTGGGAAGAGCTTCTCCAGGAGCTTTCACTTGACTCGACACCAACTTAGGCACAGGTAAGGGAAGCCCTGTCACTGCCCCGACTGCAGGAAGAGCTTCATGCGCTGCTCCCACTCCATCCCCCTTTAGAAGACCCATGTTGGTCAGAGCCCTGGTGACCCACATTCCTTGTGATCTCTGATGAGAAGACACCTGGAAAGTGGTCTTCAAATCCTCCTGGATGCCCATAGACACCTGGATGAACACAGACCAGGAAAATCCATCGGGACTCTGATGAACATTGAAAATTAATTGGGAAGAGCTGTTTCTTTGACTTTAAAGCCCAAGAAATTCTTACCTGCTGTGTCACTTTTTCTTCTGGTGGCATCAAGCAATAATGGATGATCATGGAGATCTTTTCCCACCTGAATAATCTCCTTGTTTATCCCATCAGAACACCTAGAATTGGGGTAAAAATAAAGAAATCAATAAAAGAGATCTAAAGCTGAATCATTTTACTGGGATTTGAATGTGAATTTGAGGTTAAGGGGAGGATTTGGTTCTTCTGGGACCATCCAAGCCAAGGGACATGGCCATGTTCTTGTAGTTGTTCCAGCAGAACGGGTCCATCTAACCTCATCTGTTCTCCAGGAATTCCGGCTGTCTGTCCCAGTCCCTGGCCTGCGTCTGCCCAGTCCAAGTGTTCCCCACAAAATGCCCAAATTGCTGCTGAAGTGTCCTAGCTGACCCTTGCTGGGGATGTTCCTGTCCACCAACCTTTCCCGCTCAACTCCATGGAGGGCTGGGAGGGGTTTTAGGGACTCCTGGTTGGACTGAGAGAGGCTGTTGTGGCTCTTGGGGCCATTTGTGGTGCTGGGAGGGGGTTTGGGGGCCTGCTGGAGGTAACTGGGATATACTGGGAATGAGTGAGGTCATCCTGGGGGCAACTGGAACCATACTGGGGACTCTGGGGTGACTGGGATCGAGCATGCTGGGGGCAGTTGGAATATACTGGAAGTGCCTGGCACCATACTGGAGGGGACAACACTGGGAACAGCTGGGACCCTTTTGGGGGCAAGTGAGGGCAACTGCGAGTGACTGTGTCTGTAATGGGGGCCACTGAGGTCATACTGGCAGTGAGCGGGACTGTACTAGGGGTGACTAGGTGCAACTGGGAACATACTGGGTAGAACTGGAACAACACCGAGGGGGACTGGGATCATACTGGGAGTGACCAGGAACATTCTGAGGGCAGTTTGGACCATGGTCGGTGCAACTGGGATATCCTGGGAGCAACTGGTGCTGCACTGAGGGTGGCTAGAAGTGGTTCTGGGCAACTGGAATTATGCTGGAAGCAACTGGGAGGAAGTGGGTGTGACTGAGAGCATGCTGGGATCAAGTGGGATATACTGAGAGAGACTGGGAATCACTGGGATCATACTGGGAGGGACTGGAACCACAGCAATGGCCTGGGCTGGGTGATGTGGGGCCTCAGAGAGCGCAGGGAGCATTGTGACACTGCGGGGCCTGATGGATCCAAGGGGACATTGTGACACTCTGGGCCCAGCCTAGCCGTGGGGTGTTTTGGGAGCCCCGGGGTACCCAGGGCAGCAGAGCAGAGCCTCTGGCTCAGGGGCAGCAGCTCCTCGGGAAAACCAGGGCGGGCAGCAGGGGATGCCCAGGGAGAAGAAGCCATAGCCCAGAGCCCCAAGAGTGGCACTGGCTGAGGGACGGGGCAGGAGGGAGAGGCCACTGCTGGGATGGTGACAGAACTGCGCAGCATCACAGGGCCTGTATGACATTACAGACTGGGCTGTGTGACATCACAGAGATGGCTATGTGACATCTGAGAGGCTGTGTGAGGTCACTGGGGAGGTCACTCTGCCCCAGCCCCCCTCCCAGTTCCCCCAGAGAAGTCCAACACTGCTCATGCAAAGCGGGGTCCCCTGTCCCCCCAAGTCCCCCTGCCCCTGGCGCCGCAGCCTCCCCCAGAGGATGTTCCATGGGATCGACCCCAGAGCCTGACATGGGGACCGGGGCAGGAGCCATGGGGGGTGGGACAGGGGGACAGGGACCCCCCGGCAGCGTCCCCGTGTCCCTCAGGGCCAGAGCCTGGGCCAGGGCTCCTTCACCCTGTGACCAACGAGGGCTTGAGAGCGCTGAAAAAATCCCCAGCAAAAACCAGATTTAATATTAAAGTGACAGCAGCACAAAGTTCCTTGGCAAGAGTCACTCTACTCCTGACTGGGCACTTCAGCCACAGCAAGGAAACAAAGCAACAACAAAACCAAACAAAATCCAGGCAATCAAACCAGAAATGAATTGAGAGCTGTTCCTGTGTGTGTGACACAAAAAAAATGAGGGCAAGGATAAAAGGAATATGGCCCAAAACCTTAACAGACCTAAAACCTAATAGGAATTACCTTATACCTTTACCTTAATTTCTACATTAAACTTAACAATTTAGCAAAAGAACAGAGCTTAACAGTATTTAACCTAACTTATAACCTATAACTATGCAATTTAAAACAGGAATAACATTTAACAATATTTAACTTAACATATAACTTATATTAAACATATGAACTTAGCAAAAGAACAACTCTTAGCAGCGTTTAACTTAGCTTAGACCTCGTGATTTAGCCTTACCTACAGGCCTGACTGGCTCTGCTATCCAAGGCAGTCAGACCCCTCAGGGAGCAGCATTCCTGCCACATTTCCCCAGCACAGGCACTCCTGTGTACACACAGACACAGAGAGTCAGTGCAAGGCACCTGTGAGAAATTCCCCTGAGCAAAGGGAAATGCTCCCTGGGGATGCTTTGGCATCTCCCCAGCAGGGAAGGGTTGAGCCTGGAGGAGTGGGGGGATCGGCCCAGGCTCCCTCGTTGTTGGGGATCCCTGAGTGCAGCAAACGGGAGAGTTCCCGGCTCGGAGAGGCCCCACTCAGAGGGAGTTGCTGGCCCAGGAGAGCTCCAAGGCTCCTTTTGGAGCGCTGTTTGTAGGGCCCCAAGAGAGGGGCTGCAGTCCCACCCATGTTTCACCCTGGCCGCACTTGGCATCAGCAGCTTTCTTTGGCAGGCTGAGAACAGGGATGTTGTGCCACTGAGGGAACACAAACAGTTCCCAGGGCTGCTCCTAAAGCAGCCAGGAGCTGGCTGGGCAGCAGCAGTGCCTGGAGCAGAGCGTGTTTGTGCTGAGCTCCAGAGGAGCTGAGCCCAGGGGCTGCTGGCCAAGGCTGAGGCCCAGCGAGCATTTCTCATCTGGCAGGGCGGCCTGAGAAGGGGAGGGGGGAATGCACCAGCACAGGAACCATGGAACCAAGGGACCATTGTGACACTGTGGGGCACCATGGAACCAAGAGGCCATTGCGGTGGTGTGTTTTTCTTTAATTTGATATTTGTTTACTATCTGTTTTCCCCCCCATCCCTAATCTCCTCCTCTCCCCAGTGTCAGTCTTCCCTAGCTCTCCCCTAACCCCTTCATCTCCAAGTTGCCAATCCTCCCTTTCCCTGCCCCTTTCCCTGGAACCTTCCCTGTCATTCATCCTAGCCCCTTCCTCAGCTTCCAGACCATTCCCTGTCTATTTAGTGAGGCTCAACACTCTATTGATCCATTTGTACTATTCCACTCCCCTGTTTCCCCTGATAGGTTTGTGATATGTTAGTTCTGCCCTAAACTCCTCCCCTGCTATTCCCTTAGTGGTTACTGTTCCTACACCCCTCCTCCTGAGTTCTGTATAAAACCTCTGCTCCCGCCCCCGAGGGGGTCTTGGGGCTCACTGAATAAAACCATCCTGTTCACCCCCCAAGTCCCGTGCCGCCTTCGTCTGTCCCCGCGCGCCACGAACTGAACTGCAGAGCTTGCAGGGGGAAGCGGCCGCCCGTTCTCTTCCCTCACCGCCCAGCATGGCACCGCTCGGGGTGCCGTGGCGAGAGGAGCGCATGCCGCGCCACAACAAGGCCATTGTGACCCTGTGGGGCACCATGGAACCAAGGGGCCATTGTGACCCTGTGTGGCTCCATGGAATGTAGGGATCATTGTGACGCTGAGAGGCCCCATCAAACCAAGGGTCCATTGTGACACTGTGTGGCCTCATGGAACTGTGGAGACCATTATGACACTTTGAGGTTTCATGGGACTAAGGGACCATTGTGACACTGCGTGACCCCAGGGAGCCAAAAGTCCATTGTGACACTGGAAGGCCTCATGGAGTCACGGAGACACCATGAAGAGACTTCACAGCCTCATGGAAACACGGGGCCATTGTGACACTGTGAGGCACCATGGAACCAAGGAGACCATTGTGACACTGAGGCAACTCATGGGATCATGGAGAGGATTGGGACACTATGAGGCCCCATGGAATAAGCACAGCATTGTGAACTGTGAGGCCTCATGGCACCAGTGTGACCACTGTGACCCTGGGGGTCCCCACAGAACCAAGGGGACCATTGTGACACTGTGGGGCCTCGTGAAACCAAGAGGCCTTTGTGGCACTGCAGGGCTGCAGGGAACCAAAGGTCCATTGTGACATTGCAGGGCCTCGTGTCATCAGTGTTCCATTGTGACACTGTGGAGCCAAAGGAGACCATTGTGACACCACAAACCCCAGGGCCCAAAGATCCATTGTGACATTGTGGCCTCATGGAACAGAGGAGTCCCATGTCATTGTGGGGCCTGGGGAACCACGGAGACCACTGGGACACTGCGGGGCCCCAAGGAACCAAGGGAACATGGAACAGGTCTGGCTGGTTTGGCCTCCAGGGGCTGCCTGACAGCTTGGCACCTGGAGGGTCTCTTCCCATCTGCTATTGAAACACTGGGGCTCGGGGCTTTCCTTCCTATAGAAAAGAACTCTCCTTCTCCTCTAGGCACACATGGCCTGAATTGGGATTTCACCTCCATTTCCTTATATCCAGGGATTGTTCCCATGGACATATTGCCAGGACAAATGTGGCAGGCAGTCGTTTGGTAAGGGTCACTGCTTATCAGTCCCCAAAACACTGGGGAAGGCTCCATGCTTTCTTTCCTTTGGGAAAGAACTGTCCTGCTTCTCCAGGTGCCCATGGATGAAATTGGGATTGTCTCCAAAATTCCCTATATCCAAAGACTGCCCCCAGACAAAATCTGCCATTCCTGAAAAGTCTAGCTGGCCTTGGCCTAATGAGGCTCTCACTTGCCTTCCAAACACTGGGGCTCTGTGCTTTCCTTCCTATGGAGAAGAACTGTCCTTCTCAGCCAGGTGCCCATGGCCATATTGGGATTTCACCACCAATGTTGACTGTTGTGACAGACTGGGGGAGATTGTTGTCTGGAAACATTTCATATGTGGGGGAGGAAGGGACAGGTCCAGCCCTGCCCTGCCCTGGAACCCCAGCACTGCCCAGGAACCCCAATCCCCCCAGAGCCTCTATCCCAGCCCAGCAGTGTCTTCCAGTCCCTGGAACAGCACAGGCAATGCTCCACAGCCACCTCTGGAGCTCCCAGCCCAGCTCCTGAGTGACAAAATGACCCCAAGTCCCACCTGGGGGAAGGGCCCAGGAAGATCAAGGGGTATTGATGGCTGACCACAAGGCAAGCACACAGCTTGACCTTACCTCCTCTTGGAATTTCCAGCTGAACACCACTGTAATCAAAGAGCTGGTACCTTTGTGTGCTTCCCTGTATCTATTCTGTCTTTCTCTCTTTCTGTGTCTTCATCTTCTACTTCTCTCCTCTTGAACATTTTGATTAACTTAAAATAGAACAGGCCTAAATTTGGTGAAGCTGAATCAAGACCCTTTGTGGCTGACAATCCATCAGACTCTGTCCCTACCCCCACCCTGCCATTTCCCCCATTTAAGCCCTGGCACTCAGAGAAGCCTTGTGCAAATCTGAGCTCCCTCCAGCCCAGGCTGCACCTGCAGCTTTCAGCTCCTTGGCTCCAACTCCCACCTGCTTTCCTTGGAGAAGAAGCTGCCCGAGACACAGAGGGATGTTCATTTATTGCCAGCCAACAAAGCCAAGGGAAGGCACAGCTCCATCCAATGCAAAAGTCATTCCTGTGCTGGCTATTAAATCCACTGTGCACAAGCAGACAGTCTCAGAGCAATGGAAAACACCTTCTGTGCCCAGCACATCCCAAGGTCTCCCCAAACCCTCCCTGCCCCGATTCTGCCCAGATTTGCTCTTTGCACACATGAGTCACAGGCTGAAGTCAGGAGCTCCCTCCATGCCCAGAGGGAGGAAAAGAGGGAAAGTGGATGAAGAGCTCTCCTGTGCAGAGCCAAGGTCCAAGTGCAGCCCCTGCAGTGGGAACCACAACTCATCAGGTTTGTGTCCTTTGGGCTCAGGGATGGTGACACTCAGAGGCACAGAAAGGTTTCTTGCCAACAAACATATGTTGAATATTTGACAGTTTAATAACCATCACAGCTCTTCCCTCAGCTCTCTGTGATGTCCCAGCATCTGACATGTCCCCATCCCCAAGGGATTTCTGTACAGGAACAGTTTTAGACAGAGATATAAGAAAATGTAATTCTGTGATAGATATAAATCTAAGTAAGATGTTGACTAATGTGATATTTATTTGAACTTTGAAAAGAAACTTTCAAGCTCACAGCATGTAACCAATCAGTTGAGAGGCCCTCCAATGACCAGAGAGCACCTAGAGGAAGAAATCTGGGAGTAACAGGAAGTACATAGATCCAGCTGATCTAGTGAAGAGATGTCCTTAGACATGGCCATTTTAAAAGGAGAGTGGGAAACACCTGAAGGAAGAGGGAGATGATGTAATAAACAAAATATTGGTGACTCAAGTAGACAGGAAGTTCAGTATTTCTGTTCCTTCACCGATCAGCATGCTTCCAGGAAATTTCTGTTCCTGAAGGGAAAACTTTGGTCTTCCTTAAAATCAGTGATGTGACCCAGATAATAAAAATGTCCTTGTATAACACAAAATGTACAAATATTAAAACTGGTGCCCCTTTCCAGGCAGACATCAGCTGTGTGCCCATGAACAGACAGTGCCACTTGTGCCCTGAGGTGCCGAGCTGGGATTGGATCTCTCAGAGAGGAGCTGAGGGAGAGCAGAGCACCTTGCAAGCTGCAGGTCCCTGCCAGCCCCACAGTGCTCCTGTGCCATCAACATCTGCTCTGCTCCAGTCTGGAACAGGGCCCAGCACGGTGTCGGGACCATCAGAGAGCTGAGGTGTGAGCTGGAATTCCATGGCCTCCCCATGGCGCAGCAGCCCTGCATTTCCCTGCTCCAGCCTTGGTCTCCAGCACAGCCATGGAGGCTCTTTGGGCTCCTGAGTGTTCCTGCAGCCCCAAGGGCAGCTGAGCTCTGCCTTGGGCACAGGCAGCCCTGGCCAGCACAGGCCATGCTCAGCAATTCCTTGTCTGTGCCCGGCCTTGCTGCCAGCCCCGGCAGCGGCTGCGTGGCCCCTCTGTGGCCCTGTGCTGGCCCAGCCATGGTGCCACAGCCCCTGTGCAGCCCAGCCCAGGACAGGAGCATTGGGGCTGGGAACGGCCCCTGTGCCGTGGGGCCCTGGGCAGCCTTGGGGCTCTGTGCCCCATGGCCTCCCTGCTGGGCAGCCTCTGCCAGCTCCTGCCGAGCCCGTGGCACCTGTGGGGCTGCACAGACAGCCCTGCCCGGGCTCTGCCGGCCTCAGGGCCAGCAGAGAGGCGGCCAGGGCTGGCCATGGCCGGGAACAGGCCCTGAGCCCCGCAGGAGGATGGAGCTGGGCCACAGCCAAACTCAGCCCAGGGCAGAGCTGGGCTCAGTGGCCAGGGCTGCCCAGGGCTGGCACAGACAGAGGCTGGTGCTGACAAATGTCCTGGGCCCCTCCCTGCTCTGCCCATGCCCCAAGGGCACAGAGCAGCCTCCTCTCTCGGGCTCTTGCTTGTTTTCAATGCCTGCCCAGGCGCTGGCCCTGCCCCACAAGGCCTGGGCTGAATCCTGCCCCTGCCCGCTCAGCCAGGCTGAGATGGACACTGATGGTTTCTGTGCCAGGCTCTCCCAGCCCAGCCCAGCTCCCTGCCAGCTCTGCCAGCTGCCCTGAGCTCTGGGCAGCACCAAGGGCCTCTCCCCAGCACAGCCCAGCCGGCTCTGGCCCCACAGCTCTGCTCAGCCCAGGCTGCTCTGGGCACTGCCCCACGGCCTCAGCCCCTGCCAAGGGCACAGCAGCAGCTGCAGCTCAGCCAGGACTCAGCCCCACCATGGGGGAAGGGGCTTGGCCAAGGCCAAAGGAGCTCCCTGGCTGCCCTGCTCCCCTCTGCCTGAGGTGCTGAGAGCTCTGCAGCCCCTCCTGCCATCCCATCTGCCCAGGCCAGCACAAGAGCCCCGGCCCTGGGGCCCTCCAGAGCTGCTCCTGCTCCAGGCCCAGGGCCCATCCCAGAGCTGGGGCAGCCACAGAGCTGTGCCCATTTCTGCTCATTGCTGCTCTGATGGGGATGCATCCTCAGCCACTTGGAGGTTTCTGATGAATTTTCCAACTCCAGAGGCCTCTTCTTTCTTGAGCTCTTCAGTTCAGGAATTCAGTCAGAAAAGCTCATAAACATTTGTAGAAAATGCACAAACAAGAGAAACCCATGGGAATCATTTATGTTTTCAATTCTTCTGTGGTTAATTAAATTGATTTCCGAAGTGAATATACTGTATTGAAAACAATGAAGAGATGCTGGAGCTCCAAATATCTCTCAGACATTTTTAGAGCTTACAGGCCTTTGTCAGAAGCATTTTAGACCCTAGCAGGCAGGTGGAAACAACTGTGATTTTGAGTTTGAGCCATGGAATGAGTTACCAACTTCGGAGGTGGAACAAGCAGTCACAAAGCGTTAGATAATATAGTAAAAGTAGTTACAAAACAGAGGGGAAATTTTTTTAGTATTGTACAGGTTGGTTTTAGCACCTGTACAGGGGGGTTTTTACTTTGTACATGGGGGTCAGAAGTTCTAAGATGGAGAAAAGTGGGCTGATCCTGTTCCTCCTCCTTCTTTTTCCTTGCCTCCATGTTCTTGGTGATGTTGGCATTCACAGATTGGTTTAGAGTAGAAAAGCACTTTGTAATATAGGTAGTAGGTATTCGGGGAAAACTATAAACTCTAATATGTAATATATCATATAAAAGATAGCAGCAGCCCTGGGCGGGGGGAAAAAAGAAGAAGACAGCAGACAGAGAGGATGTCAGGGTGTTTGTGTGCCTCTGCCTGGGCCACTGACCAAGCAGCCACAGCCTGAGAAGACAATCTTTTAGATAACTAACAATAATCTGCCTTGAGATCGAACAACAAGAGCCTCCACAGTTTTTCTTTGGAAGCACGGGTTGGAGGAGAAATTTCACCACCACATGAGACCCCAGAGGAAGCCCAGGGGTCTCACAAAGAGAGAATTGTTTTGTCGTTTTTTCTTTTCCTGTTTATTAATTGATATCAGCAATGTCCACTTCATATTGACACCCTAATGCACTTCTAATGCAATCTGAACAGATATGGAAATCAACACCCTTCATGGCTGACAATCAATAACACTTTGTTCCCACCCCCTCCCCACCGTTTCCCTCATCCAAGCCCTGGCACTCAGAGCAGCTGAGGAATGGAGTCACATCCAGGGGTGTCCCCAGGGCTCAGGACTGGGGCCAGGTCAGTGAAATCTCTTTATTGCTGATCTGGATGAGGCCATCGAGGGCACCCTCAGGCAGTTCCATGTGAGCCCAGGCTGGGTGGGAGTGTGGCTGTGCTGGAGGGCAGGAAGCTCTGCAGAGGGATCTGGACAGGCTGGAGCCATGGGCCCAGGACAATGGGATGAGGTTCACCAAGGCCAAGGGCCGGGTCCTGCCCTGGGCTCACAACCACCCCAAATCCCTGGCCGTGTTCTGCCCCTGATCCCCACAGCCTGTTCTGTTTCCTTCATCCCTGCATTGCCAGGGACTTTCTGGGACAAGGGAGCTCTGCTCTGGGGATGGAGGGAGCTCCATGTGCCACCACTGGAGTGGGAACCACAACTCATGAGGTTTGTGTCATTTGGGGGTCAGGAACTGGTGAGACTCAGAGGCACAGAAAGTTTCTCTTCATGGCCAGCAGACCATGGTTGAACAGGACACAATTTAATAACAATCATGCTCTTCCCTGAGCTATGTGCAACATCCCAGCAGTGTCTGGTGAGTCCACCATCCACTAGTGATTTACATGCTAAAATTGATCTTGGACAGGAGTGTGGGCAAAACAGCTCAAACAATAACTGAATTGCAAAGCTGTCAGTGGTGGATGGAGAAGGGAGGTCAGGCTGCTTTTGGTGCTGAGGAAATGCTGAAATCAGCCTGACTCATTACATCTCCTGCCCTGATCTCCCCTCTTTCCCCTTCCACCCATTGGCTTCTGTCTCCCACCAGGCCCCTGGTGAAGAGCCTGGCTCTGTGTTCTCCATCCCCTCCTCGCTGGCACTGCCAGGCTGGGATGAGGAGCCCCTCAGCCTTTCCTGCTCAGTCTGGACAAGCCCAGCTCCCTCAGCCTCTGCTCACAGCCCAAGGGCTCCAGCCCCACCTTGGAGGCCCTTCCCTAATCCTGCTCCAGCTGCCAGGCATCTTTCCTGCCCTGGGGAACCCAACCCAGGCCACGGGGACCTGGATAATCTACGTCCTTGATGTCCTGGGCACACAGCCCTGGCCCCTTTTCCCCATGTCAAGCTCTGGGGTGGACCCTGTGGAACATCCTTTGGTGGAGGCTGTGGCTCCAGGGGGACTGGGGGGACACTGGGGGATAGGGACCCTGCTGGGCGTGAACAGCATTGGACTTGTTGGGAGAAACTGTGAGGGGGAGCTGGGGTGGAGTGACCAACCCAGTGACCTCACAGAGCCCTCCTGGGATGTCACACAGCCCCTCTGGGATGTCACACAGCCCCTCTGTGAAGTCACAGCCTGGTCTGAGATGTCACAACCCAATGTCTAATGTCACACACCTGGTCTCTGATGTCACAGACAAACCTGTGACCCCATAGTCTGTTCTGGGATTTCAGATCCCTGTTCTGAGTTGTCCCAAGGATGGCCTATGATGTCATAACCCCTTGATGGCCTCACATAAGCCACTCTATGATGTCATGGACCATTCTGTCATAGATCACCCATGTGATGTCATAGATCACTCTCTGACCTCATGTGACTAGATGATAAATTATCTCCACCAGGTGAGCTGACACCTGGAGCTTGTTCTCCAAAACCCCAGGCCTATGGAAACCACACAAAGCCCATTGTGGGAGAAGGGGAACTGGAAGTTCACAAGCCTCAGTGTCCTGCCAGCTCAGCCAGGCCCACGGGAATATTGGGGTCCATGACTGTCCTGGGTTGTAAAATAAGCTTGTATTCTATTTGCCATCTGTTGAAGGCAAACCTGTCGGACAGGTTTTGTTATCTCTCTCTGAGACAATGGTTTGCCCCGTAGAGGCAATGGTTTGTTTATACACTATTGACTGACTCACTGCCGGGCTGGTAAATGTAACACCGTGAGGGGTCCCACCCAGAGGGGGAAGCCAAGCACTCTATTATGGTATAAAGGGGTAGCTTTTAGGGAGAGAAGCAGCTCGCTCTCTCTCTCTTCGCGGGATTCCCAGAGAAGCAGCTCTCTTCGGGGGCACTCGCAGCGAAGCAGCCGGCGCGCGCTGAGGCGACGGCAGCGGAGCTCAGAGGCAACCCCGGCGCAGAGGAAGACCGGCCCCACTGCCACCAGATCTTCAGAGGAAAACCATACCCTTCTAAAGATCACCACTGCAGCTGCAGTTCATCAACCACTGCAAGGGGAGCAATTGTCCCAGCAGAACTGATACTGGCACCCCGACTCCTCAGGTTCTGGACTTTTTCACTGGTTTTGTTTGTACCGATTGCATTTGCCTTTTTAAATTGTTGTCTAGTTTTCTCCTAGTAAAGAATTGTTACTCCCATTCCCATATCTTTGCCTGAGAGCCTTTTAATTTAAAGATCCTGGTAATTCAGAGGGAGGGGGGTTTGCCGTTCTCCATTGCACAGGAGGCTTTGCCCTCTTTCACAGACTCCTGTCTTGTCGAACTAAGACAGATGACCATCAGGGATAACCAGAGAGACCCCCAGGACAGAAGAACACATGGGTAAAGGGGAGGGGAAATATGTTAATGATTCTGAGGAAATGATTATCAGATGTGTGTTTAGTCCGGGACAATCAATGGATATGTGTGCAAAATACAGAACAAGAACAGAAACTTTCCTGTACTCAGCATGCTCGACTTTGGGAGGAGCTATCCCCCGTGCATCCGGCTGAATAAAGAATGCTGCTTCTTAATGCTGCACTGGTGTTAAGGAGTTTTTTGTTTTAGCGAATTTTTGGTAACACTCCACTCCCAAGGAAAGCTCTGTCTCCTGCTGCTCACAAACAGAGAAGGGCTGGTGGCAGATGTGGGGGTCGGAGGCTGCCTGGGGCACACTGACCATGAAATAATCAAGTTTTCAATGATCTGTGACAGAAGGAGGGGCAGCAACAAAACTTCCACGCTGGAATGAGGAAGGGCAGATTTTGGCCTATTTAGGATGCAGATTTAGGGAGTACAAAATCAGGTACTGATTTTTTTTAAGGGAAACATCCAGGGAGGATGGACACATTTCAAGAAAGTAATCTTAAAGGGGAAGGAGCAGCCTGTCCTGGTGTGGCAAAAGATGAGCTGATGAGGAAAATGACTGTCATGGCTGCCCATGGAGCTTTTGTGGGAAGTCAAGGGAAAGAAGAGGGTGCATCAACTTTGGACCGAAATTCAGGCAACTTAGGAAGTGTTTAAGGACCTTGTTAGGTCACGGAGAAAGAGAAGTTGAGAGGTGAAATCTCAATTAAAACTTAACCTGGCCACTTCTGTGAAAAATAATAGAAAATGTTTCTATAAGTAAATTAATAGCAAAACATAGGATAAAGAGAACCTCCACTATTCTTTAGTGGATGCAGTGGAGAATATAAGAACTAAAGATAAGGAAAAGCCTGAGCTACTTAAGACCTTGTTTGTCTCAATTTTCAATATTAGGATAGGATGTCCTCAAGACAAGAGTTCTCCTGAGCTGGTAGATGGGCACAGGGAGCAGAACAGGCCCCTGTAATCCAGGAGGAAGCAGCTGCTGACCTGCTGAGCCACTCAGATGCTCACAGGTGTATGGGATCAGATGGGATCCATCCTAGGGGGATGAGGGAGCTGGGGGATGAGCTCCCCAAGCTGCTCCCCACCATTTACCATCAGTCCTGGCTCACCAGGGAGGTCCCAGAGCACTGGAGGTGCCAGTGTGAGCCCATCCCCAAGAAGGGCTGGAAGGAGGATCTGGGGAGCTCCAGGCCTGTCAGCCTGACCTTGGTGCCCGGCAAGGTTATGGAGCAGATCACCTTGAGAGCCACCACAGGGCACCCACAGGATGGCCGAGGGGTCAGAGCCAGCCAGCGTGGATTTAAGAGGGGCAGGTCCTGCCTGAGCAACCTGATCTCCTTTTATAACCAGGTGACCCACCTGTGGATGTGGGAAAGGCTGTGGATGGGTCCATCTGGATTTCAGCAAAGCCTTGGACACTGTCTCTGACAGCATTCCCTGGAAAAGCTGCAGCCCACGGCTTGGGCAGGTTCCCTCCTGGCTGGGAGATGGAAGAGCTGGCTGGAGGCTGGGCCCAGAGAGGGGTGGGGATGGTGCTGCACCCAGCTGGTGTCCAGTCCCTGGTGCTGTCCCCCAGGGATCTGTGTTGGGCCCAGTCCTGTTTAACATCTTCACCGATGATCTGGGTGAGAGGATCGAGCCCACCATCCCCAAATTTGCAGGTGACACCAAGCTGGGTGTGAGTGTGGATCTGCTGAAGGGCAGGACAAGAAGACACAGCCTTCAGCTGCACCAGGGGAGGTTTAGGCTGGACAAGAGGAAGAAGTTCTTCAATGAAAGGGTGAGTGGGCATTGGAATGGGCAGGCCAGGAGGGAGGTGGCAGAGTCACTGTCCCTCTCCAGTGGCACTTAGTGGCATGTCTGGGTGACAAGGTGGTGTTAGGGCATTGGTTGGACTTGATGATCCCAAAGGTCTTTTCCAGCCTCTTTGATTCTGTCATTCTGTGATGATTGGGACACTCTGGAGCCATTGTGACCCTGCAAGGCCTTGTGGAACTAGGACGACCATGGTGACACTGTGCAGCCCCATAGAACCAGGGCTCCGTTGTGGTGCTCTGGGGCCCAATGGAACCAGGGAGTCCCCGTGACACTGGGTCCTGGTGGAACCACAGAGTCCATGGTGATGCTGCGGGGCCTCGTGTGACCGAGGGGTTTCACCACTGTGACACTACCAAACCAAGGAGAGCATTGGGAGAGTCCAGGGCCCAGGGGAACCAAGGGGCCGTTCTGACAATGCGGGGCCTCATGGAACCAAGGGTACATTGTCCCATTTTGGGGCCCCATGGAACCAAAGAGACCAGTGTGACAGTGCAGGTCCTGGTGTAACCAAAGAGACATTGTGACACTGAGGGGATTCATGGAACCAAGGACAACTTTGCAGAAGTTCAGCAAGTGGGATGTGAGTGTTGACCTGCAGGAGCACAGGAGGGTTCTGCAGAGGGACCTGGACAGGCTGTATCCAGGGCCCAAATCCAACAAGGTGAGGTTTAACAAGTCCAAGTGCCAGGTCCTGCACTTTTGTCACATCAACCCCTGCAGTGCTTCAGGCTGGGGACAGAGTGGCTGGACAGCAGCCAGGCAGAAAGGGACCTGCAGGGACTGATGGACAGCAGGTTGGACATGAGCCAGCAGTGTGCCCAGGTGGCCAAGAAGGCCAATGGCTCCTGGCCTGGATCAGGAATGGTGTGGCCAGCAGGAGAGGAGCTGCTGTGCCAGCACTGATCTGCCCCAGCTCTGCACACAGACATTGCTGCTGCAGCTCCAGAGAAGGCAACAGAAGGGCATCTCTGCAGAAATCTTTGCTGGGAGATCCTTTAGTTCCTTGAAAACTACTAAAAATTAAAAATGGCACAAACAATGACATTTATTTTGGACAATATGAAAAAGTAAACAAAGGGTAAAACAATCCATAACCAAACCATCAGGAATTATCAAAGATGACATTTATTACAAGTGATGGCAGAAACTGGACACTAGTTTAATGTTCCTGAAACCATGCAGTCATCAGTCTCCTCACTGCAGCCTTGAGCTCCTGGTTCCTCAGGCTGTAGATGAGGGGGTTCAGGGCTGGAGGCACCACCGAGTACACAACTGACACTGACAGATCCAGAGATGGGGAGGACATGGAGGGGGGCTTCAGGTGAGCAAATATGCCAGTGCTGACAAACAGAGAGACCACGGCCAGGTGAGGGAGGCAGGTGGAAAAGGCTTTGTGCCGTCTCTGCTCAGAGGGGATCCTCAGCACAGCCCTGAAGATCTGCACATAGGAGAAAACAATGAACACAAAACAACCTAGTCCTACACAGGCACTTACAGCAAGAAGCGAAAGTGCCCTGACTTTGGAATGTATGCATGAGAGCTTGAGGATCTGTGGGATTTCACAGAAGAACTGGCCCAAGGCATTGCCATGGCACAGGGGCAGGGAAAATGTATTGGCTGTGTGCAGCAGAGCATTGAGAAAGCCACTGGCCCAGGCAGCTGCTGCCATGTGGGCACAAGCTCTGCTGCCCAGGAGGGTCCCGTAGTGCAGGGGTTTGCAGATGGACACGTAGCGGTCGTAGCACATGATGGTCAGGAGGGAAAATTGTGATCCAATAAAGAAGGCAAAAAAAAATAGTTGTGCAGCACATCCTGTGTAGGAGATGGTGCTGGTGTCCCAGAGGGAATTGTGCATGGCTTTGGGGACAGTGGTGCAGATGGAGCCCAGGTTGCTGAGGGCCAGGTTGAGCAGGAAGAAGAACATGGGCGTGTGCAGGTGGTGGCCGCAGGCTACGGCGCTGATGATGAGGCTGTTGCCCAGGAGGGCAGCCAGGGAGATGCCCAGGAAGAGGCAGAAGTGCAGGAGCTGCAGCTGCCGCGTGTCTGCCAGTGCCAGCAGGAGGAAGTGGCTGATGGAGCTGCTGTTGGACATTTGCTGTGGCTGCACATGGGCACCTGTTCATGGCGAAAAGGACAGTGAAGAGATAGAGGAGATACATGTAACCAAAATCAAAGCCATTTCCCATACACCCTCCTCTGTAGCAGACATAGACACACTCTTTTGTTTAAGAGTCCTGGGCGTTTCATTATAAGCTCCCCAATATTTTTCCCAGTATTCTTGGATATCAAAATCTCCGCGTTTCTGCTTCCCCCAGGGACAACAGAGCAAGTTCTGTGAGGCAGAGTGATGAGAGGAGAGTGAGGGGAGATGGTCTGTCATTCTGACCTATTCAGTTTTCTCTGGACTATCCTTTCTTAGCTGGAGGGTGATCACCTTCCACGCTTCCCCTAAAACCCCCAGGTACTGCTGAGAGCAGATTGATCCACCCCAGCCCCGCTCCACATTTGGAGCCAAGGACTCACGTTTCTCATTTCAACAAGCCGGCAGTATTTCCAGTGTCACAACACCTCTGCCTTTTCCTGTGAATCTTATAACTCAGAGATACTCTACGACATGTTTGCACCCTGGATTGAAGCTCCCAGCATGGACTGAAATCTCAGGGAGACTTCCAAGTGTCCCTCTGATGGCACTGGATGAAGGGAGGTGCAGCTCCTTCCCTGGCTGCACTGTCAGCACTGCCCAGAGCCGGGCACTGGGGACAGCTGTGTCACCCTGAGCCAGCTGTGCCCCCTGACAGAGCCCCCAGTGCCGGGCAGCTGCTCCCAGCCCTGTGCTCTGCAGAGGGAACTGGGCCCGGGGCTGCAGAGCTGCCCCACGGCTCTGCTGCAGCTCTGCCTGCACAGGAGGGGCTGCACGCCTTGGAGCCCCGGCCCTGAGGGCAGAGGCTTGGCTGGGGCACAGGAGGGAGGGGGCTTGTGCAGAGGGAGGGGCTGCACTGGAGGGGATCCTCTGGACATCTCTAAACTCTCCCTGCCACAGCATTTCTGGGTTTTGTTTTCTCTCCTCCCCTGATCTTCTCTCTGCTTCCTGGAGATTTTCCTCCTGCAGGTGTTTCCCTGTGCCTGATCTCTCCCTGCCAGCATTTCCAGACCCCAAATCTCTGTGCACTCTCCTTGGCCTGACAGAACCCTGCCTGTTTGCAGGGCACTGGCTGGGGGCAGGCTCTGTTTGCAGCTTGGAGAAAGGACAGCTCAGACTGAGCCTGATGACTCCAGCAAAGGTGATGCTGGTGCTGTCCATGGGCAGAGGGGGTGAAAGCACATTAGGGATCTCCTGTGAACCTACTGATCACTAAAAGTTACAGTTCAGACGTCTCATGCACTTGTCAATATTCATAATCAACCTTTAATATTTATACTTCTTTTCCTGCTTCTCTTAAATAGTAGACAGCTGACTAAAAATTCTTAGGAAATTTCCACATTTTTATCAAAATCCTTGTCTTGGAAATATTATATGACTAATCAGAAGCCCTCAGTATGTCAGAGCTTCATGAGCATTTCACCTCCCCTGCACCAGGAACACTCAGTACTCACCGGGTCAGTGGGCATTGGGATGTTCCAGCTTTAGGAGATCTCTCCAGGAGCTGCAGCTGCATTGTCCTGCAGCCAGAGGTTCCTGTGCCAAGGGCTGGCAGTGATTCTGCCCCAGGCACTTCTCAGCCCCTTCCCAGCCCTGACTGATTGAAGCTCTCTGTGCCTCTGTGCTGTGCCCGGGCTGGCTGCAGGCAGTGCCCCAGCCCTGCTGGGCTGGGAGAAGAGCTGCTCAGCAAGAGAAATGTGCTTTTGAAGCTCTGCTTGGTTACCAGCATCACCCTCTGTGCCAGGAGCCCAGCCCAGCTCAGCAGCACAGACACAGCACAAGGACTTTAATGAACCTCTGGGGCTTTGTGCTCAGGCCCTGAACATCAGGCCCTGAGAGGGAGCTGCAGAAACCTCTGCAGAACTCCAAGTCAGAATCCAACTCCAAAGTTTCTTGGACTTTTAATGGGTCCCACTGAGGGACACGACTGAGAAAGTGTCCCCAGGCCCCAGGCAGAGCAGAGAACTGGAGGCACTGATGCCAGGTGGGGACAAAGAGAAGCCAAGTCTTGGTGCCCTGGGGCACAGCAGTGTCTGTGCCACCAAGGGCTGTGAGGAGACACCTTGTCCTGAGGCCCTGGGGCCTCCTGGCACAGCCCCAGCCAGGCTGGGCACTGTCAGCCCCTGGTCCTGCCCTCAGCATCCTCCCCTAGCCCACATCCCAGTGGCCTCAAGGATCTGCTGGAAGGAGTCCCTGGGGAGCCTTGGTCAGGAATGGCCCTGGGGGCTCCTTCATGCTCCCAGGGACTGCAGGTTTTTCAAAGGACTTTGGCTTTTGCTTTTGCCTTGGAGTCTCTGAGAGGTTTGTGCAATCCTGGCCTCCAATTATCTGCTGTAATTAGTCCCTGGAGAGGCTTTGTCAGGAACAAACACTCAGTGGGGCCCATTAATGCTTCAAGATACTCAGTTCTTTAAGGAACTTGGCGTTTCCCTTTTGATACAGACTCTGTGAGAAGTTTGTGCAATCATGGCCCCAATTATCTGCTTTAATGAGTCCCTTGAGAGCTTTGTACTGACACTCAGTGGGGTTCATTAGTACTTTGAGATACTCACCATTTTTCAGGTACTTTGGATTTTCCTTTCCACACTGAGAGGTTTTTCGTGCCATTTTGAGTCTCTGAGTTTTTATGCCATCCTGGCCTCTAATTCTCTTCTCCAAGGAGTCCATGAGGAGCCAGTGTTGGGCATGGACCTCAGTGGGTCCCATTAATGCTTTGAGACACTTTGAGGTTTTCTTCTGACTTTGACTCCTGGAAAGTTGTGCAATCTCTTCTCAGGGCTCGAGGTTCCAGGTCTCAGCTCCAAATGCACCACGGGGCTCATTAGGATCAAGCAAGTCCTGACAAACCATGGGTCTGCCTTCATTTCTCTCTGCTCTAGTGCAGTTCATCAGGAAGTCTCTGTAGTGGTTTTGGTTCATCAGTTTCAGGTTTCTCAGCCAATGCATCTATTAGTGTGGTGTGTTCAGTGTTGGCTAATTACCAGTGCACTGACTAGAATATAGTTACTCATTTCCTGCTGTAAGATAGAATTAGGAGAAAGGCAAAGTAGGCTCAAAGTTAAGGAGTATAGAGAAAAGTTTGTTATCAGTAACTAAAAAAAAGAGAATAATAATTACAACAAAACATTCAGAACACTTCCCTTCTCCATACAACATTTTCTTACTTACTAACTATGTTAAGGGCCAAAACCTAAAATTTTCCATCAGTTTTCCAACTGTAGAATAGTCTTTCTTCAGTTCACTTAGGGAGAGAAGTTTTTCTCGTTAATGTTATGGAGACTTCTCTACAAGAAAACAGTTATCTCATGGCTTTTCATTTCCAGAAATAGCAGCTGCCTGGAGAAATCTGCAATCGTGAAGTCCCTCCCATTTTTTCACAGCTTTTCCCACAGCTGTGTTTATGGGCCATGGCAACTTATGCAGTATTGGTTTAAAGATGAGCTATTTAAGACCAAAAGTTCTCTTCATCTATTTCCAAAATCATCTTCAGCTCTGGGAACAGAGGTCTTCTTCTCTCCCTCAGGGCACAGGGTCTCATCACTCTGTACTCTTTGTCTGTTCAAACCTCTCATGGGATCACAGCTACTGCAACATTTGCTTACTTTAGCATGGAGGCCTTTGCTGAAACAAGTCATCTCCCCATACTTTTGAATGCCTTATAGGGAAAAAGAGAGTCTGATGTATCCATGACATCCTTCTCCATAGCTTTAGCAGAGGATTCCAGCCCCAAGATCAAGGCATCTCCTCATCCCTCCCATTTGGGACTCAACTTCCTCTTCAGTGACCTCGGTGTGTCCATGTTGCTCCTCTGTGTGCCTGCCCTGTGTCCTTTTCTCTCACTGGAGGGAGGATGGCAGCACTGGCAGAGTCAATATCTCCCTGGGGCCTGCAGATGGTTATGTAACACTGGCCAGGCTTGGTAGCCAATTCTTATTTTGGCCATGGACCTTGGACATGAAGACCATTTCTATTCCATAGGAATGAAGGAAGATACCTCAATATTTTGGGGACAGATGAGAGGTGACCACCAAAGGCAAAGGCCAGCCGCAGCGCCCCGATTTTGTTCTGAGAGAACCCCTTGAATATGGGGAATGTATTAGGCACTGTCAGTTTTGGCAATGGGCATCTGAAATGCCAGACAGTTCTTTTCCAAAGGAGAGCAGTAGGCCCCATGCTCCAGGAGCTGATGAGAAGCAGCCCTTGACATCCCAAGATCAGCCAGACCTTTCAGGTGGCCCCTGGCCGGCCAAGCCAGCCAGACCTGGCCCATGTTCCCTCGCTTCCATGGGGCCCCACAGTGTCCCAATGGTCCCTTGCTTCCAGGAGGCCCTGAGGTGTCACAATGCCCCCTTGGTGACATGGGGCCCTGAAGGGTCGGAATGGTCTCCATGGGTCCATCAGGCCCCACAGAGTCATAATGGTCTCTAGGTCCATGAAGCCCCGCGGTGTCACCATGGCCCCTTGGTTCCATGGGCTCCAGTGGTGCCACAATGATCCCCTTGGTTCCACGAGGTGGCCACAGTGTCACAGGGATCTCCATGAGAAGGAAAGAACCGAGCCCCAGTGTGGCAGGGGAAGCCACCAGAGGCCAAGGCCAGACAGGCTTGACAGTACTGGGAGACTTTGGCTAGGAGCAACCCTTGGATATAGGGAAATTGGGAGGTGGAACCCCAATTCCAGCCATTTCTGTGTAAATTAGAAGGAGGGCTCTTTTCCATAGGAAGGAAAGCCCAGAGCCCCAGTGTTTCAAATGCAGGTGAGATGCAGCCCCCAAGGGGACAAAGGCAGCCAGACCTGTCTCGCCTGACTGGTTTCACTTGGAAGCACTCCTTGTGTGAGAACCCCGGGTTTGGTTGGGGTTCTCGTGTGGTGGTAGAGCTTCTCCTCCAACCCGTGTTCCCAAAGGAAAACTCCACAGTCTCTTCTTGTTCGGTCTCAAGATGTTTTATTGCTAGTTATCTAACAGATTAAGTTCTCAGGCTGAGGCCCTTTGGTCAGCGGCCCAGGCAGAGAAGCACACACTCCTGACACCCTGACTGTCTGGTGTCTTCTTCTTCTCTCTCCCCGCCCAGGGCTGCTGCTATCTTTTATAAGATATATTACGTATAGCATGTTTACAATTATTCCCCAATACCTATTACCTACGTTACCAAGTGTTTTTCTATTCTAAACCAATCTGTGAGTGCCAACATCACCAAGAACATGGAGGTAAGGAATAAGAAAGAAGAAGGATGGGTTCAGCCCACTTTCCTCCATCTTAGAACTTCTGACCCCCATGTACAAAGTAAAAACCCCCCTGTACATGCACTAAAACCCCCCCTGTACACTACCAAAAAATATTTCCCTCTACTTTGTGACTACATTTACTATACTATCTAGCACTTTGTGACTGCTTGTTCCACCTTCAAAGTTGGTAATTCATTCCATGGTTCAAACTCGAAATCACAGCTAAATCCAGCTGCCTGCTGGGGTCCAGACTGTGTCTGACCACGGCCTGGAACCTCCAAAAATGTCTGAGAGACATTTTGAGTTCCCACATCTCCCCTCCCTGTTTGAACCAAAAACACCTGCTTTGCCACTTTGTTCAAGGCCCTTCGAATACACATGAAAATGCATGGCATGACAAGCAGAAGAACTACAAGCCCTATAAGAATATAAGATATTACTTTCAAAATTTCTTTCCACACTGGTGAGAGATCAAAAAGGTTAAAGAAATCATCCCACCAGGATCCTGTAACCTTTTTCAACTTGGTGATACTACTTTCTATCTGTTTTATATTTTCAGGAATAGATTTTGAATGATCTGACAAGTTCATGCAGCACATCCCTTCAAATTCTTCACATCCGTGCCCATGTGACAGCAGCAAATAATCAATTGCTGCCCGGTTTTGAAGCACTGCCTGTCTTGCACTGCTGATGTCTGTTAACATGTCACTTAGTGCAGACGAAATGGCACGACTGTGTTTGCTCAACCAGCAAGCTATGTGGTCCAATTGTGTCAAGGCCACCCCCGATGCTGTTTGGGGCGAGAAAATTGCAACTGCAATTCTCCGAGCCTTGTCCCAGGTATAAACATCATCATCACAATTCGGACTATATTGATCAAGGGATCTTTTTTCCCTGTGTGTCTGCTCCTTTAAAGTTTTCAAATCAGGTGTTATCAATGAGAGCTCCCCAATGCTGCATGGACTGCCCTTGATTTTTGCAGGGATAGCAGGCCAAACTCTTTCCCCGCAAATCAAAAACACTCCCTTTGGTAAAGTGACTGGGTGTTGAAGGGATGCTTTGCTTGTCACCTTGGTGTAATTGCACCAGGATGATGCATTTTTATAAAAAGATTGATTTGGAGTGACATCTATTGTATGATTATCTGTCTTTGCCACTCCCACTGGATCAAATTTAATGCAATATTTCATTTTTGTTGACCCAAAAATATCTAGCTCTGGAGGTTCCAGGTGAGCCACAGGAAGGTATGGTGTCCAAACATGCCACCCTTCCATAGGATCTGGAAAGGTTTTTAAAACCTTTGGAGGGATATTTTTTGGAATTGGCCACTCCTTCACTGGCACACCTACCAAACATGTTGAAAATGGTTTCCCTGGCTTTGAATGAGTCAGACAAATACTGTCCAGACACGCTGCCTTTGCCAAAGTTTCCCACACATTTTCCCTTGGTTGTTTCATGGGAAAGTCTGTCTCATTGTCCAAAGCAATGGACAAGAGAATGAGACACATGAACACTACCTGTCTAAACTCCATGTCCATGTCCCCAACCTCTGTGAAAAACCCTGCAATGCAGCAATGTTCAAATAAAACTTAATTTCCCCGAAAAAACCCCAAGTCTCTGAATAATCAATCATTGTCTGACGAGACGTCTGCAGCGTCCTTGTCTGCCTCCGTCTGCGTGCTCTTTTCTTTGCTCCTCAGGTCTGCATCCACCTGCGTCTGCACCCGGAAAGGTTTCACGTGCCTCGCCGACACCCACTTCGGTCCTCGCTCTGTGGAAACACAAGCGAAACCCTTGCCCCAAGTTATTAATGTAAATGGACCTTCAATTTGTCCTGATTCCGGATTTCTGATCAAAACCAAAGGATTTTCCCTTAACTTTGCTTGTGTACTGTTTGTAAAATGCCTAACAATTGGTGGTGTGGGCTCTGAGAAAGAACCATTTAAAAAAAATCAATACATACAGATTTTTGTTCAGCCGCATATAAGGTGTTGAGCCTGCCTCTCCCCTTTTCTGTTTATCCAAAAGGGATTTCAGGGTGTGATGTGTTCTTTCAATGATTGCTTGACCTGAGGGAGAATAAGGAATACCAAAAATGTGTTTCACTCCCCATTTTTTCAAAAATTTGTCAAGCACTTTGCCTGTATAAGTTGGACCATTATCTGTTTTTATTTCTTGTGGCACCCCGAGTGATGCAAAAGCTTGCAAAAAGTGTCTGCAGGCATGTTCTGCGGTTTCCCCTGTATGTAATGATGCAAAAATCGCCCCTGAAAATGTGTCAACTGAGACATGGATATTTTTGAGCCTCCCAAAAGATGGGTATTTTGTGACATCAGCTTGCCAGAGCTGAAGACTCTGCAATCCCCTTGGATTGACAACTCCTGTAGATGCAGGAGGCTGCACAAGCTGACAGTCTGGACAAGCATTGATGATCTCCCTCGCCTGACTTTTGGAGAGGCAAAAGGATTCCATCAATGCCTGTGCATTCTTATGGAAAAATGCATGGCTCAATTTTGCCTGCTCAAAAATATCCGGCAATGTCTGAGATATGGTCATTGTGAGTCTGTCTGCTTGAGCATTTCCCTCTGCTAAGAACCCTGGGAGTGATGAGTGTGCCCTGATATGTGTAACAAAATATTTGTGTTCTCTATTTTCCAGAATTGTCCTCATGCATGACAAATATGAATATAAAATTTCATTGTCAGTGTGTTTCAAAAGTGACCCCTCCAACCGTTTGACCACATTTGCAACATATGCTGAATCTGTGACCAGATTGAGAGGTTCCTGAAACAATTGAAAAACCCTGACAACTGCTGCCAATTCCACAATTTGTGGTGAACCCTGTACCATTCTTATGTCTGATTCCCACTCCCCTGTTTTTGAATTTTGCCATGTAACTACTGATTTGTGAGTTTTTCCTGAACCATCAGTGAACACTGCCACCCCATCCACTGGTTCCTGGCTTATTTTTGGTTTTTCCCTGAAACTTACTTTCGCATTCAGCATTCTGTGAGCTGGAAAATGAACAGTACAAATTCCTGGATAACCTAACAAAGCAATTGCAAAATCCTGTGACTTCTGCATCGCCCATTCAAAATATACTTTTTTCAAAGAACATGAATAACTGAGAAATCTCTGCCTGACATTGTCAACAACCTGGTTCTCGCCTTAATAATAATCTGTGCTACCATTTCTAGATCCGTGAGAATTGTTTTTGAGGGCCTGTAAGCTAAGAAAACCCACTCTATCAACAAAAGAGGGTCCATTTGAGACAAATCCCACTGAAAAATCAACCCATATAACTGTGCTGTTTCCCCCAACACTGCTAAATGAAAAGGCAATGATTCTACAAAGCGATGTGCTTGTCTCTGCTGAATCATGTCTGTGATCTTTTCAAGGTCTCTTTTTGCTTCAGGCGTCAGAGTTCTGGGAGATTTGATGTTATTGTCCCCTCTCAAAAGGTCGAGCAACGACGAGATGTCATCATTGGTAATTCCCAGGATCGGTCTCATCCAGTTGATCTCCCCCAAAAGCTGTTGCAAGTCCTGGAGATTGGTGACCTTTGTGTTGATTTCCAGTTTCTGTGGCCTTATCGTTTGTTTCGTGATCTTCCATCCCAGGTATTTCCAAGGTGCAATTTCCTGTATTTTTGGTGTACTAATTTCCAGTCCTGCTTTTTGCACCTGCGCAATCACACAGTCATGAACTTCTTGCACCTCCTGTTTTGTTGGTGCTGCAATAAGCAAATCATCCATATAATGGATAATTTTTGGTTTTGGATGTTTCTCTCGTGCTGGATGCAAAGCTTGGGCCACGTACCATTGGCAAATGCTTGGAGAGTTTTTGAGTCCCTGAGGAAGAACCATCCAGTGGTATCTCTGCAAAGGTTCCTCTCTGTTGATGCTTGGGACAGAAAATGCAAAGCGTGGAGCATCATCTGGATGAAGTGGAATGCTGAAAAAACAGTCCTTGAGATCAATGATCACAAGCGACCAGTCCCTCTGGATCATCGAGAGAGATGGAAGCCCAAGCTGCAGTGGCCCCATGTCCTGATGACCTCGTTGATTTTCCTGAGATCATGAAGCAGTCTCCAAGACCCTGAAGTTTTCTTGTGAATGACAAACACTGGGGAATTCCATGGGCTGTCTGTTGGCTTGATGTGTCCCTTCTGCAGCTGTTCTTGGACCAACTTTTTCAATGACTCAATTTTTTCCGCTCCAGGGGCCACTGATCCACCCAAACAGGATCATTTGTTTTCCAGGTCAATTTCAGAGTGGTGAGTGCCACAGTGACCCCTGTTAAAAATCCAATTCTAATTCCAGTCCCCATTGTGCCAAAAGGTCCCTTCTCCATACTGTGATGGGCTTTTGCACAATGAAAGGATGGATAACTGCTGTCTTTTTTCCCGGACCTGTGACAACAATTGCGTTCTCACTCTGCATGCACAGGGAACTCCCTCCTATGCCTGTGAGAGAACCCAAAGGTGCAACCAAGCCCCATTCCCGAGGCCAAAAAATGTATGAAATAACTGTAACATCCACTCATGTGTTGAGCATCCCTGTAATAGCAATTGTCTTTTCATTACAAGTCAACTGACAAGTAACGATGGGCTGATCCCGGCTCAAATGTTTCACCCAAGATGCATGCACCTCTGCTTGATCACCAGGAAAAGAGTCCCGTTTGTTGAACACCGGCATGGCTTGCCTTTCTGGGTGAGATGGCAAAGCCATGGCTCGAGCAATCGGTGTGTTTTGTGGAATTGTCAGAGGTGGTCACAAGGCTTTTGCCGTGACCATCAACTCCTCATTACGGTTTGCTGAAATCAAAGATGGATAAACAACAAGTCCAAGGATACTGCTCCTGTCCCTGGACATTATTAAAAAGTCCTGCCTTTTCCAAGAAGTCCCTGTGACACCTGTAGGTATCACTGCATGGCTATTGTCCAAAAGACACGTCAACTTGGAGGTTGCCAAGATGCATTGGAATCTGGGTGGTACCAAGTCTGGGTCGCTGGGGATTTTGGAGATTGCTCTGCTGAGGGGTTCTGTTTGTTGCTCCCCGAGGATTGTTCCTGCTGGTTCTGTGTCACTGCCAGGATTTGTGTCTGAGAGCGCTAGCGTTGATTCGCGCTTTTTCCCGTTTCCCGGAATAGGAAGAATTTTCCCATCCACATCTGTCTGTGAGTGACACTCACTTGCGAGATGTTTCCCTCTCCTGCATCGAGGGCAAAGGTCTGGTGGTTTGTTGGGCTTTGCAAGTTGTGGGCAGTTCCTTTTAATATGTCCTTGTGCCCCACACCCAAAGCACTGTCTCTCTGCATTGGAGTTGCCCTTTGTATAATTTGCAAGAGCTTCCCTAACATGTTTTTCAATTAGATCCCCCAAGTGTTCCTCCATGATGGAAGCAACATGTTGTGGTGTCCCCACCTTGCTGCAAGCCTTGATCATGTCTGCCAAGGTGGCCTGGTGCGCATCATTCTGATGATCCATCTGCACTCTGGATTGGCATTGGAGAACACGAGGCTTTTGACCAGGTGTGGTTTTGCTCCCTCCTCGGTCACCTGCCGCTCCACCGCCTGAGAAAGACGATCCACAAATGAAGAAAACGGCTCCAAAGGACCCTGTTTGATCTCGGTGCAGATGTTGTCCTGGACCCCCGCTGGAGCAATCTGAAGAATTGCCCTCCGTGCTGCCTCTTTGATGTTGCTGAGCACGTGACACAGGAGCCTCACCGCCTGTTGAGTTGGATCGTCCTCAGGAGGATCACCAGCAAGCTGCACCATGGTGAGCACCATTCGGCCCGCCCTGGTATCTGGCTCTCAGCTCCTCCAGGGATCTCCTCCACGCCTTCTGCCACACGAGAGCTTGGGTGTCTGTAAGAACTGATGTTGCAAGATATTTAGGATCGTATGGTGTTAAATCATACATGCCAAAAATGCTTTTTAACATCTGCTTGAAATATGGTGATGACAACCCATTGTCCCTAATGGCCTTAGCTAAATCTTTGATTGCTCCACGGTCCAGGCGTTCCCATCTCAGGTTTTGGCCCTGAGCGTCATAACTCACCAGCATTATTATGTTTCCCGAGCCCTGCAATAAACCTTTCTCTTTCTCCAACTCTGCTCGAATGTCCTGCCAGTCCACTTCTGCGCTCTGCAAAGCTGTAAATTCAGTGGGTACTTGCCTGTAGAGTGGAGTCATCTGTTGTGGCTGCAGCTCTGGTGCAGCAGCACTCACCGATACTAACGTTGTCTGCAGCATCTGCGAAGATGAAGGCTGGAAGTCTCTGGAGAAAAGTGAAGCATCTGCTGTGGAGGAGAACACACGACTGCCTTGCGTTATTTGGAAAATTTTTGGAAGATGAACCAACAGTTCTGGCTGTGACTCCAAGGCTGTGCTTAAATATTGTAAAAGAAATTCAACAACCACCTTTGATATTAAAATTGACTCTCCCTGCTCTGAAAGTGTGGCAGACCTTGATTTTGGAATTGTCCAAGCTGGGACACCCTTCGAAGCAGTGATGCGTATCGTTTCCTCCCGTTGCTGGGCCTCAGCAGAAGTGTCCTGAGTCCCGCACGGTTCCGGTGTCAGTGGAGGTTCCTGCTGCCGTGCAGATGTGACCTTTTTCACCCTGGAGTTTTTCTTATAAGAAACTGGAAAAAAGTCCTGCAATGTCACAGTCCCACCACTGGGTGGCGCAGTGCCTCGACAAGTTCTGTGCCGCCTGTTGCAATGTTGTGGTTCCGCCGCTAGATGGCGCTGCCGCCTGACCAGCTGAGGTGGGAACCGCACTCTGCTCTTCAATCTGCACTTCGATAAACATTTGAGCATCTCTTCTGTCAACTGATTTAAATTTGCAAATCCCGCACTAATTCCTGATAAACCTTTGAGCATTTCTCCTAATAACTGATTCACGTTTGCAATACTTGCAGTGGGTGAAACTGACTCTTGTTGTAACAACTGTTCTAATTTGGTCATGTCAGAAGCAGACAGGGTTTGACTGTGGGCTTGGGCTGTCTGTTGCCATGGGAACTGTGATGGAGCGGTGCCCTGAGGAATGTTTACCTCCTGGCCACGCCCCATCCCTGCCTGCGTCATCTCAGGGGAGTGATCGCTCCTGCTCCGACCCCGGCTATGCTTTGGCCTCGCTCCGCCCCGCACCGCCTCCGAATCAGAGCCACTGCCGTCCCCCACAAGGCTGACGCAACCACCCTCTTGTTTCCATTCCAGCCCTGATGTCTCCGTCTCACTTTGCCCGTCTCCTGGCTCCATGCCAGCACCCACAGCCCGCGCGCGCCAGCTCCGCCCCCTGTGTGCCCGTCCCGCGCATTCGAAATGTGAGAAATCCCCTCCACCCGTGGCTGTCGGGTTTTGCTCAACCTTCACACACGTGCCCGCCGCCTGAGCTGCAGTGAGGAACGCCTCCTGCTGTCCCTCTGCCGCTTTCTCAGCAGCCCGGGCTGCCGCGGTCAGGAAGCCAAGTTCCCGCACCCTTTGGGCGGCCACTTCTGTGGCCTCACGGATTCTCGACACCGAACGTGTCCCCGGGCGCTCCGAGCATACCACCGCCGCACTCGCATCCCCTGCTTTCACCCCGATCCGTCCCGCCCCCGCCGCTCTCCCCGGCCTCGCTTTCTGCACGGGCTGTTTTGAACTCCCAGCCTGCGCAGATGTGGAGGCGCTTTCCTCTCCCTCCTCCCCCTGCTCTGCACTCACGTTCGCACCTTCCCCCACCGGAGCCGCCACCGCTGCCCCCCCACCGTGGGTTTGGACTCGGGCAATGCCTTCCTCCCACTGAGGGTCGCGGCTGTGCCTGGCTCGCCCGCCTCCATCTGGGGAATTTCTGCGTCAGAGGAGCTTAGGGACTCTTGGGAAACTGAGGAACAGTGAGAGCCCGGGGACACGGGACGCGATGGGGTATCATCTCCCTGATGTTCCACAGGAAGCAATCCTGCCTGTCCTGTGTCTGTGGTGAGAGGGGCTGTCCCAAGCTGCTGGCTGGACTGTCCCCCGCTCTGTTTGTCACCAGGAGCCGTAGCTGCCTGGCTTGAGCTGCCGCGTTGTGAGAGTGACTCTAAAACTGTTCTTGCTGAAGATAAAAGTTTTGCGGCAAGCTTATTATTTTTTA
Source organism: Lonchura striata (assembly GCF_050655825.1). Lineage (NCBI taxonomy): Eukaryota > Metazoa > Chordata > Aves > Passeriformes > Estrildidae > Lonchura > Lonchura striata. Next base: position 8,641,429 of record NC_140738.1, read on the forward strand.
TAGCCTGATAATATAATTGCTTATTAATTTCCTGCCAAAAATTTGGCTCAAACAATAAATCTGGATCTGAGTGTGGGAAGTTACACCTCACCCACAATAATAAATCTTTCAGCTCCTTTTGAGCAATCTCCATCAGATGGGCAGAGATGATGCCCTGGAAGGCAGATACAATTTCTTTTTCCTCTTGGGAGAATTCCCCCCCCCCCCCATGTTCTTAATTTTGACCTTTCTCATCAAAAGCTGAGTCAACCCAAGGTCAGTCCGAAGATGGCACTGATCACCGTCCAGCAGTTCACAGGTGAGAGATCCCAGGCGCGCTTCTGGGTCGTCTCCTCCCTGGAAAGTCCCCGAGACGAGTTGTTTCAGTGAAGGTCAGGTTCTTATCTCGAGCTATCCGCTCCCTCTCTTCTTGGAATATGCAGCGAGTGTGTGCTCTGCTCTTCTTTTTTTTTTTTTCTTCTCCGCTGATGAAGGTTGGAGGTTACTTGATATTTCTTTTCGTTCTTCTTGCTGATGCCTGCACAGGGACGCCAGATGTGAGAACCCCGAGTTTGGTTTGGGGTCTCGTGTGGTGGTAAAGCTTCTCCTCCAACCCGTGCGTCCAAAGAAAAACTCTGCAGCCTCTTCTTGTTTGGTCTCAAGAGGATTTATTGCTAGTTATCTAACAGATTATTTTCTCGGGCTGCGGCTGTTTGATCAGCGGCCTGGGTAGAGACGCACACACTCCTGACACCCTGACTGTCTGGTGTCTTCTTCTCTCTACCAGCACAGGGCTGCTGCTATCTTTTATAAGATATATTATGTATAACATGTTTACAGTTATTCCCCGATACCTACTACCTATATTACAAAGTGCTTTTCTACTCTAAACCAATCTGTGAGTGCCAACATCTCCAAGAACATGCAGGTAAGGAAAAAGAAGGAGGAAGAACAGGATCAGCCCTCTTTCCTCCATATCAGAACTTCTGATCCCCATGTACAACGTAACCCCCCCCCCGTACATGTGCTAAAACCCCCCTGTACAATACTAAAAAAATTTCCTCTCTACTTTGTGACTACATTTACTATACTATCTATCATTTTGTGACTGCTTGTTCCACCTTCAAAGTTGGTAATTCATTCCATGGTTCAAACTCAAAATCACAGCTGTTTCCAGCTGTCTGCCAGGGTCTAAAATGCATCTGACCAAGGCCTGGAACCTCTAAAAATATCTGAGGGACATTTTGAGTTCCCACAACCTGGGAGCCTTTGGCAGTCCCTGCCCTCAGTGGGGCCGTGTGATGCTCCAGGTCACTTTGAGTTTTGATCCTGACTCCTTGAGCAGCTTCTTCAGCCTTCTCTCAGTACCTGAGGGTCCTGGACTCCGTCACAAAACCACGGTGGGGATCATCAAAATACAGAAAGCCCTCAGGGGTGCTTTGTCTTCATTCAATTGTCTGCAAGTCCACAGGGCTTGTGCAGCTGACTGGAGTCAGTCTGGAGTTCTGTTAAGGAGGAAGATTTCCAAGTGCACCTCATGACCTTTTATTCTTCAATCAAATGAGTGGGGTTTTTTATTTCCCAGTTTGGAGAAGAGTGGATAGAAGCATTCCCCAGGTGATCCTGACACTGAAGTTCTCCTTAGGAGGTCTGGGCATGTACCAGAATGAGCCCCCTGAGGGCTGACCCTGTTTGGACAAGCTGCTCCTCACCCCCAGCCTCACCATGTCTGACATCGCCCACCTGGCACTGACATCCCTGTGTCCTGCAGCAGAACCTTGTCCCTGAGCTCTGCAGCTCCATGTCCCAGCCCATTGCACTGTGTCCCACCTGCTCTCCTCAGGGCTCTGCCTGCACACAGGCCCAGGAGATTTCCTGTTGGGAAAGAAAGAATTGAAAAGCCTGAGCAGGTTTCCTGAACAACAAACCCCACTCAGGAACCACCTGCTCAGTACAGGCTGCCTGGAATGGTGTCACCTTTCTACAAGGGACAGTGTGACCAGAAATGATCTCTGGAAGCAGAATTCTCTGAGTCTCCCAGCTGAATTCTCCGTCCCTGTCCTTTCCCTAGATCCATGTTGCAGATGGAAGCTGCTGGTGCCATCCTCACCTTTAACCTCTCTTTGGAATGCAAACAGATGTTTCCAGCTGTGTTAAGCAGGATTTGCTCAATGTTTCTATAAATCTTTTGTGCCACTCATGGAATGAAGGGGCCATTTTGGCACTGAGGGGGTGACGTGGAAGCAAGGAGTCAATTGTGACCCTGGGGTCCCATAGAACCAAGGGGCCATGGTGGCACAACAGGGCCACGTGGATCCAGTGGTCCATTGTGACACAGTGGATCCAAGGAGACCATGGAGACACCTCCAGAACCTCATGGAACCAAGGAGTCCATGGTGACCCAGCGGGGCTGCATGGAGCCAGTGGCCCATGGTGACACTGCCCATCCAAGGAGGCCATTTGGATACTGTGGAAGCTCGTGGAGCGAAGTGGCCATTGTGACACTGAAGAACTTCATGACACCAAATATCCATGGGGACACAGCAGGGCATCATGGAACCCAGGAACCGTTGTTGGCAGTGCAGAAACTCATGGAACCAGGGGCTGTTGTGGCACTGCAGCACCAACACAGCTGCTGCACCTTGTCCCCTGCCCTGCACAGCTCCTTGGGAGGCACGGCAGGAGCAGCACCCTGGGAGCCTCGGGAATGCCCCTCTGGGATCCATGGCACACACTCCTTGGGGATGGAATTCCAGTTCCCAGCCAGGAAAAGATGATCCTGCCCTTGAAGGCAAAGCTCTTGTGGAAGAGTCAAAAGCCAAGTGGAGCAAGATCCTACAGTGACATTCACTGCCAGCCTTCATAACTTCACCCATGGTGGTTGTAGCTCATGGATTGGGAATGAAATCAGAGCAGGGTCTTTGGTGGGAGCTTCCCTGGGTCAAGGGAGACACTGAGAGATAAACAGAGCAGGCAAAGGAAGGCAGGAGAGAAAGGAGGACACAAACACAATCAACTGAGAAGGTGGCACTCTGAAAAGCAAAACAGAACTGACTGAAAATTAATGGGACAGGAAGCAATAATTCTGAATGTTTTATTTACTTTCAAAATATATCCCATACACCCAGCTGCACATAATCATGATCCCACACCCTTTAAATTTGGATACCACTTCTCCCAATTTCCCTCCTACCCCATCTCACACTGGAGGCTGTGGAATTGGTTCTTTTGTCATGGGTTAGAGTTTTTTGAGGTGGAAATAAGCCATTTTGAGGTGGGGTAAGATTTGGGTGTTTTCAGTGAAACTGAGTCATTTTGAGGTGACAGATCAATCCATCTTGACTTTGGGAGGGCAAAGATGTGGAGAACACAGCCTGAAATCCCCCAAGAACCCACAAATCCTTCAGAATATGACCCCAGACTATAAATTTCATCTCAAATACCTGTTAAAGGGTTGGACTTTGAATCTCTAAATTATTACTTTCTTTTCAATCCTATTTCAGGTGTTTTAATTGATAAAGACATATCTGAAGAATGTTAAGGCCAAACCAAAAAGATGACCAGTCAGGTGTCTTCCCAACATGGATCACAGGGAATGTGGGTCACCAGGCCTTTGCACAGCATGGGTCTTCCCATGGGGGATAAGGCTGGAGCAGGGCACAAAGATCTTCATGCAGTTTGGGGACTCTCAGGGCTTCCTTTACTAGTGTCTCCATTGGTGTTTGGTCAAATGAGAGCTCTGGGTGAAGCTCTTCCCACACTGGGGACACTGGTAGGGCCTCTCCCCAGTGTGGATGCGCCGGTGCTTGACAAGGGAAGAGTTGTACTTGAAGCCCTTCCCGCAGTCGGGGCAGCGGAAGGGCCTCTCATCCATGTGAATCTGCTGATGGCAGAGGAGATTAGATCTGGTCTTAAACTTCTTCTGACACTCAGGACACTCATAGGGCCTCTTGTCAGTGTGGATCATTTGGTGGATGATCAGGTTGGACCTCTGGCTGAAGCCCTTCTCACATTGCTCACACTTGTATGGCCTTTTCCCAGTGTGGATCCTCTGGTGGCGGATCAAGTTGGATCTTGTGCTGTAGCTCATCCCACATTCCTTACACTCATAGGGCCTCTCCCCAGTGTGGATGCGCCGGTGGGTGACAAGGGTGGAGTTGCGCTTGAATCCGTTCCCACAGTCCGGGCAGCAGAAGGGCCTCTCATCCGTGTGAAGCCGCTGGTGCAGGAGGAGAGTGGAGCTGGTGTGAAACCTCTTCTGACACTCAGGACACTCATAGGGCCTCTCCCCAGTGTGGATGCGTTGGTGGGTGACAAGGGCAGAGCTGCAGCTGAAGCCCTTCCCACACTCCCCACACTCGTAGGCCCATTCCCCAGTGTGGATCATCTGGTGGCAGATCAGGCTGTTGCTCTTCCTGAAGCTCTTCCCACACTCCAAGCACCTGTAGGGCTTCTCCCCATCAGGAAGCTTCTCAGGCACCACCAGCTCTGAGCTCTGGCTGAAGCTCTGCCCACCTTCCAGGACCAGAGTGGATCTTTCCTCCTCAGAGCATCCTGGGCTGGGTTTGCAGCCCCTCCTCCTGTGGGATCTCTGGGGCTTTTCCTCCCTGTTGTATTCCTGCACCGTGGAGCTGCTCAAAATGGCCTCTTCCATGAGGTTCTGCTGCGGGGATTTATCCTCCCTGGTCTTTATCTTCTTCTCCTTGTCTGGGGGAGGAAGGACAGGGAGAGGATGGGATTTGCCTCTGTGCCAGAGGGAAGGGCAAGGAGATCCCCCCAGTGCATCCCCGGCAGGAGGGCACCAGCAGCGGGGCTGTCCTGCAGCCAGGGGCCATGCTGGGCTGGGAGATGGGGCAGGAGAGAGGGGGAATGGGGCACTGACTTCCTCCTCACCTGCCTGGGTGTTCCAGGGCATCTTCCTCTTCCTTGCAGCCTCCTCCTCCATCTGGCGAATTTTTGGGGATGGGAAATCCTGTTTTGGGAGGAAAAAAGTTATGAGCACAGTGAGTTTGTTACTGGTTGGAAGGCAAACCAGGGGGAGAGTCTAAGCCAGAATGACAATTGAATAAGAAAATTAAGATCAAGGCAGTGATACAGAAACACTGTCTTAATCTGACAGAGTCAGGATATAACCTGACACCCCGTTGCTCAGGGTGGTGGTAGCAGTCTGATGAAATTGTGGCTGCAGTCCAGCTGGAGTGATGAACGTGATTGTGTCAAAGTGGCGATCCTGTAGAAGGGTCTGGTCTTCCTCTGAAGGTCCAGTGGTGCTTATGGAGCTCTTGTCCTCTGGGAATCCAGTAGGCAAGGTGGTTGTGGTGTTGCAAATGGTGAGATTATATCCAGGTAGGAATGCTTGGTTCCTCCCCCTGGGCGGAGCATCCCACAATGGGATGATGGAATTTTATCAGTCCTGCAGTGACACTCAATGGCCCATTAACAGAAGATGGCCCCTGGAGGGCGTTATCAGGGCTGAGCCATGGAAGAGATAAAGAACACTGCCCCACCTGTTGATAACAGTTTATGGAGATGGGGACAGAAAACACTTTTGGTTACATCTGACACTGTAACCTAAAACAGTGAGGCAATCCCTGCTCGGGGTGGGGGGTGAACACCACCCCCCTTACCCAAACTGGCTCCGGTGTAAAACCCCCACCCTGGGAAGGCCACGCACACAGGGGACAATGTCACACTTGCCCCGCCCCAGGGGAGATCTCTGTCCCTGTCACTCCCTTGCTCTCTTCTCTTTTTCTTTCCATCTCTGTCTACCTCACATTTACTGTTCAATAAAATCCACTTTGGATTTGGTCTTGCTAGCACCTTAATTGGGGCAGAGGCATCTCTCTAACAATTTCATTATCCAGATTGCAACATTATTTTGCACAGTGAGTTCAGGGCACTGTTGTCTGACCCCAAGTGCCTTTGACAACAGCATGGTTCTCTCCTCTGAGGAGTTTGTGGCTCTTTCTGGAGGAACTCTTGGAAACTTGGATGCAGCTTCCTCTGAGTGACTTTAGGGAGAACTTATGAGGAAAATAGCTCTTGTGGGTGGCCAGTTTAAAGAAAATATTTTGTTTTTCTTCTTTGAAAAGTCTGTTAAAATCACTGGAGGAAAGGGACCAAATGATACCAGCAAGACTGACAAGGATCATTCACCACCCGGTGAGGAACACAAGGCTACTTAAATCCTACAAGAAGCCCAGCTCAAGTAGCTAAATTCCCAAATAACTCCTGAATTCATGGGCTTTGGGGGAAGAATCATTATTTTCTTGGTCCCTGTCACCTTTGTGATAGTTACACAGACCTTTCCCTTCCTTTTAATAATCTGTATTGGGCCAAATTTCCGTGTTTGTTTTTTTTTTTGGAACCTCCCAGCATCTGAGCTGGAGCTGTGCTTGAACTGATGAAATTTGGAATTGCTAGAGAATTGCTTCTGTTGTTGGTTTATTAATGTTTGGGATTTATTTGTGTTTCCATCAGAAATGACTTGTGGGAAGAGCAAATCTTCCTCAAGGCATTTTATGTAGGGTTAACTTTGATTTCTGCTGAGTTTGTTTTGTCCAGTGTCCAGGCGATGCTCAAGGGGTCTCTGGTTTTGGTTTGGCCCTAATTTACTTCTGATTTGTCTTTATCACTTAAAAACACCTGGAAAATGACTATAAAGAGTATTGACCAGATATGTCAAAAGTCCCACCATTTAAGAGGTATTTGAGGTGGAATTTACTGTTTGGGAACATATTCTGGAGGATTTGTGGCTTCTTGGGGGATATCTGGTAGTGTTCTCCATATCTTTGCACTCCAAAACCCAAGGTGGATTGGTCTGTCACCTCAAAGTGACTCAATCCTACCTCAAAATGGCTGGTTCCCACCTCAGCCCCATGCCAAAATTGCTCAATTACTCAGCCTCCAGGATGAGATGGGGTTGGAAGGAGATCGGAAGAAGTGAGATCCAAATTTGAGGTTGTGGGGTCAGGACTGTGTGGGGCTGAGTGGGTGTGATTTATTTTGATAATAAGTAAAACTCTCAGAATTATTGATTTTAGTCCCATTCATTTTCTGTCAGTTCTGGTTTGCTTTTCAGAGTGCTGCCTTCTCAGCTGATTTTGTTTGTGTCCTCCTGTCCCAGACTGAAAAGCAAGATGTGTTCTATTTGCCATCTGTATGACAGTTGTCCTGTGTTAAGTGGGCAGTTTTTCCTTATCTCTTCCACAATCAATCCTCCCTCAGGGGAGACATCTGCTGATAATGGGCTATTGAATGTCACTGCATGACTGATAAGAACTGTAACATCCCATTGTGAGATGCTCCGCCCTGAGGGAGGAGCCAAGCATTCCTACCTGCATCCAGTCTTGAGATTCTGACCCACCAACACAGATTTTTCTGTGCTGGATTTCTCAGAGGAACAGCTGCCTCTTCCTCTTCAGAAGAAGACTCCCATTCCTACAGGATCACTTCTCCAACAGAACCACACCTGACACTCCTGGAGGACTGCACCCATAATTCCAATTGGACTGTGTTGGACAGGGTGTCAGGTTGTATTCTGACTCTGTCAGTGTTGTTTTAGTTTACTGCATTCTTTATTATATCTTTTTGTTTTTTTCGCTAATAAAAAGCTGTTATTCCTGCTCCCATATTTTTACCTGACAGGCCCCCTTAATTTCAAATTTATAACAATTCAGAAAGAAAGAGTCTACATTTTTTCATTTCAGGGGAGGCTCCTGCTTTCCATAGAAGACACCTGTCTTTCCAAACCAAAACACCTCCTTTCCCTCCTGCCTTCCTTTTCCTGCTCTGTTTCTCTCTCAGTGCCTCCTTTGACCAGGGCAGCTCCAACCAAAGGCCCTGCCCTGATTTAATTCCCAATCCACGAGCTACAATGACTACGGGTGAAGTTATGAAGGCTGGCAGTGAAATGTCACTGTAGGATCTTGCTCCAATTTTGCTTTTGGTCCCTTCTTAAGAGCTTTGCCTTCAAGGGCAGGAACATCTTTTCCTGGCTGGGAACTGCAATTCCAGCCCCTGGGAGCGTGTGCCATGGATCCCAGAGGGGTATTCCCGAGGCTCCCAGGGTGCTGCTCCTGCCATGCCTCCCAAGGAGCTGTGCAGGGCAGGGGACAAGGTGCAGCAGCTGTGTTGGTGCTGCAGTGCCACAACAGCCCCTGGTTCCAGAAGTTTCCGCACTGCCAACAGCAGTTCCTGGGTTCCATGATGCCCTGCTGTGTCCCCATGGATATTTGGTGTCATGAAGTTCTTCAGTGTCACAATGGCCACCTCGCTCCATGAGCTTCCACAGTGTCCAAATGGCCTCCTTGGATGGGCAGTGTCAGCATGGACCATTGGCTCCATGCAGCCCCGCTGGGTCACCATGGACTCCTTGGTTCCATGAGGTTCTGGGGGTGTCTCCATGGTCTCCTTGGATCCACTGTGTCACAATGGACCACTGGATCCACGTGGCCCTGCTGTGCCACCATGGCCCCTTGGTTCTATGGGACCCCAGGGTCACAATTGACTCCTTGCTTCCACGTCACCCCCTCAGTGCCAAAATGTCCCCTTCGCTCCATGGGGGACACAAAAGATTTATAGAAACATTGAGGAAATCCTGCTTAACACAACTGGGAACATCTATTTGCATTCCAAAGAGAGGTTAAAGGTGAGGATGGCCCCAGCAGCTTCCATCTGCAATAGAGATCCAGGGAAAAGACAGGGACGGAGAATTCAGCTGGGAGACTCAGAGAATTCTGCTTCCAGAGATCATTTCTGGTCACACTGTCCCTTGTAGAAAGGTGACACCATTCCATGCAGCCTGTACTGAGCAGGTGGTTCCTGAGTGGGGTTTGTTGTATAGGAAACCTGCTCAGGCTTTTCCATTCTTTCTTTCCCAAGAGGAAAACTTCTCCTGGGTCTGTGTGCAGGCAGAGCCCTGAGGAGAGCAGGTGGGACACGGTGCAATGGGCTGGGTCATGGAGCTGCAGAGCTCAGGGACAAGGTTCTGCTGCAGGGCACAGGGATGTCAGTGCCAGGTGGGCAATGTCAGACATGATGAGGCTGGGGGTGAGGAACAGCTTGTCCAAAAAGGGTCAGCCCTCAGGGGGCTCATTCTTCTACATGCCCAGACCTCCTAATGAGACAGTGAGCATCAAGATCACCTGGGGAATGCTTCTATCAGCTCTTCTCTGAACTCGAAAACAAAACAATATTGCTTTTATAAAAGATAAAAATCAGGAGGTGCACTTGGAAATCTTCCTCCTTACAAGAACTCCAAACTGACTGCAATCAGCTGCACAAGTCCTGGAGATTTTCAGACAATTGAAGGAAGACAAAGAGCACCTGAGGGCTTTCTGTATTTTAATAATCCCTATGCTGGATTTGGGGCTGAGTCCAGGACCCTCAGAAGGCTGAAGGAGCTGCTCAAGGAGTCAGAAGCAAAACTCCAAATCCCTTGGAGCATCACTGAGGGCAGGGACTGCCAAAGGCTACCAGGGACTGGAGAGAGCAGATCCTTGAGGCCAGGACTGCAGGGAGCCCAAGGCTCAGAGCAGGGAACTGCAATGCTGAGCAAGGCCTGGGCTGGCTGGGGGAAGCAGAAAGGCCAAGCCCTGAGCCCAGCCTGGCACAGCAGGGCCTGTCCCTCACGGGTGACTCGGGGCTGTTTGTGGGGCAGGGGGGATGTGAGGGGCAGCAAGGACAAATGTCACAAACCTGCATGACCCTGGAGATCCTCATGGAACCAAGGGACCATTGTGACACTGTGCTGACTCATGGAATCAAGGAGACCATTGCGAACTCAGAGACCCCAAGGAACCAAGGGTCCATGGTGACCTTGTGCAGCTGCAGTGTCACAGAGGAGCCGTTGTGACACAGCGAGGGCACACGGAGCCCAGGGGCCATTGTGGCACATCAGGGCTTTGTGGAACCACGAAGCCATTGTGACACTGCAGAAGCAAGGGGAACATTGTGACACTTCAGGGCCTGATGGAACCAAGGAGACCATTGTGACACTCTGTGGTCCCACAGAACCAAGGTAACATGGAACAGGTCTGGCTGGCTGAGCCTCCTGGGGAGCACCTGACAGGTCTGGCTGACCTTGGCATGTCGAGGGCTGCTTCTCATCTGCCCCTGAAGCACTGGGGTGTCGGCCTGATTTTTTAAGATTTTCTAAAACCTTCTGAGTTTACATTCTTGTAGCAAATTTTCTCACACAACTTTCTGTAAATAACTTATTGCTTTGCATTCCTTCATAGAGGAGGAGAAATTTGATGGACGGTAGTTTGTCCAGTGTTGTTGGATAGGTGGTCCTTTCACCCTCCAATCCACTGTCACCTTTGGAAAACAATAAATGTTGGAGTCAGAAATAAATTACATTTCTTTTACCGTCACAAACGCAAAGGTGCCCATCATGTTTTCTCATGTCCCATAGTGACACTGGGGCTCTGGGCTTTCCTTCCTATGGGAGAGAACTATTCTTCTCCTCCAGGGGCCTATAGCCAAAACTGGAATTCCTCCTCCAAATTTCCTTATATTGCAAGGATTGTTTATAGATGAATTCTGCCAGGAGAGACAGATCTGGTTGCCTTGGTGACCCAGGGGGCACCTCTCATCTGCCTTTCAAACACTGGCACCATGTGCTTTTCTTTATTATGGGGAAAAACCATCCATCTCAACCAGGTACCCATGGCCAAAATTGGGCATCTGCCTCCAGAATTCCCTATATCCAAGGATAGCTCCCAGAAAAATGATGCCAGGAATCACAAATCTGGCTGGCCTTGGCTTCCTGAGGGATGGCACTCATGTGCCTCTGAAACACTGGGACTCTGTGCTTTCCTTCCTAAAGAAAAGAATTCATCTTCTTGTCTAGGTGTCCACGGCCAAAACTGAGATTCCACCTCCAAAATGCCCTATGTTCAAGGATAGCCCCTAGATGAAAGTTGTCAGGAGAGAGAGGTCTGGCTGGCTTGGCCTGAGAGTGGCCACTTATCATCTTCTTCCAGAACACTTGGATTTTGTGCTTTTCTTTCCTATAGGAAAAAAACATCCATCCTGAGCAGGCATCCATGGCCAGAACTGGGATTCCACCTCCAAAACTCTATACATCCAATGATTGCTCCCAGTGAAATCTGCCAGGACAGACAGATCTGGCTGCCCTTGGCCTCTTGGGGATGCCTCTCACCTGCTTTCAAAACACTGGGGTCAGTGGTTTCCTTCCAATGAAAAAGACCTGTCCTTCTTCTCAAGGTGTTCATGGTCAAAACTGAGATTCCTTCTCCCAAATTCCATATATCCAAGGATCTCTCCATGACAAAAGCTGCCAGGACAAACAGGTCTGGCTGGCTTGGGCTCTCAAGAGCCACCTCTCTTCACTTCTGCTTTTGAAACACTGGGGCTCTGTGCTTTCCTTCCTATGGAAAAGAACTGTCCTTCTTATCTACGCAGAAATGGCTGAAATTGGGGTTCCACTTCCCAAATTCCCTATATCCAAGGGTTGCTTTCAGACAAAAGCTACCAGGACAGAGAAGTCTGGCTGGCTTAGGCCTCTGGTGGAAGCCTTTCATCTATCCCTGAAACACTGGTGTTCCGTGCTTTTCTTCCTGTGGAAAAGAACCATCCTTCTACTTTGGGTGTCCATGTCTGAAATTGGGATTCCACCTCTAAAATTCCCTATATCCCAGGGTTGCTCCAGACAAAATCTGCCAGTACCATCAAGTCTGGCTGGCCTTGGCCTCTGGTGGCTGCCCCTGCCACACTGGGGCTCGGTTCTTTCCTTCTCATGGAGATCACTGTGACACTGTGGGCACCTCATGGAACCAAGGGGATCATTGTGGCACCACTGGAGCCCATGGAACCAAGGGGCCATGGTGACACCGTGGGGCTTCATGGACCCAGAGACCATTATGACTCTGTGGGGCCTGATGGAACCTTGGAGACCATTCTGACCCTTCAGGGCCCTGTGTCACCAAGGGGGCATTGTGACACCTCAGAGTCTCCTGGAAGCAAGGTACCCCATGGAAGTGAGGGAACATGGAACAGGTCTGGCTGGCTTGGCTTGCCAGGGGCCACCTGACAGGTCTGGCTGATGTTGGAATGCCAAGGGCTGCTTCTCATCAGCTCCTGGAGCAAAGGGGCTATGTGCTTTCCTTGCTATAGAAAAGAACTGTCTGTGTTCAGATGCCCATTGCCAAAACTGGTATTCTCCCTAAACAATTTCCTGTATGCAAGGTTATGTTTTAGGAAAAAAACAGCCAGCTCTGGCTGACCTTGCACTGTGGTGGTCACCTTTCATCTGCCCCTGAAACAATGGGGCTCTGTTCCTTCATTCCTGTGGAAAAGAAATGGTCTTCTTGTCCATGGTCCATGGCCAAAATTAGACTATGGCCTCCTAAAGTCCGTATATCCAAGGATTGCTCCCAGACAAAAGTAGCCAGGACAGACAGGATGGGTTAGCCCTGTCCTCTGGTAATTTTCACAGACCATGAGCTGAATATTTTTATTAGAAAACACCTTGGAGAGGGCCCAGGGATCTCCCAATGAGAGGTTTTGGGGGCTTGGGCTCATGACCACTACATATGGACAAGTTACAGATGAGAAAGCCTGGCTGGGTCTCTCTCCCTTCTGGCCCCACAGAGGTGCCGAGGCCGGCCCAGCCCCGTCTCGGCCGTGGGGCCGGGCGGCTCCTGCCGTGGGGCCGGGCCCCTTCCCAGGGAGCCGCCAGGCGCCATCGGCTGCCGGGCAGGGCAGGGGAGGCCGCGGGGCCGAGGCCGGGCCGTGGCTGCGGGTGCTGACATCTGGCCCTGCCGAGCCCTGCCCCGCCGCCAGCCCGGGCCCGGCCAGGATCCGCCGGGCCCCAGGAGCAGCCCCGGGCCGGGCCGGCTCGGCCAAGGCTCTGCCGCCCTTGGGCTTCGCCCGCAGCCGGCGGGCAGGGCAGGAGAAGCCATCGGCCCCGGCCGTGCTGTTGCTGGGCTCTGGCCTGGCTGCTGAGATCCTGGCCCTGCCCCAGCACGGCCCAGCCTGACACAGCCCCAGCGCAGCCGCTGCAGAAACCTCCATGGCAAAACAGCTCCGGCCGCAAGCACCGAGCCCGGCCGGGCTCACGGAACCATCTGCAGCCCCGGGAGATATTGACTCTGCCAGTGCTGCCATCCTCCCTCCCGTGAGAGAAAAGGACACAGGGCAGGCACACAGAGGAGCAACATGAACACACCGAGGGCAGGGAAGGGGAAGTTGAGTCCCAGATGGGAGGGATGAGGAGATGCCTTGATCTTGGGGCTGGAATCCTCTGCTAAAGCTGTGGAGAAGGATGTCATTGATACATCAGACTCTCTTTTTCCCTGTAAGGCATTGAAAAGTATGGGGCGATGACTTGTTTCAGCAAAGGCCTCCATGCTAAAGTAAGCAAATGTTGCAGTAGCTGTGATCCCATGAGAGGTTTGAACAGAGAAAGGGAGAACAGTGATGAGACCCTGTGCCCTCAGGGAGAGAAGAAGACCTCTGTTCCCAGAGATGAAGATGATTTCAGAAAGAGATGAAGAGAACCGTTGCTCTTAAACAGCTCATCTCAAAATTAATACCCCATAAGCTGACAAGGGCCATAAGCACGTCTGTGGGAAAATATGGGAGGGAGTTCATGATTGCAGATTTCTCCAGGCAGCTGCTATTTGTGGAAATGAAAAGCCATTAGATAACTGTTTTCTTGTGTAGAAGTGTCCATAACATTAACAAGAGGAACTTCTCTGCCTAAGTGCAGTGAAGAAAGACTATTTTAGAGATGGTAAACTGACTGAAAATTTTAGGTTTTGTCTCTTTACATTGTCAGGTTGTATGGAGAGAGGAAGTGTTCTGAAAGTTTTGTTCTGATTCTTATTACTCTTTCTTTAGTTATTGTTAATACAATTTTATTTATAACCTTTTAAAATTTTGAAAACACTTTGCCTTTCTCCTAATCCTATCTCACAGCAGGAAATGAGTAAGTATATTCTAGTGAGTGCACTAGTAATTAGCCAGCAATGAACCCACCACACTAATTGAAGCATTGGCCGAGAAATCTCAAAATGATGAACCAAAACCACTACAGAAACTTCCTGACAAACTGCACGAGAGCAGAGAGAAATCGAGGCACAGCCATGGTTTGTCAGGACTTGCTTGATCCTAATGAGCCCTGTGGTGCATTTGGAGCTGAGACCTGGAACTTCAGGGCCTGAGAGGAGATTGCACAAACCTTTCCAGGAGTCCAAGTCAGAGGAAAACCCCAAAGTGGTTGGAGTCTAAAGCATTAATGGGACCCACAAAGGTCCATCTATACCACAGGCTCCTCATGGACTCCTTGCAGGAGAGAACTGGAGGCCAGGATGGCACAAGAACCTCTCAGAGACTGAAAATGGCACAAAGAACTCTCAATGTGGAAAGGAAAATCCAAAGTACCTGGCAAAAGTTAAGAATCTCAAAGTATTAATGAGCCCCACTGAGTGCCTGTACAAAGCTCTCAAGAGACTCATTAAAGCAGATAATTGGGGCCATGATTGCACAAACCTCTCACAGAGTCTGTAGCAAAAGGCAAACACCAAGTACCTTAATAAAACTGAAGTACCTTGAAGCATTAATGAGCCCCACTGAGTGTTGTTCCTGACAAAGCCTCTCCAGGGACTAATTAAAGCAGATAATTGGAAGCCATTATTGCAGAAACCTCTCAGAGACTCCAAGGCCAAAGGAAAAGCCAAAGTCCTTTGAAAAACCTGCAGTCCCTGGGAGCATGAAGGAGCCCCCAGGACCATTCCTGACCAAGGCTCCCCAGGGACTCCTTCCAGGAGATCCTTGACCCCACTGGGATGTCGGCATGGGGGGGGATGCTGAGGGCAGGACCAGAGGGTGACAGTGCCCAGCCTGGCTGGGGCTGTGCCAGGAGGCCCCAGAGCCTCAGGACAAGGTGTCTCTTCACAGCCCTTGGTGGCACAGACCCTGCTGTGCCCCAGGGCACCAAGACTTGGCTTCTCTTTGTCCCCACCTGTCATCAGTGCCTCCAGTTCTCTGCTCTGCCTGGGGCCTGGGGACACTTTCTCAGTCGTGTCCCTCAGTGGGACCCATTAAAAGTCCAAGAAACTTTGGAGTTGGATTCTGACTTGGAGTTCTGGAGAGGTTTCTGCAGCTCCCTCTCAGGGCCTGATGTTCAGGGCTGAGCACAAAGCCCCAGAGGGTCATTAAAGTCCTTGTGCTGTGTCTGTGCTGCTGAGCTGGGCCGGGCTCCTGGCACAGAGGGTGATCCTGGTAACCAAGCAGAGCTTCAAAAGCACATTTCTCTTGCTGAGCAGCTCTTCTCCCAGCCCAGCAGGGCTGGGGCACTGCCTGCAGCCAGCCCGGGCACAGCACAGAGGCACAGAGAGCTTCAATCAGTCAGGGCTGGGAAGGGGCTGAGAAGTGCCTGGGGCAGAATCACTGCCAGCCCTTGGCACAGGAACCTCTGGCTGCAGGACAAGGCAGCTGCAGCTCCTGGAGAGATCTCCTAAAGCTGGAACATCCCAATGCCCACTGACCCGGTGAGTACAACTCTGAGTATTTCTGGTGCTGGGAAGGTGAAATATTCATGAATCTCTGACATTCTGAGGGGTTCTGATCAGTCATAGAATTTTTCCAAGACAACAATTTTGATAAAAAGGAGGAAATTTCCTAAGACTTTTTATTCGGTTTCCTATTATTGGAGAGTGGCAGGGAGGGGGGATAAATATTAATGGTGGATTATGAATTTTGACAAGTGCATGAGACAATATAAGTGTTATTTTAGTAATTAATAGGTTCACAGGAGATCCCTAATGTGCTTTCAGCCACTCTGCCCATGGACAGCAGCTGCAGCATCACCTTTGCTGGAGCCATCAGGCTCAGTCTGCGCTGTCCTTTCTCCAAGCTGCAAACAGAACCTGCCCCAGCCAGTGCCCAGCAAACAGGCAGGGTTCTGTCAGGCCAAGGAGAGTACACAGAGATTTGGGGTCTGGGTGTGCTGGCAGGGAGAGATCAGACGCAGGTAAACACCTGCAGGAGGAACATCTCCAGGAAGCAGAGAGAAGATCAGAGAAGGAGAGAAAACAAATCCCAGAAATGCTGTGGCAGGGAGAGTTTAGAGATGCCCAGAGGATCCCCTCCAGTGCAGCCCCTCCCTCTGAACAAGCCCCCTCCCTCCTGTCCCCCAGCCAAGCCTCTGCCCTCAGGGCCAGGGCTCCAAGGCGTGCAGCCCCTCCTGTGCAGGCAGAGCTGCAGCAGAGCCGTGGGGCAGCTCTGCAGCCCCGGGCCCAGTTCCCTCTGCAGAGCACAGGGCTGAGAGCAGCTGCCCGGCACTGGGGACTCTGGCAGGGGCACAGCTGGCTCAGGGTGACACAGCTGTCCCCAGTGCCCGGCTCTGGGCAATGCTGGCAGTGCAGTCAGGGAAGGAGCTGCATCTCCCTTCATCCAGTGCCATCAGAAGGACACTTGGAAGTCTCCCTGAGAATTCAGTCCAAGCTGGGAGATTCAATGCAGGGTGCAAACCTGTCCTAGAGCATCTCTGAATTATAAGCTTGATGGGGAAGTGTAGAGGTGTTGTGACACTGAAAATGCTGCTGGGTTGGTGAAATGAGCAAAGTGAGTCTCCACTCATCATATTTCCTCAGAAAATTCACTGTATTCTTCAATGGAAAGGAGATATGCTGAGGGTTTCTGATATGCAAGAATACCAGGAGAAACATGGGGGCAGCATAAGAAGAAAACCTCAAAACAAATACAGAAGTGTATTCATCTGTGTTACAGAGGAGGGTGTATGGGAAATGGCTTTAAGTTTCATTACAGTCATCTCCTCTAACTCTTCACTGACCCTTTCTCCATGAACAGGTGCCCATGTGCAGCCACAGCAAATGTCCAACAGCAGCTCCATCAGCCACTTCCTCCTGCTGGCACTGGCAGACACGCGGCAGCTGCAGCTCCTGCACTTCTGCCTCTTCCTGGGCATCTCCCTGGCTGCCCTCCTGGGCAACGGCCTCATCATCAGTGCCGTAGCCTGCGGCCACCACCTGCACACGCCCATGTTCTTCTTCCTGCTCAACCTGGCCCTCAGCGACCTGGGCTCCATCTGCACCACTGTCCCCAAAGCCATGCACAATTCCCTCTGGGACATCAGCACCATCTCCTACACAGGATGTGTTGCACAGCTCTTTTTCCTTCTGTTCTTCCTTGGAGCAGAGTATTCCCTCCTGACCATCATGTGCTACGACCGCTACGTGTCCATCTGCAAACCCCTGCACTACGGGACCCTCCTGGGCAGCAGAGCTTGTGCCCACATGGCAGCAGCTGCCTGGGCCAGTGCCTTTCTCAATGCTCTGCTGCACACAGCCAATACATTTTCCCTGCCCCTGTGCCATGGCAATGCCCTGGGCCAGTTCTTCTGTGATATCCCACAGATCCTCAAGCTCTCCTGCTCCAAATCCTACCTCAGGGAACTTGGGCTCATTACAGTTGATATGTCTTTCGGATTTGGATGTTTTGTGTTCATTGTTTTCTCCTATGTGCAGATCTTCAGGGCTGTGCTGAGGATCCCCAATGAGCAGGGACAGCACAAAGCCTTTCCCACCTGCCTCCCTCACCTGGCCGTAGTCTCCCTGTTCTTAAGCACTGTCATGTTTGCTCACCTGAAGCCCCCCTCGATGTCCTCCCCATCCCTGGATCTGTCCCTGTCAGTTCTGTACTCGGTGGTGTCTCCAGCCTTGAACCCCCTCATCTACAGCCTGAGGAACCAGGAGCTCAAGACTGCAGTGAGGAGAATGGTGACTGGATGATTTCGGAAACATTAAAGTCCTGGCTCATTTCTGCAAATCGCTTATATTAAAAGTCGTTTTTGATATTTCTTGTTGGTTTCATTTTGCAGGTTCTTATTCTTTGTTTTACTTTTTTCATATTGTCTCTGATAAATGAAATTTTTTGCGCCATTTCTCATTTGGCTTCTCATCATCTTCCCCGTGGCCACAGACTGTGTCAATGAGGGGTTGCGCTTTTCGTGGCTTTAAAGGAACTAAAGGATCTCCCAGCAGAGTTTTCTGCAGAGATGCCCTTTTGTTGCCTTCTCTGGAGCTGCAGCAGCAATGTCTGTGTGCAGAGCTGGGGCAGATCAGGGCTGGCACAGCAGCTGTGCCCAGGAGCAGCAGCACTTGGTGCTGCCAGGGCTGCTCCCGTGGCCCTGCCCCGCTGCCCTGGTGGCCCTGGTGTTGCTGCAGGGCCTGAGTGCTCTCGGGGCCGTGCACAGTCCTGGGGGTGGCAATGCCAGGGCTGCAGCAGGGACAGGCCATGGGCACTGCTGGGGCAGCGCTGACGCCTCAGGCCAGGGCCTGGGGGCTCCAGGCTCCTTGCCCAGGCTCTCTCAAGAACACGGCCAGGCCAATACTCAGCACAGAAAACCCCCGTGAGCAGCCCCAGGCTGTTGGTGTGGGGACATGAACCTGAGGGAGCACAAATGCCATCAGCCCCTGGGGCCAGGAAGGGCTGGGGACACCAGGGAAACCACTCAGCTTTGTCCTGGCCTCTGCAGTCAGCCAGAAAGTTTGTTCCCATCAGCTGGGAGTTTCCTGTCCCACTGCAGATGCTGCTGCTCAGAGCCAGGGCTGCCTGGCAGCCACCCCCAAACTGCCCTGAGCATTTCCTTAGCTTCACCTTTGCGTTCTTTCTTCTTCCTGATACAATTTCTTCCTGTTGTCCACCCCTATTCCCTCCCCTGCACACAGCCCATCCCTGTTTGCCCTTTCCTCTCTGGCCCCACTCCCCATTGCAGTTCCTGACTTGGCACCATGGGAACATCCCTTGGGGAGCAGGATCATCCCACAAGTGCTGCAGGAATTGTCTGCAGGCTCCTGCAGTGCCTGGTGCTGCTCCCTTGCCAGAGGCACCCCAGGCCAGGGGGGCACATCTGGGCTGCTGTGTCTGGCTGTGGGGCTCCCTGTTCTGGGCAGTGAGGAGGAGCTGCAGAGGCTCTGCAGGACTGACAGAATGGGCTTTGGGGCTGTGAGGAGAAGCTGAGGGACCTGGACTGCTGCAGGTTCTTAAGAGGAGGCCCAGGGCTCCTCCTGCAACCACTCCAAGGGTGGTTTCAGAGAATCCCAGCATCAGCAAGGTTGGAAAAGACCTTGGAGATCATCACATCCAAGCTGTGCCCTGACAATGTCTTGTCTCCCCTGAGCTTCCTCTTCTCCAGGATCAACATCAGCCTCTCCTCACAGGACTTGTATTCCAGATGCATCACCGGCTTGTTGCTCTTCTCTGGACATGCTCCAGCCCCTCCATGTCCTTCCTAAATTTGGGGCCCTGTCTTGGTTCGACAAGACAGGAGTCTGTGGAAGAGGGCAAAGCCTCCTGTGCAATGGAGAATGGCAAACCCCCCTCCCTCTGAATTACCAGGATCTTTAAATTAAAAGGCTCTCAGGCAAAGATGTGGGAATGGGAGTAACAATTCTTTACTAGGAGAAAACTAGACAACAATTTAAAAAGGCAAATGCAATCGGTACAAACAAAACCAGTGAGAAAGTCCAGAACCTGAGGAGTCGGGGTGCCCGTAGCAGTTCTGCTGGGACAATTGCTCCCCTTGCAATGGTTGATGAATTGCAGCTGCAGTGGTGATCTTTAGAAGGGTACAGTTTTCCTCTGAAGATCTGGTGGCAGTGGGGCCGGTCTTCCTCTGCGCCGGGGTTGCCTCTGAGCTCCGCTGCCGTCGCCTCAGCGCGCTCTGGCTGCTTCGCTGCGAGATCCCGCGAAGAGAGAGAGAGAGAGCGAGCTGCTTCTCTGGGAATCCCGTGAAGAGAGAGAGAGAGCTGCTTCTCTCGGAGTCCCGCCCAGAGAGCTGCCTCCTCTCCCCAAAAAGCTACCCCTTTAAACAACAATAGAGTGCTTGGCTTCCCCCTCTGGGTGGGAGCCCTCACGGTGTTACATTTACCAGCCCGGCAGTGAGTCAGTCAATAGTGTATAAACAAACCATTGCCTCTACGGGACAAACCATTGTCTCTGAGAGAGATAACAAAAACCTGTCTAACCGGTTTGCCTTCAACAGATGGCAAATAGAATACAAGCTTATCTTACAACCCAGGACAGGCCCAGAACTGGACACAGCACTCGAGGTGCTGCCCAACCAGTGCTATGCACAGGGGAAGAATCACTGCCCTGATCCTGCTGGCCACACCATTCCTGATCCAGGCCAGGAGCCATTGCCCTTCTTGGCCATCTGGGCACACTGCTGCTCATGTCCAGCCTGCTGTCCATCAGTCCCTGCAGGTCCCTTTCTGCCTGGCTGCTGTCCAGCCACTCTGTCCCCAGCCTGTAGCACTGCAGGGGTTGTTGTGGCCAAAGTGCAGGACCCGGCACTTGGACTTGTTAAACCTCACCTTGTTGGATTTGGGCCCTGGATCCAGCCTGTCCAGGGCCCTGTGCAGAACCCTCCTACCCTCCAGCAGACCAACACTCCCAGACAACTTGGTGTCACCAGAGTTCCATGAGTCCCCAGAGTGTCCCAATGGTCTCCATGATTCCATGAGGCCTCCCAGTGTCACAATGTCCCTTTGGTTCCATGGGACCCGTTGGTGTCACAAAGTCCCTTGGATTCTTGGGCCCTGCAGTGTCACAATGTCACCGTGGTCCCTCAAGGCCCTGCAGTGTCACAGTGGATCCTTGGTTCCATGAGGTCTGGCAGGGCAGCAATGCTCTCCTTGGTCCCACAGTGTCACAATGGCCTCTTGGTCCCAAGGGCCACCACGGTGTCAAACATGTTTCCTGCATTCCGTGAGTTCCTGAGGGGCAGCACTGGCCTCTCGGTTCCATAGGGCCCTGCAGGGTCACAATGGCCCGATCATGACACGAGGTCCTGCTCTGTCACAAAGCTCTGCATGGTTCCACAAGGCCCTGTAGGGTCACAGTGGCCTCTTGGTTCCATGAAGCCTCAGAGTGCCACAATGAATTCCTTGGTGCTGCAGTGTCCTGGAATCTGACACTTCCTAAATTGGGGACCCCAGAACTGGACCCAGCACTCGAGGTGCTGCCCAACCAGTGCCCAGCACAGGTGAAATGTGGATGAAAACTAAAAACCCCACAATTCCAATAAAGATTTGTAAAGAATGGTATGTTTATTTACAGAGCTGGACACATGTAGGGACTCATTGCCCTTCAATGGACATGCGCACCCCTGAGAAGTCCCAAACCTTTTTTATTACCCTTAATTAATTTCCATAGGCATAGAATTTCACAATAGGTTCATGCATATTCATTCTCATGATTTCATGTTACACTTACAGCTAGTTACACTTGTTCTTGTCAGAAAGTACAGAAAGAACTCCTGGGTCACTCTGCATGGTCTGTTTAAAGCCCCAAGCAGTCTTTCTTATCTCTTTTTAGTGTGGAAATTTGCATTCTTTCTCTTTAGCTGGGGCAACTTTGCTAGTGCTGCAGTTACCAGACTAAACAGCATATTTCACTCATGTTAGCAAGCTCAAAGGAGCACATTTCACCTAAATCCAAATGGATTTCTACCCTGTTAAATTTTCACTCTGTCTCGCAGGGGAAGAATCACTGCCCTGGTCCTTCTGGCCACAACATTCCTGATCCATAGGAGTGGCAGGGGTTGGATGAGGGAAATGGTGGGGGGTGGGTAGGGACAAAGTGTTATTGGTTGTCAGCCATGAAGGATCATGATTTTCATATGTATTCAGATTGCATAACAAGGTGCTGGGGGTCAATATCAATTGGATATTGCTGATATCAAGATATAAATAAGAAAAGTTAAAAGGACAAAACAATTCTCTCTGCATTGTTTTCAATATAGTCTATCCAGTTTGAAGACACTTCTGTAATCTGGTCCTGTCCTGACTGGGCCAAGGGCTACAGCATGAGCGATCTCCTGCTTGATCTGGGTGAAAGCTTGTTGCTGCTCAGGGCCCCAGTGGAAATTGTTTTTTTTGCGGGCGACCAGGTAGGGAGGGCTCAAAATCTGGCCATACTTGAGAATGTGCATTCTCCAAAAACCTATGGCACCTAGGAAAGCTTGTGTTTCCTTCTTGGTGGTGGATAGAGACATCCCAGTGATCTTATTGATGACCTCAGTTGGAATCTGACTGTCCATCTCGCCACTTTACCCCAGGAACTGGATCTCTCAGGCAGGACCCTTGACTTTGCTCTTCTTGATGGCAAAGCTTCCAGCAGAACCTGGACGATCCTCTCTCCTTTCTCAAACACTTCCATTGCTGTGTTCCCCCACCAGTGATATCACTGATGTATTGCAAGTGTTCTGGAGCTTCACCCTTTTCCAGTGCAGCCTGGATCAGTCCATGGCAGACGGTGGGGCTGTGCTTCCACCCCTGGGGCAGTCGGTTCCAGGAGTACTGCACGCCCCTCCAGGTGAAAGCAAACTGAGGCCTGCATTCTACTGCCAGAGGAATGGAGAAAAACACATTAGCAATGTCAGCAGTGGCGTACCACTCTGCTGCCTTGGACTCCAGCTCGTACTGGAGTTCCAGCATGTCTGGCACAGCAGCGCTGTGGAGTTACTTTATTCAAGCCACAATAGTCCACAGTCAATCTCCATTCTCCATTAGACATGTGCACAGACCAGATGGGGCTGTGGAAGGGTAAGTGGGCCTTACTGACCACCCCTTGGCTCTCCAGCTCACGGATCATTCTGTGGATGGGGATCACAGCATCCCGATCCGTTCAATACTGCCGGCGGTGCACTGTCGAGGTGGCAATTGGCACTCGTTGCTCTTCCACCCTCATGAGTCCTACTGCAGATGGGTTCTCTGACAGTCCAGGCAAGGCGTTCAATTGCCTAATGTCTTCCGCCTCTACAGCGGCTATTCCAAAAGCCCACCTGAGTCCCTTTGGGTCTTTGTAATATCCATTCCGGAGGAAGTCTATGCCTAGAATACACGGAGCATCTGGGCCAGTCACTATAGGATGTTTCTTCCACTCCTTCCCAGTCAGGCTCACCTCGGCTTCCACCAGAGTCAATTGTTGTGATCCCCCTGTCACACCAGCAATGGAAACAGGCTCTGCCCCCACATGTCCCGATGGTATCAGAGTACACTGTGCACCAGTATCAACTAAAGCATCATATTTTTGTGGCTCTGATGTGCCAGGCCATCGGATCCACACTGTCCAGAAGATCCGGTTTTCCCGTGCCTCTCCCTGGCTAGAGACAGGGCCCCTCTAACACTGGTTATCATTCCTTTCCTGGGCATACATACTAGAGGTCCCTTCAAGGGGGTCTGACAGATCATACTTGGCAGCTCGATCATGGGGGGTTCAGGCTGCCTTCACTTTACTGGAATTCCCTTGGTCAGTGCTTCCCTCCTTGAGCTGACACACCCACACTGCCAGGACAGAAATGGGTTTTCCATCCCACCTTCCCATGTCTTCCCCATGGTCACGCAGAAAGAACTCCAGGCCAGCCCGTGGGGCGTACCCTCTCTCTCTGGCTGGGGAACGTTGGGCTCTGACTTTGGGGCCTGTGACTCGCACTGGGGCAATGTGGGAACTGTTCCTCCTCACCTCCTCCCTCATCTCCCTCATCTCCTCTTTGAGTTCCTTGCCCACAGCAGAGCCATGAGCCTGCACTGGGCCATGGATCATACTCTCACAATTTCTCAGCTGTTGGCAGCAGAGCCCACTGTCTCTCGGCTGTTATCGGCATTAATTGTGGCAGTGAAGGTGGTGTACTGAGATGGCCTCAGCCTTGCCAGACTCCACAGCATTTGCCCTGTGCTCCTGACCTTGTCAGGGTCATTATCATGATGTCCATCCCTCCCAAAGAGTACCTCCAATGCTGCCACTTCCCTCAGCTGTTGGATCCCTTCCTCAAGGTTTTCCAGCACGTTCTATGCTGGTGCTCCTGCATTCTCTCCCTGTGGACAAACCTCTCTCTGGCACTCATTAAAATCCGCTCCCAGAGGCAAAGGCTCCCTTACAAAAATCTGATTCATACCTGAGTCCTGGGTCAAGGGTCCCAAATTCCTTGCCTCACCAACACCCAGCTGGACACCTGTACCCATGAGGTCTCAGACTTGAAGCAGTCAGGTTGTATAAGCCTCACGTCTCCATCGTTCAATGTCCTTGTGCAGGTTACAGAGACTTTTGTACATCAGGGACTCGGTGATGATCACAACCTCTGGCTCCCCTGTGGGTTGTGAGGGCCTTCCCTTATCTGGGTGCTCTGATTCCATCTTAGACCTCCTTGTTTCTACAGGGGCGACTGCTGCTGGCTGTGGCTGCCTTTGTGGCTCAGCTGGAACCTGGACAGTTGTAACATCTGTGGGTTCCACTGCTGCCCCATCAGACTCTCCTTTTTCGAGGCAGGGGGAGGGCTTCTCACCAGCTGGGGAAATGCACTCCTTCAGCATCTCCTGCATCTCCCTCAGCAGACCCCCACCGAGTCTGGGTGGTTCATATCTGGGGTGGCTGTGGGGCAGGGTCAGGCTCTGGGGCAGCAGCATCCCTGGTCTCTGGGGCCGTGTCAGGTTCTGGGCTGGGTGTCAGGGTGGTTATCCAGGTTAATCTTCCCTTGTCTCTCAGTGCCAAATAGAACAGGGCTAACAGCAACACAGCCCCTGTATGATATCATTGGTATTTGGAGTGGATCTGAGCCCTTCACAAACTGGTGGAGCAGACCCAAAGAGATGGTTAAAGGCTTGGGATAAAATTTCCCCTGGTGTAATTTCCTCACAGTAGGTGCCATTATTAAAGTAACCCCAAAAACACACAGTCAGTGTGTGATAGCTGTGAATCCATGTGCCTGCTTCCCAGAGGAAGTTAAAAATCCATTAATACTTCCCCTAATTCACCCATAAAACAAACCGGAGAACAGCCACAGCAGCCTTGGCTGTAGGAGCCGTGTTTAGATCAGGGCCTGCAAATGGAGAAATGCAGCCATGGTTCCGTGTCACCCAAACCAGGGCAGGCTGGAGCACAGGGTGCCGCTGAACGAGGTTTCTGTAGCAGCACACAGAAATTGGATTACTCAAGAACTGTTATTCTCTTTTTTGTTTCTGTGCCCTCAAGCCGCACGTTGGGTGCCAAAATCTGTCTTGGTTTGCAAAGACAGGAGTCTGCTAAGGAAGGCAGGAGCCTCCCTGAAATGGGGAAAAAAATAAATGTAGAACCCCCTCCCTGTAAATTGCTATAAATTTGAAGTTAAGGGCGACTCTCAGGCAAAAATATGGGAGCAGGAATAACAGTTCTTTATTAGGGAAGAAAATAAAAAGATAAAATAAACAATGCAGTGAACCAACCTCTAACAGATGGCAATTGAATACATCTTGCCTTGCAATCTAGGACACAACTTATTCAGCATGAATCACATCCATTTACCACATGCCCCTTACCCACAGATATTGCCCACCTGAGACTGACATGCCAAAACATTTTTAAAAAATTATGCATTTTTCTTCATAAATAAAATTTAATTAAATTTTAATAAATTATTTTAATTAATTA
The DNA here is from genome assembly GCF_050655825.1 of Lonchura striata. NCBI lineage: Eukaryota > Metazoa > Chordata > Aves > Passeriformes > Estrildidae > Lonchura > Lonchura striata. Next base: position 8,666,869 of record NC_140738.1, read on the forward strand.
ATTTTAGCTTAATAACAATTAAAATTTTATTTTGCTTATGAATAAAAATATTGATCAATATTTTATTATTTCATTTTAATGCTTGTATAAAAAAATCTCTATATGTGTCTTGTAACCAAAAAATTATTGGTCATTGGATCTAAGTAACACAATTAATTCATTGACCACTATTGGCTATTGATTGGGCACTCGGGGGGCTCGGGCGGGGCTCGCTGGGGCGCGGGGGCTGATGGGAGTTGTAGGCGCGGGTACAATGCAGTGTAACGGGGCCGCGGAGCATCACGGGAGTTCCAGGCACAGCGGCAGCGGCACTCGGTGGGGCGCGGGGCATGACGGGAGATGAAGTCTCGGCTGGAACAGCGCTGTCCGTGCGCCGCGGAGCATGATGGGAGCTGTAGTCCCGGAAGTGGCTCGGATGCGGCGTTTGGGGTCCGGGAAGGCCTCGGGGACACTTTTGCATGGGGCAGATGGGCGGCGGATACTGGGGGGAGCGGGGTGTGTGTGTGTGTGTGCATGCGTGCGTGCGTGACTTGTGCGTGCGTGCGTGAGTGCGTGTGTGTGTGTGTGTGTGTGCGTGCGTGCGTGCGTGCGTGAGTGCGTGCGTGTGTGTGTGTGTGTGTGCGTGTGTGTGCGTGTGTGTGCGTGTGTGTGTGTGTGTGTGTGTGTGTTTGTGGAGCGCGGGGCATGTCGGGCGTTGTAGTCCCGACCCCATGGGACTCTAGTGGTCTGCGTGGCATTATGGTGTGGGAACCCCAGCCTTGTTTTGGGGCCACATGTGGTGGTGAAATTCCTCCTCCAACCCGTGCTTCCAAAGAAAAACTCCGCAGGCTTAGCTGTTCGGTCTCAAGGCAGTTTATTGCTAGTTATCTAACAGATTATGTTCTTGGACTGCAGCTATTTGATCAGTGGCCTGGGTAGAGGCACACACACACCCTGACATCCTCTCTATCTGCTGTCTTCTTCGTCTCTCTCTCCGCCCAGGGTTGCTGCTATCTTTTATAAGATATATTACGTATAACATGTTTACAATTATTCCCCAATACCTACTACCTACGTTGCCAAGTGTTTTTCTACTCTAAACCAATCTGTGAGTGCCAACATCACCAAGAACATGGAGGTAAGGAAGAAGAAGGAAGAAGGATGGGTTCAGCCCACTTTCCTCCATCTTAGAACTTCTGACCCCCATGTACAAAGCGAAAACCCCCCTGTACATGTGCTAAAACCCCCCTGTACAATACTAAAAAAATTTCCCCTCTACTTCGTAACTACTTATACTATACTATCTAACTTTTTGTGATTGCTTGTTCCACCTCCAAAGCTGGTAATTCATTCCATGGCTCAAACTCAAAATCACAGTTGTTTTTCAGCTGTCTGCCAGGGTCTAGAATTCCTCTGACCAAGGCCTGGAACCTCTAAAAATGTCTGAGAGACATTTTGAGTTCCCACATTTAATCATTAGAATAATCATGAGAAACTGTGGTCAGGGACCTAAGAAAGATCACAAGAAACTCATGTCAATGTATATAAAAGAACAATATAAATTTAATAATTAATATATGAGTTATGTAATGATAGAATATAAAATACTTTCAGCTCAAAAGCCATGTTCGAGTCAGATTTGGGTCTGTACACCTGACTCCCAGAGCTCTTCGTAAATCACCTGCATATAATCATATCCCGTGATTATGTGTGTTCCGGAACGCTAACACCAGGGCCAGCGAGGGTGCACTGGGCTGTGGGCAACCCCTGTTCCTGGGCATCCTGAGGGGCTGGAGCAGCCTGGAGGCAGCCTCAGCACAGGGGCTTTGGTCTTACATGGACCAAGATTTCCTTTGGTGCCACGTCCCCGCCCCAGACTACTGTCCTCAGCCCCGGCTAGCTCTCCTGCAGGGTGAGTAGGGCGAGTGGAAGCACCCTCCGCTGTACCCGGCTGGGCTTTGGAGAGTGCTTTGTGGGTCCTGAGGTCGCTGCTGATTCCAACGGCGAGGAAATGAGGAGAGACACTTGTTGGGGGCGAAAATCCGATGTTTATTAAGGTCCTCTGGATCCAACAGCACTGGAGGGGGCCAGCCAACAAGTGCAACTCCAGGGTGCTGGCAACATGTTCCATAGGGAGAGGGAGGGGGGCCGATCAGCCAGTGGGGAACAGACAGGAGTGACTCTGTGGGGATTGATATCTGGGGGATCCAGTGAGAGGGAGACAGGGGAGGGGTCCCAGGACCTCATCCAATCACTCGGTGCCCTGCATGGAAGTTTCCAGAGGTAGAGGAAGGGGCACCGAGTGACAGACAAGGCACTTGGAAGGGGGCAAGGAACTGGCTTGGCATTTTCTAGGGAAACTGACACTTGGGGAAAGGCGGGAAAACTCAGGGAGAAACCAATACAGTATGGGGGGGCACTGGAACAAACCATGACAGAATAAAGATGTAATAAAACATATAAAACCGCAACTCCACAGTTTGGTTAATAAAATTGTTAGAGAGATGCCCCTGCCCCAATTAAGGTGCTAACAAGACCAAATCCAAAGTGGATTTTATTGAACAGTAAATGTGAGGTAGAGAGAGACATGGAAAAAGAAAAGGGGAGAGAGCAAGGGAGTGACAGGGACAGAGATCTCCCCTGGGGTGGGGCAAGTGTGACATTGTCCCCTGTGTGCGTGGCCTTCCCAGGGTGGGGGTTTTACACCCGAGCCAGTTTGGGTAAGGGGGGTGGTGTTCACCCCCCACCCCGAGCAGGGATTGCCTCACTGTTTCAGGTTACAATGTCAGATGTAACCAAAAGTGTTTTCAGTCCCCATCTCCATAAACTGTTATCAACAGGTGGGGCAGTGTTCTTTATCTCTTCCATGGCTCAGCCCTGATAACGCCCTCCAGGGGCCATCCTCTCTTAATGGGCCATTGAGTGTCACTGTAGGACTGATAAAATTCCATCATCCCATTGTGGGATGCTCCGCCCAGGGGGAGGAACCAAGCATTCCTACCTGGATATAATCTCACCATTTGCAACACCAGGACCACCTTGCCTACTGGATTCCCAGAGGACAAGAGCTCCATAAGCACCACTGGACCTTCAGAGGAAGACTAGACCCTTCTACAGGATCACTGCTTTAACAGAATCACGTTCATCACTCCAACCGGGCTGCAGCCACAATTTCATCAGACTGCTACCACCACCCTGATTATCAGGGTGTCAGGTTATATCCTGACTTTGTCAGATTAAGCCAGTGTTTCTCTATTATTGCCTTGATTTTAATTTTTTTATTCAATTGTCATTCTGTCTTAGACTCTCCCTGGTTTGCCTTCAAACCAGTACAAAACTCACTGTGCTTATCCCTTGTTTTCTTCCCAAAACAGGATTTTCCCATCCCCAACCCTTTGCTAGATGGAGAAGGCTATGAGGAAGAGGAAGATGCCCTGGGACACCAAGGCAGGTGAGGAGGAAGTCAGTGCCCCTTCCCCCTCTCTCCTGCTCCATCTCCCAGCTCAGCCTGGCCCCCTGCTGCAGGACAGCCCCGCTGCTGGTGCCCTCCTGCCGGGGACGCACTGGGGGGATCTCCTTGTCCTTCCTTGTTGCACAGAGGCAAATCCCATCCTCTCCTTGTCCTTCCTCCCCCAGAGCAGGAGCTGCGGATGGAGACCAGGAAAGACATATCCCTGCAGCAGAACCTCATGGAAGAAGCCATTTTGAGCAACTCCACAGAACAGGAATCCAACAGGGAGGAAAATCCCTGGAGATCTCACAGGAGGAGGGGCTGCAAGCCCAGCCCAGGATGCTCTGAGGAGGAAAGACCCACTCTGGGCCAGGAAGGTGGGCAGAGCTTCAGCCAGAGCTCGGAGCTGGTGGTCCCTGAGAAGCTTCCTGATGGGGAGAAGTCCTACAAGTGTTTGGAGTGTGGGAAGAGCTTCAGGCAGAGCAACAATCTGAAACGACACCTGATGATCCACACCGGGGAATGGGCCTATGAGTGTGGAGAGTGTGGGAAGGGATTCAGCTGGAGCTCAGAACTCATCAGGCACCAGCGCATCCACACTGGGGAGAGGCCCTATGAGTGTCCCGACTGTCAGAAGAGGTTTCACACCAGCTCTGATCTCCTCAAACACCAGCGGATTCACACGGATGAGAGGCCTTTCCGCTGCCCTGATGTGGGAAGGGCTTCAAGCACAACTCTCACCTTGTCAGGCACCGGCGCATCCACACCGGGGAGAGGCCCTACGAGTGTCCCCTGTGTGGGAAGAGCTTCACCCAGAGCTCTGACTTGACCAAATACCAACGGAGGCACCAGTAAGGGCAACCCTGCGAGTACCCCAACTGCAGGAAGAGCTTCGTGCTCTGCTCCAGCTCCATCCCCCACTGCAGGACCCACATTGGGCACAGGTCTGGTGACCCACATTCCCTGTAATCCATGTTGGGAACAAACCTGGCTGCTTCTCCTGTTGGTTTGGCCCTAATTTTCCTCTGATTCATCTTTATTCTTTAAACACAGACAAAGCAGGGTTAAATTAAAGAAATTGATCAAAAATATCTGAAGTCCCACCATTTCACAGGAGTTTGAGGGGGAATTTAGGATTTGGGGATGGATTCTGTGTGGAGTGCCCCTGTTGCTAAGAGGTAGGAATTTGATCTCACCCTTCTTGTGTTGCTAACAGCTTCTCCCTAGACCCAAACCCTTACTCTACCCCTGGGATACCCTATACAAACCCCACGGCCCTGCCTTTATCCTGCCTTTCGGGGGTAAGAAATGGATTCTGGAACCAAGACCCGTCTCCTTTGTTCCTGCTGCCGGCAGCTGCACCCTCCCTGAACACTCTGAACTCAACTTCTGGAGAATTTGTGGGTTCTGGGGTGATCTTGGGCAGTGTTCTCCATCTCTTTGCACTCCAAAAGCCAAGAGGGATGGATCTGTCACCACAAAACCACTCAACCCCACTGAAAACAACTGAATTTTAACCTATAAAGGCACAATCCCACCTCAAATTGCTTGTTTCCACCTGAAAAAAACTCAATCCTACACAAAGCTCATTCAATTCCACAGCTGCCAGGGTGAGATGGGGTTGGGAGGAGATTGGGAGAAGTGGGATCTCAGTTTGGAGTGGTGGGATGGGGATTGTGTGGGGCTGGGTGGCTGAAATGTATTTGATAGCAAATAAAACTTTCAGAGTTACTGATTTCTGTCCCATTCATTTTCAGTCAATTGTGTTTGCAGAGTGGCTCCTTCTCAGCTGATTAAATTCATATAAAAATCCCTTTTTAAAATCATCTAACTCAAACAATCTAAAACCTAATATCCAAACAAAACCACCCATCTACAATTAAGTTTTTTAAAAATAATTTAACTTTTTTTTGCGTACTTAAGGATGTTATTAAAGTTAAATTATTTGCTTAAAATGTATGATAAATTATAGTGGTGTGTTTTTTTTGTGTTTAGTAAATTTGTAATTTAAAATGTTTTACTAAGGTGTGTTAGATTGTATCTTAGTTTTTTGGATATTTTTTATCTTAAGTCTATTAGATAATGAGTTTAAACTTTCAAAAGGTATTTCTTGGTATATAATTTATTTATTTATATTTATTGGTAATGTTACATTAATAGCCATTGTTGTTTTGGGTTAAATCATTATTGGATTATTGTAAGTAAGAGTTGAAATACTGATGTTTCAATTTTTTTTTCTATTTAATTTTAATTATAATTTATTGATTTTATTATAATTTGTTGAGAGAATAGGAAGGAAATTCAAAGGCAGGAACATTTTTTCCTGGACAGGAACTGGAATTCCAGACCCTGGGAGTGTGTCGTGGTTTAACACAGAAGGAAGACGGTCAAGCCAGTCAGTGATTGGGGTTGGATATTGGCACTTGGGGTGACCAATTGAGGCTGGACACGCCTCTGAGAACACAGAGGGATTAAAAGCAGAATTCCCAGGAGAACTCGCTCTCTCTGGTTCTGGTCAGGGCGCAGTGCAGCCTCTCTCCTGCCCAGCCCGTGGCTGGGTGGGGAGGGGCAGCCCCACAGCCTGACTGAGGTTGGCTGAAGGGTGGAGGGGATGGAACCGGGCTGGCCCCCTGCAGATGGAAGGGTGGAGAAATCTGGGATGTCTGCGTTCCCCCTCCAGAGTCTCTGTGGAGAGAGAGAGAAAGAGACAGCAAGAGCGGGAAGGGGAGTGGGAGGTGCCCAGCGGGGGAGCTGGAGGTCTGGGCAGAGAGCCCGGCCAGCTGGACAGGGAATTTGGACATTTAACCCCTTCTTGGATGATGAAAGCTTTGTGAAACATTATTCCTCCTCGATTTGAAAGAGAAGAAAAGAGACAGTCTGGGGCCTGAGATGTAAGAAGGAGAAATTCTAGGTGGGAGGAGATGATGGAGTGGTTTTTGGCTAGACTTTCCCTTGTTAGCCATAGACTGAACCAATTTTCTCCTCCAGGAGAGAGACTGTATTTTAGGAGGATGCATGGTAAAGCAAGAGACCTGTGTCATGGTTTGACACGGGAAAAGAATTTTTTCTGGAAGGAAGAGGTCAGTTTGGATATTGACCAATTGAAGGTGGACACGCCTCTGAGAACACAGAGGGGTTAAAAGCAAAATTCCTGGAGAACTCACTCTTTTTTTGGTTCTGGTCAGCAGAGAGTGCAGACCTCCCCTGCCCGGCCGTGGCTGGGTGGGGGAGGGGAAGGCCCATGGCCTGACTGAGGTAGGCCCAAAGGTGGAAGGACTGGAACCAAGCTAGCCTCTGCAAATGGAAGGGTGGAAAAAATCTAAGATGTCTCCGTTCTTCCCCCAGAGTTTCTCTCTTGAGAGAGAGAGAGACAGCAGCAGTTTTTGTCAGCAATACACCACGGGGAAGCAAGGTGTCCAGCTGCTGTGATAGTTGCCGGAGTCTGGGCATCGAACCATCCTGGAGAGTTCAGACTTTTAACCCTTCCTTGAGAAATGAAAGCTTTGTAAATTTTCCTTTCCCCTCCTCAGTTTGAAAGAGAAAAAGAGAGACACCTTAGACCCTGGGATGTTAGAAGGAGGAATTCTAGGTGGGAGGGGGACAAGGAGTGGCTTTACCTGGACTTTTTCCATGTTAGCCACAAACTAAACCAATCTTCTCCTCCAAGAAAGACTGTATTTTAGGAGGATGCCAGAACAAAGTCAAGAGACCTGCTTCAGCTGAGAAAAGACAGAAGTGGAGTGAACAGAGAAAAAGTTAGGGGGTTTGTAGTGGTGCCCCTGTCCTCAAAGGAAAGAGAAGAGAAGAGGATCTCTGTTCTTAGACCCCTGGCCCCAGGGGAAAAATGAAAAAATAGGGGGAATTGTGGTCCCAAAAAATAAAAAACTAAACTGTTGTTTTCTCCCCTCTTGGCAGGGCATCCTTAAAAAGAAAAAAATCCTAAAAGCAGTCTGTCCATCCATGCATTAGTGGTAAAAACACTGTGCATGGAAAGGAAAAGGTTCACCATAGCAAACTTTTCTCCGGGCGGTGCCATGTGTGACATGGAAACACAGGATGTAAAGCTGTGTTTTCTTAGGGGGGGTCTGTGGCACAGGAGAGACTCCTGTCACCCTCAAAAAGCTGAATATCGATTGTCTGGAGGGTGGAAACCTGATTGGGGTCCAGATTGTGTCTCACTGTAGTTTGTTAGAGTTAAGTAGCAGAAAGAGAAATGCTATGCAAGGTTTTCATTTGATCTTTGTGTGTTTTTTTTCCTTTTTTTTTTCCTTTTTTTTCCTTTTTTTTTCCTTTTGTAGTAGTAGCTTAATAAAGTTTTTTTTCTGTTATTAAGCTTAAACCTGCTTTACTCTGTTCTAAATTCCACTTCACAGCATTCAAGGAAGAAATCACATTTTCATGGGGGCACTAGCATTGTGCCAGTGTCAAACCATAACAACCTGCTTCAGCAGCTGAGAAAAAGACAAGAGTGGAGTGAATAGAGAAGAGCTGAGGAGGGTTGTGGTGATGCCCCCTGTCTTCAGAGAAGAAGAGAAGATCTCTGTTCTTGGACCCTCGGCCCCAGGGGGAAATGGGGCGGGACTGCGGTCCCAAAAATGAAAAACAGAACTGTTGGTTGTTTTTTTTTTTTTCCCTCTTGGCAAAGCATCCTTGAAAAGAAAAATCCTAAGAGCAGTCTGTCCATGGAGCAGTCTGTCCATGCATGGTGGTGAGAGCACTGGGACATGGAAAGGAGAGTGTCACACTGGCAGATTCTCTCTGGGTGGTGCCATGTGTGACATGGAAACACAAAAGATGGCAGCTGTGTTTCTTGGGGGTCTATGGCACAGGAGAGACTCCTCTTCCCTTGATGGACTGAGTATTGATCCTCTGAAGGGTGGGAAACTGATTGGGGGTCCAAGTTGTGTCTCACTGAGGTTTGTTGGAATTGGGGGGAGTGAAAAGCAGTGTTTTGGAAGGTTTTAATTTTGGATTTAATTTTTCTTTTCTTGCTTTTTTCATTTTATAGTAGTAGTAGATAATAAAGTTTCTCCTTTGTTATTGAGCTTGGCTCTACTCTGCTCTGTTCCTGATTGCATTTCACAGCAATCATTTGTGGGGTTGCATTTTCATGGGGACGCTAGCATTGTGCCAGTGTAAAACCAGGACACAGGGGCCACCTGACAGGTCCAGCTGACCTTGGAATGTTGATGGCTGCCTTTCATCAGCCCCTGGAGAACTGGGGCTCTGTGCTTTCCTTCCTATGGAAAAGAACCATCCATCTTTCCAGGTGCTCATGGCAAAAATGTATACTCCCCCTGAAAAATTTCCTATATGCAAGGGTTCTCCCAGGAAAAAGCTGCCAGGACAGACAGCTCTGGCTGGCCTTGGCCTCTGGTGGTCACCTCTCATCTCAGGGAAGACTTGAGGAAAATATTTGAACAGGTTTGGCAGCTGGAACATAAATGAGTCTCTCATCCTCTGAAGAATTCAGATGCTCTTCTGATAAAATGTGTATTTTTTTTCTCATTGTGCATTATGCATGAAATATAATTTTCAGCAAAAAAAATATTACTCTTATCACTCTCCAGTGTTATCTGACACAAAACACCTCGTCTACATATGGATCCAGGTCATCTGTATAAACAAACACAATAAAGAATCCAGCAGGAATTATTTGTCTCTGCTCCCATCTGTCACATCTCCTCTGGAGCTGGAGGTGCAGCCCGAGCACTTGGGAGGGCTCCGGGGGCCACAGGCTCAGCTCCCACACAGAGAACTTGTGGACCTTGGATGATCTTTCTGCCCCTGCCCGCTCAGCCAGGCTGAGATGGACACTGATGGTTTCTGTGCCAGGCTCTCCCAGCCCAGCCCAGCTCCCTGCCAGCTCTGCCAGCTGCCCTGAGCTCTGGGCAGCACCAAGGGCCTCTCCCCAGCACAGCCCAGCCGGCTCTGGCCCCACAGCTCTGCTCAGCCCAGGCTGCTCTGGGCACTGCCCCACGGCCTCAGCCCCTGCCAAGGGCACAGCAGCAGCTGCAGCTCAGCCAGGACTCAGCCCCACCATGGGGGAAGGGGCTTGGCCAAGGCCAAAGGAGCTCCCTGGCTGCCCTGCTCCCCTCTGCCTGAGGTGCTGAGAGCTCTGCAGCCCCTGCTGCCATCCCATCTGCCCAGGCCAGCACAAGAGCCCTGGCCCTGGGGCCCTCCAGAGCTGCTCCTGCTCCAGGCCCAGGGCCCATCCCAGAGCTGGGGCAGCCACAGAGCTGTGCCCATTTCTGCTCATTGCTGCTGTGATGGGGATGCATCCTCAGCCACTTGGAGGTTCCTGATGAATTTTCCTCTTCTTTCTTGAGCTCTTCAGTTCAGGAATTCACTAAAAAAATTTCAAAACCATTTGTTCAAAACACACAAAGAAGATAAACTGCTGAGAATATCTTATATTTTCATTTCTTCTGTGGTTATATAGACAGATTTTGGAAGTGTCTTCAAAGTGAATAAACTATATTAAAAACAATGCAGAGAGGACTATTTTGTCCTGTTTTCTTTTCCTGTTTATAGATTGATATCAGCAATGTCCAATTGATATTGATCCCCAGCACCTTCTAATGCAGTCTGAACAGATATGAAAATCAAGACTTTTCATGGCTGACAATCAATATTTTGTCCCCACCCCCTCCTCACCATTTCCCTCATTCAACCCCTGGCACTTCTATAGATCAGTAATGATGTGGCCAGCAGGAGCAGGGCAGTGATTCTTCCCCTGTGCTCAGCACTGGTTGTGCAGCACCTCGAGTGGTGTGTCCAGTTTGGGCCCCTGATTTAGGAGGAACATGGAGGGCTGGAGTGTGTCCAGAGAAGTTCAACAAGGCTGGTGAGGGATCTGGAGCACAAATCCTGTGAGGAGTGGCTGAGAGAGTTTGGATTGTTTATCCTGGAGAAGAGGAGGCTCAGGGGAGACATCATCACTCTCTGCAACTCCCTGACAGGAGGATGGATCCAGGTGCGGGTCAGGCTCTTTTCCCAGGGAGCAGTGACAGGTCAGAGGACACAGGGGATGTTTCAGCTGGACATCAGGAAATATTCTTCACACAAAGGGTGACTGGGCATTGGAATGAACTGCCCAGCGAGGTGGGTGAGTCACTGTCCCTAGAAGTGTTTAAGCAAAGACTGGATGTGGCACTCAGTGCCATGGTCTGGGTGACAAGGTGGTGTTGGGTCCCAGGTTGGACTTGATGCTCTCCTAGGCCTTTTCCAGCCTGGTTGATTCTCTGATGATTGTGACACTGCAGGGCCCTGGGGAAGCAAGGGGCCATTGTGACACTGCGGGGCCTGGTGGCACTAAGAGGACCATGGTGACACTGTGTACGACATGGCACCACAGAGCCACGGGGCCATAAGGACACGGTGGGGCTGAATGGAAGCAAGGAGTGCATTGTGACAGTCTGGGTCCTGGTGGGACCACAGAGGCCACTGTGACTCTGCAGGGCCTTCTGGAACCAAGGGGCCATTGTGACACTGTGGGACCAAGGAGAGCATTGCTGCCCTGCCAGACCTCATGGAACCAAGGATCCCCTGTGACACTGCAGGGCCTTGGGGACCACAATGACATTGTGACACTGCAGGGCCCAAGGATCCAAGGGACTTTGTGACACCAAGGGGTCCCATGGAACCAAAGGGACATTGTGACACTGGGAGGCCTCATGGAATCATGGAGACCACTGAGACACTCTGGGGCCTCATGGAACCGTGGTGACACCAAGTTGGCTGGGAGTGTGGATCTGCTGGAGGGTAGGAGGGCTCTGCACAGGGCCCTGAACAGGCTGGATCCAGGGCCCAAATCCAACAAGGTGAGGTTTAACAAGTCCAAGTGCCAAGTCCTGCACTTTGGCCACAAAAACCCCTGCAGTGCTACAGGCTGGGGACAGAGTGGCTGGACAGCAGCCAGGCAGAAAGGGACCTGCAGGGACTGATGGACAGCAGGCTGGACATGAGCCAGCAGTGTGCCCAGGTGGCCAAGAAGGCCAATGGCTCCTGGCCTGGATCAGGAATGGTGTGGCCAGCAGGAGCATAGTGGCTGTGCCAGCACTGCACACAGACATTGCTGTTGCAGCTCCAGAGAAGACAATGGAAGGGCATCTCTGCAGAAAACTCTGCTGGGACATCCTTTAGTTCCTTCAAAGTCACAGGCCCTCATTGACACAGTCTGTGGCCACAGGGAAGGTGGAGAGAAACAAAATGAGAAATGGCACAAGGAATGACATTTCTTTGTGGACAACATTAAAATGTAAAACAATGCAAAAGAACGTCCAAGAGGAAAACAGCAAGAAGTACCAAAGATAATTTTTATTACAAGTGATACTCAGAAATTGGCCAGCAGTTTAATGTTCCTGAAAGCATCCAGTCATCAGTGTCCACACTGCAGCCTTGAGCTCCTGGTTCCTCAGGCTGTAGATGAGGGGGTTCAGGGTTGGAGGCACCACCGAGTACAGAACTGACACTGACAGATCCAGGGATGGGGAGGACATCGAGGGGGGCTTCAGGTGAGCAAACATGATAGTGCTGGTGAACAGAGAGACCACAGCCAGGTGAGGGAGGCAGGTGGAAAAAGCTTTGTGCCGTCCCTGCTCATTGGGGATCCTCATCACAGCCCTGAAGATCTGCACATAGGAGAAAACAATGAATGCAAAAGAACCAAATCCAAGAGACACAGTAACAGTAATGATCCCAAGTTCCCTGAGGTAGGATTTGGAGCAGGAGAGTTTGAGGATCTGGGGGATATCACAGAAGAACTGGCCCAGGGCATTGCCATGGCACAAGGGCAGGGAAAATGTATTGGCAGTGTGCAGCAGAGCATTGAGAAAGGCACTGGCCCAGGCAGCTGCTGCCATGTGGGCACAAGCTCTGCTGCCCAGGAGGGTCCCGTAGTGCAGGGGTTTGCAGATGGACACGTAGCGGTCATAGCACATGATGGTCAGCAGGAAATACTCTGATCCAGTGAAGAAGACAAGGAAAAAGAGCTGAGCAGCACATCCTGTGTAGGAGATGTTCCTGGTGTTCCAGAGGGAATTGTGCATGGCTTTGGGGACAGTGGTGCAGATGGAGCCCAGGTCGCTGAGGGCCAGGTTGAGCAGGAAGAAGAACATGGGCGTGTGCAGGTGGTGGCCGCAGGCTACGGCGCTGATGATGAGGCCGTTGCCCAGGAGGGCAGCCAGGGAGATGCCCAGGAAGAGGCAGAAGTGCAGGAGCTGCAGCTGCCGCATGTCTGCCAGTGCCAGCAGGAGGAAGTGGCTGATGGAGCTGCTGTTGGACATTTGCTGTGGCTGCACATGGGCACCTGTTCATGGAGAAAGGACAGGGACAAGTCAGGAGAGGCTGCTTGGAGCCAAATCTGGGCCATTCCCTGCAGCCTGTCCTGCTAGGACTCACCCACCCTTGTTCCTGCTCTGGGAAAACCTTCACCCAGGTCCCTGCCTGAGCTCCAGTTGTGCTGGCTGAGTGCGCCAGGAGCAGCCAGGGCTGTGTGTGGGGGCTCTCAAGGAGCCATCCCTGCCCTGCTGCCCTGGGTTTGTGGCCATGTAGCAGAGGGACAAGGCTGGATATTCAGGATTTGTCACGGGAATCACTCCTAATGCAGAAAAGCTTGGTACCATCTGCACTCCCAGATCAAAAGGATTGGAGGAGTTGGTTTTATGAATTGTTTTCCTACCCACTCACCATTGCAGGCTCTCTGAGGTCAGAAATCCCCAGCATTCCTGCTGCACTCAGAGTTTGGCACTGAGAGATGTGAGAGGCAAAGGATTCCCTGTGGCTGAGAGAAGGTGAGGGGCTGGATGGGCTTGTTCCCCCAACACTGCTCTGCTCAGCCCCCTCTGCTTCCCTGAGCATCTCCCTGGGCCTGGACATCCCCTCCTGAGAGGTGCCTTGTCCCTGCCAGCGCTCACAGAGCCCATCCCACCCTGTGTGCCCTGGGCCCAGCCCTACAGAAACCTGCCTGTGTGCAGGGCCCTGGCTAGGGCAGGCTCTGTGTGCAGCTGGGCAAGGGCAGCTCAGGAGAGCCCTGCTGGGCCCTGCAGAGGTGATGCTGCTGCTGCCCAGGGCTGAGGAGTGGCTGAAGGCCCTTTGGGAGGCTCCCAGCAGAGACACTGACCAGCCAAAGTCACAGTTCTGGAGTCTCTGGACATGTTCAAACATTCCTTTGATGATCCTGTGTGTCCCTTTCAACTCAGAATGTTCTATGATTCTGGGATTACAATTCCTGTTCTGCTTCTCTCATGCCCCTGTTGTCTATAATCAAAAGAGGAAAAAAAAAAAAATAAAACCCCTTGCAACGGTGTTAGAAGACTACAGTAAAAAACAGACCTTTATTGGAAGCTTCCAAGTGTCCCCAGGGGACACCCAGTCCTTGATTTCAACAATTTATTAAGGTTAATTAATTAGGGTATTTAATAGGAACATCCAATAGGAGATTCAGTTGCCCCAGTTACCCTTCCCAGGCTCAAACCATTGGAGTAGGTCCAAGGGTTTCTATGCCTTTACTTTTTGTTGTGACTGCTCACATTTTGGTCAAAAACCAAAATGTTGTTCTCGTAGGTCCTCTTCCTGATAATAAGACTATGCAGTATTTCAGGAATGTATTTAGACAGTCAATTTATTGTACTAAAATCTAAGAGAAAGGTAGGAAACATACTAGTGTCAGCAAAGATTACAGTTACATAAGTACATAATAGTAGTTTGATAAAGCTAATTAAGAGTTTAATGGAGCTAAGTAAGGATTATAGTTTTATAATTATAAAATAGTAACTTAAAGAGCTACAGTATATGAAAAATGTATAAAAAGCAAAAATCTTTTTGTCACCACCCCAACATTCCCATCCTGCATCAAGCAGGAAATAGAAAACACCCTCAGGAAAGCTCCTGACCTTTTCAGCAATCCCAGGCTTACCTTCTTTGGGAAGTGTCCTCCGAAGCTGTGCCCAGGCTGGTCTGGAGCTGGGAGCAGCCCTGCCCCAGCCAGCCCCTCTCAGCAGCAGCACCTGCCCTGCTCAGGGTGGCTCCTTCCCCCCACAGCTCCTGGCCAGCGCTGGGAGCAGCTCCAGGGCCGGCTGAGAGCTGTCCCTGGCAGGCAGCAGAGTCCCTGGCCCAGCACAGCGCCCTGGGCTGCAGGACCCTGCTCTGCAGGACAGCCCTGGGCACCCCTGGCTGCTCTGCACAGGAGATGAGCAGAGAATGCACTCACGGGGTCTGTGGGCATTGGCATGTTCCAGCTTTAGGAGATCTCTCCAGGAGCTGCAGCTGCATTGTCCTGCAGCCAGAGGTTCCTGTGCCAAGGGCTGGCAGTGATTCTGCCCCAGGCACTTCTCAGCCCCTTCCCAGCCCTGACTGATTGAAGCTCTCTGTGCCTCTGTGCTGTGCCCGGGCTGGCTGCAGGCAGTGCCCCAGCTCTGCTGGGCTGGGAGAAGAGCTGCTCAGCAAGAGAAATGTGCTTTTGAAGCTCTGCTTGGTTACCAGGATCTCCCGCTGTGCCAGGAGCCCGGCCCAGCTCAGCAGCACAGACACAGCACAAGGACTTTAATGACCCTCTGGGGCTTTGTGCTCAGGCCCTGAACATCAGGCCCTGAGGGGGAGCTGCAGAAACCTCTCCAGAACTCCAAGTCAGAATCCAACTCCAAAGTTTCTTGGACTTTTAATGGGTCCCACTGAGGGACACGACTGAGAAAGTGTCCCCAGGCCCCAGGCAGAGCAGAGAACTGGAGGCACTGATGACAGGAGGGGACAAAGAGAAGCCAAGTCTTGGTGCCCTGGGGCACAGCAGGGTCTGTGCCACCAAGGGCTGTGAGGAGACACCTTGTCCTGAGGCCCTGGGGCCTCCTGGCACAGCCCCAGCCAGGCTGGGCACTGTCAGCCCCTGGTGCTGCCCTCAGCATCCTCCCCTAGCCCACATCCCAGTGGCCTCAAGGATCTGCTGGAAGGAGTCCTTGGGGAGCCTTGGTCAGGAATGGCCCTGGGGGCTCCTTCATGCTCCCAGGGACTGCAGGTTTTTCAAAGGACTTTGGCTTTTGCTTTGGCCTTGGAGTCTCTGAGAGGTTTCTGCAATCATGGCCTCCAATTATCTGCTGTAATTAGTCCCTGGAGAGGCTTTGTCAGGAACAACACTCAGTGGGGCCCATTAATGCTTCAAGGTACTTCAGTTCTTTTAAGGTACTTGGTGTTTCCCTTTTGCTACAGACTCTGTGAGAGGTTTGTGCAATCATGGCCCCAATTATCTGCTTTAATGAGTCCCTTGAGAGCTTTGTACTGACACTCAGTGGGGCTCATGAATACTTTAAGACTCTTAACTTTTGTAAGGTACTTTGGATTTTCCTTTCCACATTGAGAGTTCTTTGTGCCATTTTCAGTCTCTGAGAGGTTTTTGTGCCATCCTGGCCTCCAGTTCTCTTCTCCAAGGAGTCCATGAAGAGCCTGTGGTATAGATGGACCTTTGTGGTTCCCAATAATGCTTTAGACTCCAACCACTTTGGGGTTTTCCTTTGACTTTGACTCCTGGAAAGGTTTGTGCAATCTCCTCTCAGGCCCTGAGGTTCCAGGGCTCAGCTCCAAATGCACCACGGGGCTCATTAGGATCAAGCCAGTCCTGACAAACCATGGCTTTGCCTTGATTTCCCTCTGCTCTCATGCAGTTCATGAGAAGTTTTCTGTAGTGGTTTTGGCTTGCCAATTTGTGATTTCTCAGCCAATGCATCAATTAGTGCGGTGAGTTCAGTGTTGGCTAATTACCAGTGCACTCACTAGAATATACTTATTCATTTACTGCTGTGAGATAGGAGTAGGAGAAAAGAAAATGGGATGAAAACTTTAAAAGTGTATAAAGAAAAGTTTATTAACAGTAACTAAAAGAAAGAGTAGTAAGAATCATAACAAAACTTTCACAACACTTCCTCTCTTCATACAACTTTTTCTTTCTCTTTGAGAATATATGGACACAAAACCTAAAATTTTGAGTCAGTTTACCACTTCTAGAATTGTCTTTCTTCATTTCACCTAAGGAGAGGAGTCTCTCTTTCTTGCTATGGAGACTCCTCCATAAGAAAACAGTTCTCTTGGGGCTCTCAATTTCCACGAATAGCAGCCACTTGGAAAAATGAAAATTGTGAAATCCCTGCCATTTTTTCACAGCTTTTCCCACAGCTGTGATTATGGGCCATGTCAACTTATGGGGTATTAGCTTAAAGATGAGCTGTTTAAGACCAATATTTTCTTCTTCTGTTTCTGAAATCATCTTCATGTCTGGGAACAGAGGTCTTCTTCTCTCCCTGAGGGCACAGGGTCTCATCACACTGCTCTCTTCCAATGTTCAAGCTTCTCATGGGATCACAGCTACTGCAACATTTGCTCACTTTAGCATGGAGGCCTTTGCAGAAACAAGACATCTCCCCATACTTTTCAATGCCTTATAGGGAAAAAGAGAGTCTGATGTATCAATGACATCCTTCTCTACAGCTTTTCCAGAGGATTCCAGCCCCAAGATCAAGGCATCTCCTCATCCCTCCCATCTGGGACTCAACTTCCCCTTCCCTGCCCTCGGTGTGTTCATGTTGCTCCTCTGTGTGCCTGCCCTGTGTCCTTTTCTCTCACTGGAGGGAGGATGGCAGCACTGGCAGAGTCAATATCTCCCGGGGCTGCAGATGGTTCCGTGAGCCCGGCTGGGCTCGGTGCTTGTGGCCGGAGCTGTTTTGCCATGGAGGTTTCTGCAGCGGCTGCGCTGGGGCTGTGTCAGGCTGGGCCGTGCTGGGGCAGGGCCAGGATCTCAGCAGCCAGGCCAGAGCCCAGCAGCAGCACGGCCGGGGCCGATGGCTTCTCCTGCCCTGCCCGCCGGCTGCGGGCGAAGCCCAAGGGCGGCAGAGCCTTGGCCGAGCCGGCCCGGCCCGGGGCTGCTCCTGGGGCCCGGCGGATCCTGGCCGGGCCCGGGCTGGCGGCGGGGCAGGGCTCGGCAGGGCCAGATGTCAGCACCCGCAGCCACGGCCCGGCCTCGGCCCCGCGGCCTCCCCTGCCCTGCCCGGCAGCCGATGGCGCCTGGCGGCTCCCTGGGAAGGGGCCCGGCCCCACGGCAGGAGCCGCCCGGCCCCACGGCCGAGACGGGGCTGGGCCGGCCTCGGCACCTCTGTGGGGCCAGAAGGGAGAGAGACCCAGCCAGGCTTTCTCATCTCTAACTTGTGTCTGCACAGAGGCGTCTGCAGCTTCCTTAGTGCTTTAACAGACTGACAGCTCTCAAAGCTAATTACTGATTGGTTTTTGTCAGACACGGAGGAATCTGCTAGCAGCTTCTCTCAGGACATCACTTCTGTGATGCAAAACCACCACAGCAGCACAGAGCACAGAGCTCCTTTGTCCATATGCAGTGGCCATGTGCCTGAGGCCTCAAAATTCCACCTTGGGAGATGTCTGGGCCCTCTCCAAGGTGTTTTCAAATGAAAAATTTCAGCTCAAAGTCTAAGAAAATCACCAGAGGACAGGGCCAGCCTGACCTGTCTGTCCTGGCTACTTTTGTCTGGGAGCAATCCTTGGATATATGGAATTTGGGAGGCAAATTCTAATTTTGGCCATGGTTCCTGGACATGAAGACCTGTTCTTTTCCATAGGAATAAAGGAAGAGAGCCCTAGTTTTACCCTGGGTGAATGAGAGATGATCACCAGAGGACATTGCCAGCCAGAACTGGCAGGTTTTTTCCTGCAAGATAGCCTTGCATATAGAAAATTTTTTATGAAGACTACCAATTCTGACAATGCTCATGTTAAGAGAGGGACAGTTATTTTTCAAAGCAAGGAAAGCACAGAGCCCCAGTGCTCCAGGAGCTGATGAGAGGCAGCCCTTGGCATCCCAAGATCAGCCAGACCTGTCAGGTGGCCCCTGGGAGGCCAGGCCAGCCAGACCTGGTCCATGTTCCCTCACTTCCATGGGGCCCCACAGTGTCCCAATGGTCCCTTGCTTCCAGGAGGCCCTGAGGTGTCACAATGCCCCCTTGGTGACACCAGGCCCTGAAGGGTTGGAATGGTCTCCATGGTTCCATCAGGCCCCACAGAGTCACAATGGTCTCTGGGTCCATGAAGCCCCACGGTGTCACCATGGCCCCTTGGTTCCATGGGCTCCAGTGGTGCCACAATGATCCCCTTGGTTCCATGAGGTGCCCACAGTGTCACAGTGATCTCCATGGGAAGGAAAGAACTGAGCCCCAGTGTGGCAGGGGCAGCCACCAGAGGCCAAAGACAGCCAGACTTGATGGTACTGGCAGCAGCCCTTGGATATAGGGAATTTTAGAGGTGAAATCCCAATTTCAGACATGGACTGTTGAAGGAGGATGGTTCTTTCCATAGGAAGGAAAAGACGGAATACCGGTGTTTGAGGGGCAAATGAAAGGCAGCCGTCAGAGGCCAATGGCAGCCAGACCTCTCTTTCCTGGTAGCTTTTGTCTGAAAGCAACCCTTGGATATAGGGAATTTGGGAGTTGGAAGCCCAATTCCCGCAATTTCTGCATAGATAAGGATAGTTCTTTTTTCCATAGGGAGGAAAGCACTGTTGTGTTCTGCCACTGCAAAGGGCACAACAACTGCCCCAGGCCCCAGAGTCTCAGACCTCAGGCAGACACCAATGACCAACAGGGAAAGGAAGGCAACAGGACAGGTCTTGGTTTAGAAAATCGAGGATTCTTCATTTTCCCAGGGACCAACACAAGAAACAAGGTGGTAGGGTCAAGACTTTTATATTACAGGGTAGGGGTGGAGTTTAGGATCAAGGTCCAATATTAAGAGCAGGAGACTGCAAAGGGGTGGATCGAGGAGGACAATCAATGGAAAAAACTACAGTGGGGAAATTGCAGCACAATTTAAGCCAATAAGGTTACAGAAAAAGAAGAACATTCCGGGGCCATTCCTCATTTGATCAGATAGGGTGGAGTGTCTTTTCCCAGGCTTTCAGGGACACACCCCACAGGGTGGAGGGGTGGAATCTTCTTTAAGTCACGCTCTCACCGGATGCTGTGTCTGGGTAGAATCCCCACCTCATTGGGCAGGGGCACTCTACACCTTTGGTGCCATTATTTCTTTCTCTGGCTGTTTTATACAATGAAATAAAACTTCAGCATCTGTGGAACCACCCTTCAATCCCTCCCGGGCTACTTCTGTTCTGTCCTCAGTCTGCACACAACTGAGCCCAGAGCCTGCAGCCTCTACCTGCTGGTTATGTGATGAAGCCTTCAAACCCCATGTTGGGAGATATTTGGGTCCTCCCCAAGATCTGTGAAAATGGAAAAATAGTTATCAAAGTTATTTTGTCCCAAGTCTAGCAGTGACAGAACAATGGTCAATATCTCTAAACTGAATGAGAGTGAATTTAAATTTGTTAGAAGGAGGAAATATTTTACAGTAATGAGAGTGGAACAAAACGTCAACTGTTTTTCCAGAGAAGTGGATTTCCCATCCCAGGAATGCTCAAATATCAGGGAGTGTGTGCAACCTAACCCAGTGAAATCTCCTCCCCTCCCCTCCCCAAGGATGGAATTCCTGTTTGTGGGTTCCCAGATGAGCTGGGTGCCCTCACAACTCTTCTGGCCAGAATGTCTGCTGAGGGCAGCCAGGCTGCTGCAGGGCAGTGACCTCACAGCCATCACCATGGCAGCCCTGTCCCCTGGGCCTGGCTCTCCCCTTTCCTCTGCCCCTGCCTTGTCTCTGCTGGCATGAAGAGTTTTGTTGACAATATCTTGTCCCCAAGGTGCTGGGCCAATGGCTTCCCAGACAGGCTCCTGGAGCAGAAGTGGCTTTTCAGAGCCCAGCCAGAAATGAGCCCTGAGGCAGCAGCTCTGCAGCGCTGGCCACCAGGCCGGGTGCCAAGGGAGGCTTCTGGCCATGCCCTGCAAGCAGCTGCTGCTGCCAAGGTGCCTTTGGTGCCTCGGGCTGTCCCTGGCACAGCTCCCAGCACGGCACTCTGCCCTTGTGCCCGAGGCCTTCCCTGTGCTGGGGCTGGCCTGGGGCTGTTCCTGCAGCAGGACCTGCCCTGCTCCTGGCACAGGAAAGGCAGTTCCTGCTGGAGCAGGAGGCTCTGCCTGCAATGGGCTCAAACAATTCCAGCAAGGCCCTGCTGACTTCAAAATTGCTTCCTAGAGCAGAATATCCTATAATTGTTATAGATTCTGGACTGTGGAGTAAATAACTCTGGTTAAGAGCTTACTGTCTAGTCATGATCTGATTGTATTTATATAAATATATCTGGTATTCCATCATTAATCCTGTATGAAAAATTGCATTGACAGATTGTTCAATTCTACCTGTCCAATCGTTTATACATAAACCATTGACAAATTCTGGGGCCGGGATTGGATCCAGTCACTCCCAGTCTCCTCTCTTAAAAGGAATTTTAGAAGTCTGGGGGCTCTGCAGGGCTTTTAGAACCCATGGTGGCTGCTGGGTGTCTCCATCTCATGACTCAGCAGGAGTTTCTCCAATAATGAAATAAAGCTTTTACCTGAAGCTCCCACTCTGCACATGACAGGAGTGTGTGTGACATCCTGGCTCTTTGGCAGCCTGGGGACTCCTGGGATGTCACTGTGGAGCCCCTGTGAGTGCCTGTGACAGATCGGTGCCTTTGCAGCCCAAGGTGCCCTGGGATGTCACCATGGAATGGCTGTGACTGCCTCTGACCACACGGCTCTTTGCCATCCCCAGAAACCCTTGGGAGGGCTCCATGGAGCCCCTGTCTCTGTGTGTGACATTCCATCTCTTAAACAGCCTGGAGACTCTTGGAAAGTCCCCATGGAACCCCTCTGAGGTCCAGTGACAAATCTCATCCTAAGGAGGCAACCATCACCAGGAAACCCTGTTGCTATGGTCAGTTTCCATGGCAACCATCCCCAGCCCCTGTTGCTATGGTCAGTTCCCATGGCAACCATCCCCAGCCCCTGTTGCTATGGTCAGTCCCTGGGCAGCTCCATGGAGACCCCATGCCAGGGGTGGTTGCCATGGACACCAGCTCAGGCCTGGAGCCCGTTGCCATGGCAACCATTGGCACTCCCGTCCCCAGGGTCATGGATCCAGAACCACAGAATTGGCTGAGCTGGGAGGGACCCATCAGGATCCTCGAGTCCAACTGCTGGCCCTGCACAGGACACCCCAACACTGCCAGCCTGGGCCTGGCAGCGCTGTCCAAATGCTGCTGGAGCTCAGAGAGCCCTGGAGCTGTGACCCTTCCCTGGGGAGACTGGGCAGTGCCCCAGCAGCCTCTGGGCAAAAACCCTTTCCTGACATCCAACCTCAGCCTGCCCCGACTCAGCTGCAGCCGCTCCCTCCACTCCTGTCCCTGGGCACCAGAGTGAAGAGGTTCCCTCAGTCCCAGCCAGGGACCCGCTCCCAAGGCTGCTGCCATGGCCACCAGAGCTGGGACCAGCTGGGATGCTCCATTTCCAGGGGCCGGGGTTCAGGAATGGGATTCCCCAATTTCCTGCTCTCGCTAAAACCCTGCTGGTGCTCGTTGCCCTCCCACCTTCCACTGAAGGAAAAAAGGGAAAGATCCCTAGCTGGGATAAGAACAATTTACTGGGAACAGCAACAAGATAAGGAAGAAAGAGAAACAGAAAAAATATTGAAAACAGAAGGGATAAGAAAAACTATTTACGGAGAAAACCACATCACCATCAATTGTATCTTCCTGGCCACGTGTTTCCTCCTGCATGGAAAGTACACCCGTCTCCTCAGGGAAAGACAGAGACAGTCCCTTTCCTGCCCCTGGCAATGACCTGAGGTGAGAGTGAATGTAGTGACAGGGCCATGGCCAGACCCTCATGTTCTTCAATCCCACATCAGGTCATTGGCAGGGGCAGGAAAAGCGACAGGTGTCTTCCCAGCATGGATCACAGGGAACATGGATCACCAGGGCTCTTCCCAATGTGGTCTTCCAATGGGGGATGAAACTGGAGCAGTGCACGAAGCTCTTCCTGCAGCTGGGGAATTTTCAGGGCCTCCTTTACCGGTGGCTCCGTTGGTGTTTGGTCAAGTGAGAGCTTTGGGTGAAGCTCTTCCCACACTGGGGACACAAGTAGGGCCTCTCTCCAGTGTGGATGCGTTGGTGGCTGACAAGATTGCACTTGTGCTTGAAGCCCTTGCCACAGTCAGGGCAAAGGAAGCGCCTCTCCTCAGTGTGAATCCGCTCATGCAGGAGGAGATTTGAGCTGCTGTTAAACGTCTTCCCACAAGTGGGGCACATGTAGGGCCTCTCGCCAGAGTGGATGCGCTGGTGTGTGATGAGGTCGGAGTTGCGCTTGAAGCCCTTCCCGCAGTCAGGGCAGCGGAAGGGCCTTTCATCTGTGTGAATCCGCTGGTGTTTGAAGAGATTGGAGCTGGTCTTAAACCTCTTCTGACACTCGGGACACTCATAGGGCCTCTCCCCAGTGTGGATGCGTTGGTGCTTGATAAGGGCAGAGCTGCAGCTGAAGCCCTTCCCACACTCCCCACACTCGTAGGGCCATTCCCCAGTGTGGATCATCATGTGCAGTTTCAGACTGTTGCTCTTCCTGAAGCTCTTCCCACACTCCAAGCACTTGTAGGGCTTCTCCCCATCATGAAGCTTCTCAGGGACCACCAGCTCTGAGCTCTGGCTGAAGCTCTGCCCACCTTCCTGGCCCAGAGCGGACCTTTCCTCCTCAGAGCACCCAGGGCTGGGTTTGCAGTACCTCCTCCTGTGAGATCTCCAGGGATTTTCCTCCCTGTTGGGTTGCTGCACTGTGGAGTTGCTCAAAATGGCCTCTTCCATGAGGTTCTGCCGTGGGGATTTCTCCTTCCTGCTCTCCATCCTCAGCTCCTTGTCTGGGGGAGGAAGGATAGAGAGAGGATGGGATTTGCCTCCATGCCACAGGAAAGGGCAAGGAGATCCCCCCAGTGTATCCCCAGCAGGAGGGCACCGGCAGCGGGGCTGTCCTGCAGCAGGGGGCCGTGCTGGGCTGGGAGATGGAGCAGGAGAGAAGGGGAAAGGGGCACTGACTTCCTCCTCACCTGCCTCAGTGTCCCAGGGCATCTTCCTCTTCCTTGCAACCTTCTTCTCCATCTGGTGAATATTTGGGTATGGGAAATCCTGTTTTGGGAGGAAAACAAGGGATGAGCACAGTGAGTTTTGTACTGGTTTGAAGGCAAACCAGGGAGAGAGTCTAAGCCAGAATGACAATTAGTAAGAAAATTAAGATCAAGGCAATGATACAGAAACCCTGCTTTAAACTCACAGAGTCAGGATATAACCTGACACCCCGTTGCTCAGGGTGGTGGTAGCAGTCTGATGAAATGGTGGCTGCAGTCCAGCTGGAGTGATGAACGTGATTGTGTCAAAGCGGCGATCCTGTAGAAGGGTCTGGTCTTCCTCTGAAGGTCCAGTGGTGCTTATGGAGCTCTTGTCCTCTGGGAATGCAGTAGGCAAGGTGGTCTGGTGTTGCAAATGGTGAGATTATATCCAGGCAGGAATGCTTGGTTCCTCCCCCTGGGCGGAGAATCCCACAATGGGATGGTGTAATTTTATCAGTCCTGCAGTGACACTCAATGGCCCATTAACAGAAGATGGCCCCTGCAGGGCGTTATCAGGGCTGAGCCATGGAAGAGATAAAGAACACTGCCCCACCTGTTGATAACAGTTTATGGAGATGGGGACTGAAAACACTTTTGGTTACATCTGACATTATAACCTGAAACAGTGAGGCAATCCCTGCTCGGGGTGGGGGATGAACACCACCCCCCTTACCCAAACTGGCTCCGGTGTAAAACCCCCACCCTGGGAAGGCCACGCACACAGGGGACAATGTCACACTTGCCCCGCCCCAGGGGAGATTTCTGTCTCTGTCACTCCTTTGCTCTCTCGTCTCTTTCTTTCCATCTGTCTCTACCTCACATTTACTGTTCAATAAAATCCACTTTGGATTTGGTCTTGTTAGCACCTTAATTGGGGCAGAGGCATCTCCTTAACAATTTTATTATCCAGAATTGCAACATTATTTTGCACAGTGAGTTCAGGGCTCTGTTGTCTGACCCTGAGTTCCTTTGACAACAGCATGGTTCTCTCCTCTGAGGACCTTCTGGCTCTTTCAGGAGGAACTCTTGGAAACTTGGATGCAGCTTCCTCTGAGTGACTTTTGGGAGAACTTATGAAGAAAATTGCTCTTGTGGGTGGCCAGTGTAAAGAAAATATTTTTTTTTCCTTCTTTGAAAAGTCTGTTAAAATCACTGGAGGAAAGGGACCAAATGATACCAGCAAGACTGACAAGGATCATTCACCCCAAAGTGAGGAACACAAGGCTACTTAAATCCTACAAGAAGCCCAGCTCAAGTAGCTAAATTCCCAAATAACTCCTGAATTCACGGGCTTTGGGGAGAGAAGCATTATTTTCTTGGTCCCTGTCACCTTTGTGACAGCTACACAGACCTTTCCGTTCCTTTTAATAATCTGTATTGGGCCAAATTTCCATGGGGTTTTTTTGGGTTTTTTTTGGAACCTGCCAGCATCTGAGCTGGAGCTGTGCTGAAACTGATGAAATTTGGAATTGCCAGAGAATTTATTCTGTTGTTGGTCTATTAATGTTATGATTTGTGTTTCCATCAGAAATGACTTGTGGGAAGAGCAAATCTTCCTCAAGGCATTTTATGGAGGGTTAAATTTGATTTCTGCTGAGTTTGTTTTGTCCAGTGTCCAGGGGATGCTCAAGGGGTCTCTGGTTTTCGTTTGGCCCTAATTTACTTCTGATTTGTCTTTATCACTTAAAAACACCTGAAAAATGACTAAAAAGAGTATGGACCAGAGATGTCAGAAGTTCCACCATTTAAGAGGTATTTGAGGTGGAATTTACTGTTTGGGAACATATTCTGGAGGATTTGTGGCTTCTTGGGGGATATCTGGGAGTATTCTCCATATCTTTGCACTCCAAAAGCCAAGGTGGATTGGTCTGTCACCTCAAAGTGACTCAATCCCACCTCAAAACAGCTGGTTCCCACCTCAGTCCCATGCCAAAATTGCTCAATTCCTCAGCCTCCAGGATGAGATGGGGTTGGAAGGTGATCAGGAGAAGTGAGATCCAAATTTGAGGTTGTGGGGTCAGGATTGTGTGGGGCTGGGTGGGTGTGATTTATTTTTATAATAAATAAAACTTTCAGAATTACTGATTTCTGTCCCATTTAGTTTCTGTCAGTTCTGGTTTGCTTTTCAGAGTGCCACCTTCTCAGCTGATTTTGTTTGTGTCCTCCTGTCCCAGACTGAAAAGCAAGATGTGTTCTATTTGCGATCTGTATGGCAGTTGTCCTGTGTTAAGTGGGCAGTTTTTCCTTATCTCTTCCACAATCAATCCTCCCTCAGGGGAGACATCTGCTGATAATGAACCATTGAATGTCACTGCATGACTGATAAGAACTATAACATCCCATTGTGAGATGCCCCGCCCAGAGGGAGGAGCCAAGCATTCCTACCTGCATTTAGTCTTGAGATTCTGGCCCACCAACACAGCTTTTTCTGGGCTGGATTTTCCCAGAGGAACAGCTGCCTCTTCCTCTTCAGAGGAAGACACCCTTTTCCTATAGGATCACTTCTCCAACAGAACCACACCTGACACTCCTGCAGGACTGCAGACACAATTCCAATTGGATTGTGGCCAATACCCTGTCCAAAAAGGTTATATTTTGTCACTGTCAGTGTTAATTCAGTTTACTGCATTGTTAATTTTATAGTTCTATTTTATTCCCTAATAAAAAACAGTTATTCCTGCTCCCATATTTTTATCTGTGAGCCCCCTTTAATTTCAAATTTATGAGAATTCTGAAAAATTCTACATTATTTAATTTCAGGGGAGGCTCCTGCTTTCCATAGAAGACACCTGTCTTTCCAAACCAAAACACCTCCTTTCTCTCCTGCCTTCCTTTGCCTGCTCTGTTACTCTCTCAGTGTCCCCTTTGACCCAGGGCAGCTCCCACCAAAGACCCTGCCCTGATTTAAGTCCCAATCCATGGAGTACGACAACCAGAGGTGAAATTATGAAGGCTGGCAGTAAAATGGCACTCTAAGATCTTGCTCCACTTGGCTTTTGACTCTTCCTTAAGAGCTTTGCCTTCAAGGGCAGGAACATTTTTCCTGGCTGGGAACTGGAATTCCAGGCCCTGGGAGTGTGTGCCATGGATCCCAGAGGGGCATTCCCAAGGTTCCCAGGGTGCTGCTCCTGCCGTGCCTCCCAAGGAGCTGTGCAGGGCAGGGGACAAGGTGCAGCAGCTGTGCTGGTTCTGCAGTGCCACAACAGCCCCTGGTTCCATGAGTTTCCAAACTGCCAACAGTGGTTTCTGGGTTCCATGATGTCCTGCTGTGTCCCCATGGATATTTGGTGTCATGAAGTTCTTCAGTGTCACAATGGCCACCTCACCCCATGAGCTTCCACAGTGTCCAAATGGCCTCCTTGCATGGGCAGTGTCCCCATGGACCACTGGCTCCATGCAGCCCCGCTGGGTCACCATGGACTCCTTGGTTCCATGAGGTTCTGGGGGTGTCTCCATGGTCTCCTTGGATCCACAGTGTCACAATGGACCACTGGATCCACGTGGCCATGCTGTGTCACCATGGCCCCTTGGTTCCATGGGACCCCAGGGTCACCATTCACTCTTTGCTTCCAGGTGACTCCCTCAGTTCCAAAATGGCCCCTTCGTTCCATGGGGGACACAAAAGATTTATAGAAACATAGAGAAAATCCTGCTTAACACAGCTGGGAACATCTGCTTGCATTCCAGAGGGCAGTTAAAGGTGAGGCTGGCACCATCAGCTTCCACCTGCAGCATGGATCCAGAGAAAGGACAGGGACAGAGAATACAGCTGGGAGACTCAGAGAATTCTGCTTTCAGAGATCATTTCTGGTCACACTCTCCCTTGTAGAAAGGTGACACCACTCCAGGCAGCCTGTACTGAGCAGGTGGTTCCTGAGTGGGGTTTGTTGTTTAGGAAACCTGCTTAGGATTTCCATTCTTTCTTTCCAACAGGAAAACTTCTCCTGGGCCCATGTGCAGGCAGAGCCCTGAGGATAGCAGGTGGGACACGGTGCAAGGGGCTGGGACATGGAGCTGCAGAGCTCAGGGACAAGGTTCTGCTGCAGGGCACAGGGATGTCAGTGCCAGATGGGCGATGTCAGACATGGTGAGGCTGGGGGTGAGGAGCAGCTTGTCCAAACAGGGTCAGCCCTCAGGGGGCTCATTCTTCTACATGTCTAGACCTCCTAAGGAGAATTTCAGTGTCAGGATCATCTGGGGAATGCTTCTATCCGCTCTTCTCCAAACTGGGAAATAAAAAAAACACTAATTTAATTGAAGAATAAAAGGTCATGACGTCCACTTGGAAATCTTTCTCCCTACAAGAACTCCAAACTTACTCCAATCAGCTGCACAAGCCCTGGAGACTTGCAGACAATTGAATGAAGACAAACCGCCCCTGAGAGCTTCCTGTATTTTGATGATCTCACCGTGGTTTTGGGACTGAGTCCAGGACCCTGAGACACTGAGAGAAGGCTGAAGAAGCTGCTGAAGGAGTCTGGAACAAAATTCCAAGTCCCTTGGAGCATCACTGGGCCCTACTGAGGGCAGAGACTGCCAAAGGCTCCCCAGGGACTGGTGAGAGCAGATCCTTGAGGCCAGGACTGCAGGGATCCAAAGGCTCAGAGCAGGGAACTGCAATGCTGAGCAAGGCCTGGGCTGGCTGGGGGAAGCAGAAAGGCCAAGCCCTGAGCCCAGCCTGGCACAGCAGGGCCTGTCCCTCATGGGGGGCTCGGGGATGTTTGTGGGGCAGGGGATGTGAGGGGCAGCAAGGACAAATGTCATAAACCTGTGTGACCCTGCAGATCCTCATGGAACCAAGGGGCCACTGTGACACTGTGGGAAGTTATGGAACCAAGGGGAACATTGTGGCACTGTTGGGCCCATGGGACCAAGGGGCCATTGTGACACTGTGGGGCCTCATGGAATCATGGAAACCACCGTGGAATTTGGTGACCCCAAGGAACCAAGGGTCCATGGTGACCTTGTGCAGCCGCAGTGTCACAGAGGAGCCGTTGTGACACAGCGAGGGCACACGGAGCCGAGGGGCCATTGTGACACATCAGGGCTTTGTGGAACCATGAAGCCATTGTGACATTGCAAGGCCTCATGGAAGCACGGGGCCATTGTGACACTGCAGAAGCAAGGGGAACATCGTGACACTCCAGGGCCTCATGGAACCAAGGAGACCATTGTGACACTGTGGGGTCCCACAAAACGAAGGGAACATGGAACAGGTCTGGCTGGCTGGGCCTCCTGGGGACCACCTGACCACCTTGGCATGATTAGGGCTGCTTCTCGTCTTCCCTGAAGCACTGTGGCTCTGGGCTTTCCTTCCTATGAGAGATAACTGTCCTTCTCCTTCTCCTCCAGGGACCCAGGGCCAAAATTGGGATTCCTTCTGCAAATTTCCTTATATTGCAAAGATTGTTCCCAGATGAAATCTGCCAGGAGAAACAAGTCTGGCTGCCTTGACCACCCAAGGGCCACCTCTCATTTGCCTTTCAGACACTGGGACCATGTGCTTTTCTTTCTTATGGGAAAAGCCATCCATCTCAACTAGGCACCCACGGCCAAAATTTGGTATCTGCCTCCAGTATTCCCTATATCCAATGATAGCTCCCAGAAAAATGATGCCAAGAATCACAAATCTGTCTGACCTTGGCTTCCTGAGGGCTGGCACTCATCTGCCTCTGAAACACTGGGACTCTGTGCTTTCCTTCCTAATGAAAAGAACTCTTCTCCCTGTCCAGGCACCCACAGACAAAACTGAGATTCCACCTCCAAAATGCCCTATGTCCAAGGATAGCCCCTAGACGAAAGGTGTCAGGAGAGACAGGTCTGGCTGGTTTGGCCGTGGCCACCTCTCATCTTCTTCCAGAACACTTGGACTTCAAGTTTTTCTTTCCTATAGGAAAAAATCATCCATCCTGTCCAGGCACCCATGGCCAAAACTGACCTTCCACTTCCAAAACTCCGTACATCCAAGGATTGCTGACAAGTGAAATCAGACAGGAGAGACAGGTCTGGCTGCCCTTGGACACTTGGGGGCTGCTTCTCACCTGCTTTTGAAACACTGGAGCTCTGTGCTTTCCTTCCTATGGAAAAGAACTGTTCTTCTTTTTTATACAGTAATGATCAAAAATGGGATTCCACATCCCAAATTCCCTATATCCAAGGGTTGCTTTTAGACAAAAGCTACCAGGACAGAGAGGTATGGCTGGTCTAGGCCTCTGGTAGCCACCTTTCATCTGGCTCCCAAACACCAGTGTTCCGTCCATTCAATCCTTTGGAAAGAAATGTCCTTCTACTTTGGGTGTCCATGCATGAAATTGGGATTCCATGGCTGAAATTCCCTATATCCAAGGGTTGCTCCCAGCCAAAATCTGCCAGTACTGTCAAGTCTGGCTGGCCTTGGCCTCTGGTGGCTGCCCCTGCCACACTGGGGCTTGGTTCTTTCCTTCCCATGGAGATCACTGTGACACTGTGGGCACCTCATGGAACCAAGGGGATCATTGTGGCACCACTGGAGCCCTTGGAACCAAGGGGCCATGGTGACACCGCAGGGCTTCATGGACCCAGAGACCATTATGACTCTGTGGGGCCTGATGGAACCATGGAGACCATTCTGACCCTTCAGGGCCTGGTGTCACCAAGGGGGCATTGTGACACCTCAGGGCCTCCTGGAAGCAAGGGACCATTGGGACACTGTGGGGCCCCATGGAAGTAAGGGAACATGGAACAGGTCTGGCTGGCTTGGCCTGCCAGCGGCCACCTGACAGGTCTGGCTGATCTTGGGATGTCAAGGGCTACCTCTCACCAACTCCTGGAGCACTGGGGCTCCATGCTCTCCTCTTTATGGAAAAGAACTGTCCATCTTTTCAGATGCCCATTGCCAAAACTTAAATTTTGCCTAAAAAATTTCCTGTATTCAAGGGTATCTCTCAGAACACAATCTGGTGGCTCTGGCTGGCCTTGTCCTATTGTGGTCACCTCTCATCTGCCCCTAAAACAATGTCGCTCTGTTCCTTCATTCCTATGGAAAAGAACTGGTCTTCATGTCCAGGGACCATGGCCAAAATTAGAATTGGCCACCGAGCCTGGCCTGGGTCGTGTAACCATCTGCAACCCCGGGCAGATATTGACTCTGCCAGTGCTGCCATCCTCCCTCCAGTGAGAGAAAAGGACACAGGGCAGGCACACAGAGGAGCAGCATGGACACACCGAGATCAGGGAAGAGGAAGGTGAGTCCCAGGTGAGAGGGATGAGGAGATGCCTTGATCTTGGGGCTGGAATCCTCTGTTAAAACTATGGAGAAGGATGTCATTGATATATATCAGACTCTCTTTTTCCCTATAATGCATTGAAAAGTATGGGGAGATGTTTTGTTCAGCAAAGGCCTCCATTCTAAAGTGAGCAAATGTTGCAGTAGCTGTGATCCCATGAGAAGTTTGAACAGAGAAGGAGAGAAGAGTGATGAGACCCTGTGCCCTCAGGGAGAGAAGAAGATCTCTGCAGAGATGAAGATGATTTCAGAAAGAGATTAAGACAATCTTTGCTCTTAAACAGCTCATCTTGAAACTAATATCCCATAAGTTGGATGGCCCATAAACACAGCTGTATGAATGGCTGTGAATAAATGGGAGGGGTGTCACGATTTCACTTTTTCCGAGTGGCTGCTATTCATGCAAATTGAGAGCCACAAGAGACCTGTTTTCTTGTGGAGAAATCTCCATAGCAAGAGAGACTCCTCTCTCTAAGTGAACTAAAGAAAGGCTATTCAAGAGGTGGTAAAGTGACTGAAATTTTTTTGCTTTGTCCCTTTACATAATCACTAAGTAAGAAAAGGTTGAATAGAGAGTGGATGTATTCTGAAATTTTGTTCTGATCCTTATTATTCCTTCTTTTAGTTACTTTCAACAAACTTTTCTTTACATTCCTTAAGTTGTGCCTAATATGCCTTTCTCCTAATCCTATCTCTCAGCAGGAAATGAGTAAGTATATTCTAGTGTGTGCACTGGTAATTAGTCAGCACTGAACCCACCACACTAATTGA
The DNA here is from genome assembly GCF_050655825.1 of Lonchura striata. Classification (NCBI taxonomy): domain Eukaryota; kingdom Metazoa; phylum Chordata; class Aves; order Passeriformes; family Estrildidae; genus Lonchura; species Lonchura striata. The sequence goes on from NC_140738.1 coordinate 8,698,401, forward strand.
TGCATTGGCCGAGAAATCTCAAATAGGTGAACGAAAACCACCATAGACATCTTCCTGTTGAACTGCTCCAGACAAGAGGGAAATCGAGGCACAGCCATGGTTTGTCAGGACTTGCTTGATCTTAATGAGCTCCGTGGTGCATTTGGAGCTGAGCCTTGGAACCTCAGGGCTTGAGGGGAGATTGCACAAACCTTTCCAGGAGTCAAACTCAGAAGAAAAACCAAAGTTTCTCGAGGCATTAATGGGTGCCACTGAGGTCCATCCCCAACACAGGCTCCTCATGGACTCCTTGGAGGAGAGAATTGGAGGCCAGGATTTCACATCTTCTCAGAGACACAAAATGGCACAAAAATCTCTCAGTGTGGAAAGGAAAATCCAAAGTACTTTAAATTTCTTGAGTATCTCAAAGTATTAATGAACCTCACTGAGTGTCAGTAGAAAGCTCTCCAGGGACTCATTAAAGCAGATAATTGGAGGCTGTGACTGTACTATCTTTCGCATAGAGTCTGTATCAAAAGGGAAACACCAAGTACCTTAAAAGAACTGAAGTACCTTGAAGCATTAATGAGCCCCACTGAGTGTTATTCCTGACAAAGCCTCTCCAGGGAATAATTAAAGCAGATAATTGGAGGCCAGGATTGCAGAAAGCTCTCGGAGACTGCAAGGCAAAAGCCAAACCCAAAGTCCTTTGAAAAACCTGCAGTCCCTGGGAGCATGAAGGAGCCCCCAGGGCCATTCCTGACCAAGGCTCCCCAGGGACTCCTTCCAGCAGATCCTTGAGGCCACTGGGATGTGGGCTGGGGGGGGTGCTGAGGGCAGGACCAGGGGCTGACAGTGCCCAGCCTGGCTGGGGCTGTGCCAGGAGGCCCCAGGGCCTCAGGACAAGGTGTCTCCTCACAGCCCTTGGTGGCACAGACCCTGCTGTGCCCCAGGGCACCAAGACTTGGCTTCTCTTTGTCCCCACCTGGCATCAGTGCCTCCAGTTCTCTGCTCTGCCTGGGGCCTGGGGACACTTTCTCAGTCATGTCCCTCAGTGGGACCCATTAAAAGTCCAAGAAACTTTGGAGTTGGATTGTGACTTGGAGTTCTGGAGAGGTTTCTGCAGCTCCCTCTCAGGGCCTGATGTTCAGGGCCTGAGCACAAAGCCCCAGAGGGTCATTAAAGTCCTTGTGCTGTGTCTGTGTTGCTGAGCTGGGCCGGGCTCCTGGCACAGAGGGGATGCTGGTAACCAAGCAGAGCTTCAAAAGCACATTTCTCTTGCTGAGCAGCTCTTCTCCCAGCCCAGCAGGGCTGGGGCACTGCCTGCAGCCAGCCCGGGCACAGCACAGAGGCACAGAGAGCTTCAATCAGTCAGGGCTGGGAAGGGGCTGAGAAGTGCCTGGGGCAGAATCACTGCCAGCCCTTGGCACAGGAACCTCTGGCTGCAGGACAATGCAGCTGCAGCTCCTGGAGAGATCTCCTAAAGCTGGAACATGCCAATGCCCACAGAGCCTGTGAGTGCATTCTCTGCTCATCTCCTGTGCAGAGCAGCCAGGGGTGCCCAGGGCTGTCCTGCAGAGCAGGGTCCTGCAGCCCAGGGCGCTGTGCTGGGCCAGGGACTCTGCTGCCTGCCAGGGACAGCTCTCAGCCGGCCCTGGAGCTGCTCCCAGCGCTGGCCAGGAGCTGTGGGGGGAAGGAGCCACCCTGAGCAGGGCAGGTGCTGCTGCTGAGAGGGGCTGGCTGGGGCAGGGCTGCTCCCAGCTCCAGACCAGCCTGGGCACAGCTCCGGAGGACACTTCCCAAAGAAGGTAAGCCTGGGATTGCTGTAAAGGTCAGGAGCTTTCCTGAGAGTGTTTTCAATTCTCTGCTTGGAGAAAGATGATGAAGTTGTGATGATGATAAAAATATTTTTGCTTTTTAAATATTTTTCATATATTCATAGTTCTGTAAATTATTTTTGCATAGTTTTAAAATTATAATCCTTAACTAACTCTATTAAACTCTTAAATAACTCTTTTTAACTACTATTATATATTTAATGTATTTATGATCCTTAATTAACTCTAGTATGTTTCCTTACCTTCTCTTGGATTTTAGAACTATAACCTGTCTAAATACATTTTTAAAGTGCTATATAATCTTTTTATCAGAGAAAGAACCCACAAGGTGAGTATTTTGGGATTTGAATGTGAGCAGTGATAAGAAAAACTGGGACAAAGAAGGCCCTGGACTTATTCCAGTGGGTTGAGCCAGGGTTGTGTAACTGGGTACTGAATCTCCCATTGGATGTTCCTGTTCAATATCCTAAATAATCAACATTAACAAATTGTTGAAATCAGGGGCTGGGTGTGCCTCATCCCCACTGGGACACCTGGAAGCTTCCAATAAAGGTCTGGTTTTAACTTCACTGTTCTGACACTGTTGCAAGGGTTCTTTTTTTTCTCTTTGGATTATAGACAACAGGGGGATGAGAGAAGCAGAACAGGAATTGTAATCCCAGAATCACAGAACATTCTGAGTTGAAAGGGACACACAGGATCATCAAAGGAATGTTTGAACATGTACAGAGACTCCAGATCTGTGGCTTTGGCTGGTCAGTGTCTCTGCTGGGAGCCTCCCAAAGGGCCTTCAGCCACTCCTCAGCCCTGGGCAGCAGCAGCATCACCTCTGCAGGGCCCAGCAGGGCTCTCCTGAGCTGCCCTTGCCCAGCTGCACACAGAGCCTGCCCCAGCCAGGGCCCTGCACACAGGCAGGTTTCTGTAGGGCCGGGCCGAGGGCACACAGGGTGGGATGGGCTCTGTGAACACTCTGTGGCAGGGACAAGGCACCTCTCAGGAGGGGATGTCCAGGCCCAGGGAGATGCTCAGGGAAGCAGAGGGGGCTGAACAGAGCAGTGCTGGGGGAACAAGCCCATCCAGCCCCTCACCTTCCTTCAGCCACAGGGAATCCGTTGCCTCTCACAGCTCTCAGTGGCAAACTCTGAGTGCAGCAGGAATGCTGGGGATTTCTGACCTCAAAGAGACAGGAATCGTGTGTGGGTAGGAAATCAATTCCTAAATCCAACCCCTGCCATCAATTTCTCTTAGGAGTGTGAATGCAGATGGTACCAAGCCTTTCTGCAGTAGGAGTGATTCCCCTGACAGATCCTGAATATCCAGCCTTGTTCCTCTGCCCCATGGCAACAAACCCAGGGCAGCAGAGCAGGGATGGCTTCTCCAGAGCCCCCACATACAGCCCTTGCTGCTCCTGGCACACTCAGCCAGCACAACTGGAGCTCAGGCAGGGACCTGGGTGAAGGTTTTCCCAGAGCAGGAACAAGGGTGGGTGAGTCCCAGCAGGACAGGCTGCAGGGAATGGCCCAGGATTGCCTCCAAGCAGCCTCTCCTGACTTGTCCCTGTCCTTTCTCCATGAACAGGTGCCCATGTGCAGCCACAGCAAATGTCCAACAGCAGCTCCATCAGCCACTTCCTCCTGCTGGCACTGGCAGACACGCGGCAGCTGCAGCTCCTGCACTTCTGCCTCTTCCTGGGCATCTCCCTGGCTGCCCTCCTGGGCAACGGCCTCATCATCAGCGCCGTAGCCTGCGGCCACCACCTGCACACGCCCATGTTCTTCTTCCTGCTCAACCTGGCCCTCAGCGACCTGGGCTCCATCTGCACCACTGTCCCCAAAGCCATGCACAATTCCCTCTGGGACACCAGGAACATCTCCTACACAGGATGTGCTGCACAAGATTTTTTTTTCTTTTCTGTGCTGCAACAGAATATTTCCTGCTGACCATCATGTGCTATGACCGCTACGTGTCCATCTGCAAACCCCTGCACTACGGGACCCTCCTGGGCAGCAGAGCTTGTGCCCACATGGCAGCAGCTGCCTGAGCCAGTGGCTTTCTCAATGCTCTGCTGCACACAGCCAATACATTTTCCATGACCCTGTGCCATGGCAATGCCCTGGGCCAGTTCTTCTGTGAAATCCCACAGATCCTCAAGCTCTCCTGCTCTAATTCCCACCTCAGGGAACTTGGGTTTCTTGTGGTTACTAGCAGTTTATCATTTTGTTGTTCTTTGTTCATTGTTTTCTCCTATGTACAGATCGTCAGGGCTGTGCTGAGGATCCCTTCTGAGCAGGGACGGCACAAAGCCTTTCCCACCTGCCTCCCTCACCTGGCTGAGGTCTCTCTCTTTGTCAGCACTGCAGAATTTGCTCACCTGGAGCCCTCCTCGATGTCCTCCCCATCCCTGGATCTGGCCCTGTCAGTTCTGTGCAATGAAATCCTGCTCAGCATGGGCAACTGAGCCCTTGAAGGACTTAGTGTCAGGTTAAGGCTTGCTTTCCCTCCCAAAGCCTTCCCTTGGCAGCCTTGGGCAGGGGATTCATCCTCCCTCCCTCCTCCTTCCCACAGACCTGCTCGGAACCACTCTGTGGGCACTTTCCATTCTCTGTGTCTGTCCTCAAGTGCAGTGCCAACCTGGGTCAGTCCTGGTTCTGTCCTGAGCTCCCAGGAGCTCACAGGCTGAGATGGCAACGCTCAGCCACACCAGGGCCCTGCCCCTGCCAGCAGCACCCCCACAAGCAGCAGCAGCAGCAGCAGCGGCAGCAGCAGCAGCAGCAGCAGCAGCTGCAATCTCCTCTCAGCTGTTGGTGCCCCTGCACTGCAGCCCCTCCCGCTGGCACCAACGTTCCCTTGTGGCCTTGGAGACAGTCCTGAATCTATCCATGGGGTCACAGAGCCATGGAATCGCAGAGGTCCAGGTTCCTGGAATCCTGGAGTCATTGAATCCTGAGAACCACACTCACAGGAGGAGAAGGAGGAGGAGGAGGAGGAGAGGGAGGAGGACAAGGACGAGGATGAGGAGGAGGACGAGGAGGACGAGGACGAGGAGGAGGAGGAGGAAGAGGAGAAAGAGGAGGAGGAGGAGGAGGACGAGGAGGAGGAGGAGGACGCGGACGAGGATGAGGAGGAGGACGAGGAGGAGGACGAGGAGGAGGAGGACGAGGAGGAGGAGGACGAGGAGGAGGAGGAAGAGGAGGACGAGGAGGAGGAGGAGGACGAGGAGGACAAGGAGGACAAGGACGAGGAGAATGAGTAGGTGGAGGACGAGGAGGAGGAGGATGAGGAGGAGGAGGATGAGGACGAGGACGAGGAGGACAAGGAGGACGAGGATGAGGACGAAGACGAGGATGAGGACGAGGACGAGGAGGACGAGGAGGAGGGAGGAAGAGGAGGACGAGTAGGAGGACGAGGAGGACAAGGACGAGGAGAACGAGTAGGTGGAGGATGAGGAGGAGGAGGATGAGGAGGAGGAGGAGGATGAGGACGAGGACGAGGAGTACGAGGAGGACGCGGACGAGGACGAGGACGAAGACGAGGATGAGGACGAGGACGAGGATGAAGACGAGGAGGACGAGGTCGAAGAGGACGAGGAGGAGGACGAGGAGGAGGAGAAGAAGGATGAGGATGAGGAAAAGGATGAAGATGCAGAGGACAAGGAGGATGAGGAGGACGAGGAGGAGGACGAGAAGGACGAGGAGGAGGACGAGGACGATGACGAGGAGTAGAAGGATGAGGATGAGGAAAAGGATGACGATGCAGAGGACAAGGAGGACGTCCTCCTCCTCCTCCTCATCCTCCTCGTCCTCCTCGTCCTCCTCATCGTCCTCGTCCTCCTCCTCCTTCTCCTCATCGTCCTCCTCATCCTCCTTGTCCTTCTCATCCTCGTCCTCCTCCTACTCCTCCTCCTCCTCCTCCACCTCCTCATCGTGCTCCTCCACATCCCCATTCTCATCCTCTTTATCCTCCTATTCATCCTCCTCCTCCTCGTCTTCCTCGTCCTCCTCCTCCTTGTCCTCCTTGTCCTCCTCATCCGCCTTGTCCTCCTCATCCTCCTCCTTTTCCTCCTCCTTGTCCTCCTCCTCATCCTAGTCCTCCTTATGCACCGCATCCTTATCCTCCTCATCCTCCTCATTGTCCTGCACATCCTCATTCTCCTCCTTCTCCTCCTCTTCATCTTCCTCCTCTTCCTCCTCCTTGTCTTCCCAATCCTGCTCATCCGCATCCTCCTCGTCCTTCTCCTCCTGGTCCTCCTCATCCTTGTCCTCCTCCTCTTTATTCTCCTCCTTGTCCTCCTCCTCCTTCTGTTCATCTTCCTTCTCCTCCTTGTTCTCCTCCTCCTCGTCCTCCTTGTCCTCTGCATCTTCATCCTTTTCCTCATCCTCATCCTTCTCCTCCTCGTCCTCGTCCTCATCCTTCTTCTCCTCCTCCTCCTCGTTGCCCTCCTCCTCCTCATCCTCATCATCCTCCTTGTCCTTGTCCTCTCTCTTCCTCCTCCGATTCCTCCTCTTCATGCTTCTCTGCTTCCTCCTCTTCCTTGTCCTCCTCCTCCTCATCTTCCTTGTGCTTGCCCTAGTCCTTGTCATCTTTCTCCTCCTCCTATTCCTCCTCCTGCTCCTCCTCTTTCTCCTCCACATCCTCATCCTCTTTTTCATTGTCCTCCTCCTTCTCCTCCTCCTCATCCTCATTCTCCTCTTCCTCCTCGTTCTCCTCCTCCCCCTCATCATCCTCCTTGTCCTCGTTCTCTCTCTTCCTCCTCCTATTCCTCCTCCTCATATTCCACCTCCTCTTCGTCGTCGTCGTCGTCGTCGTCGTCGTCCTCCTCCTCCTCCTCCTCATTCTCCTCCTCCTCTTCCTCCTCCTCGTCCTCCCCATCCTGCTCATCCTCATACTCCTCCTCCTTCTCCTCCTGGTCCTCCTCATCCTTGTCCTCCTCTTTATTCTCCACCTTGTCTTCCTCCTCCTCCTGTTCATCTTCCTTTTCCTCCTCCTCCTCCTCCTCCTCCTACTTGTCCTCTGCATCATCATCTTTTTCCTCATCCTCATCCTTCTCCCCCTCGTCCTCGTCCTCATCCTTCTTCTCCTCCTCCTCCTCTTCTATGTCCTCCTCCTCCTTCTCATCTTCCTTGTGCTTGCCCTAGTCCTTGTCGTCCTCCTCCTCCTCCTCTTCCTCCTTGTCCTTGTTCTCTCTCTTCCTCCTCCTATTCCTCCTCGTCATCTTTCACCTCCTCTTCGTCGTCGTCTTTGTGGTCGTCGTCCTCGTCCTCGTCCTCGTCCTCGTCCTCGTCCTTGTCCTCGTTCTCCTCCTCCTCCTCCTCCTCGTCCTCCTCCTCCGCAACCTCCTCGTCCTCCCTGTCTTCTGCATCTTCATCCTTTTCCTCATCTTCATCCTTCTCCTCCTTGTCCTAGTCCTCATCCTTCTTATCCTCCTCCTCCTCCTCGTTGTCCTCCTCCTCGTTGTCCTCCTCCTCCTCATTCTAATCATCCTTCTTGTCCTTGTCCTCTCTCTTCCTCCTCCTATTCCTCCTCTTCATGCTTCTCTGCCTCCTCCTATTCCTTGTCCTCCTCCTCCTCCTCTTCCTCCTCCTGCTCCTCCTCTTTCTCCTCCCCATCCTCACCCTCCTTGTCATTGTCCTCCTCCTCCTCCTCTTCCTCATCCTCATTCTCCTCTTCCTCCTCGTTCTCCTTCTCCTCATCATCCTCCTTGTCCTCGTTCTCTCTCTTCCTCCTCCTATTCCTCCTCCTCATCTTCAAACTCCTCTTGGTCATTGTCGTCGTCGTCCTCCTCCTCCTCCTCCTCCTCGTCCTCCTCGTCCTCCTCCTTCGTCCTCGTCCTCGTCCTCCTCATCGTCCTCCTCGTCCCCTTCGTCCTCCTCGTCCTCGTCGTCCTCCTCGTCCTCGTCCTCATCGTTATCCTCGTCCTTGTCCTTCTCGTCCTCATCCTCCTCCTCCTTGTCCTCCTCTTCCTCCTCCTCTACCTACTCCTCCTCCTCATCCTCGTCCTCCTTGTCCTCGTCCTCCTCCTCCTCTTCGTCCTCCACCTCCTCCTCGTCCTCATCCTCCTCCTCCTCTTCCTCCTCCTCTTTGACCTCCTCCTCCTCATCCTTCTCATCGTCCTCCTCCTCCTCGTCCTCCTCCTCGTCCTCCTCCTCCTCGTCCTCCTCCTCGTCCTCCTCCTCATCCTCCTCCTCGTCCTTTTCCTCGTCCTCCTCCTCCTCCTCCTCTTCTTTCTCCTCTTCCTCTTCCTCCTCCTCTTCTTCCTCCTCCTTTTCCTCCTCCTAATCCTCCTCCTTTTTGTCCTCCTCCTCCCCGTCCTCATCGTCCTCCTCGTCCTCGTCGTCCTCGTCCTCATCCTCCTCCTCCTTGTCCTCCTCCTACTCGTCATCCACCTACTCCTCCTCCTCATCCTCGTCCTCCTCATCCTCGTCCTCCTCCTCCTCGTCCTCCTCCTCCTCCTCTTCCTCGTCCTCCTCGTCCTCTTCCTCCTCCTCCTCGTCGTCTTCCTCAGCCTCCTCCTCCTCCTCGTCCTCCTCCTCCTTGTCCTCCTCCTCACACTTTTCCTCGTCCTCCTCCTTCTCCTCCTCCTCCTCCTCCTCCTCCTCCTCCTCGTCTGTGTGTGGTTCTCAAGATTCAATGACTCTAGAACTCCAGGAACCTGGGACTCTGGCGTTCCATGGCTCTGTGACTTCATGGATGGATTCAGGACTGTCTCCAAGGCCACAAGGGAACGTTGGTGCCAGCGGGATGTGCTGCAGTGCAGGGGCACCAACAACTGAGAGGCGACTGCAGCTGCTGCTGCTGCTGCTGCTGCTGCTGCTGCTGCTGCTGCTGCTGCTGCTTGTGGGGGTGCTGCTGGCAGGGGTAGGGCCCTGGTGTGGCTGAGCATTGACATCTCAGCCTGCGAGCTCCTGGGAGCTCAGGACAGGGCCAGGACTGACCCAGGTTGGCACTGCACTTGAGGACAGACACAGAGAATGGAAAGTGCCCACAGAGTGGTTCCGAGCAGGTCTGTGGGAAGGAGGAGGGAGGGAGGATGAATCCCCTGCCCAAGGCTGCCAAGGGAAGGCTTTGGGAGGGAAAGCAAGCCTTGACCTGACACTAAGTCCTTCAAGGGCTCAGTTGCCCACGCTGAGCAGGATTTCGTTGCGCAGAACTGACAGGGCCAGATCCAGGGATGGGGAGGACATCGAGGCAGGCTTCAGGTGAGCAAATTCTGCAGTGCTGACAAAGAGAGAGACCTCAGCCAGGTGAGGGAGGCAGGTGGGAAAGGCTTTGTGCCGTCCCTGCTCAGAAGGGATCCTCAGCACAGCCCTGACGATCTGTACATAGGAGAAAACAATGAACAAAGAACAACAAAATGATAAACTGCTAGTAACCACAAGAAACCCAAGTTCCCTGAGGTGGGATTTGGAGCAGGAGAGCTTGAGGATCTGTGGGATTTCACAGAAGAACTGGCCCAGGGCATTGCCATGGCACAGGGTCATGGAAAATGTATTGGCTGTGTGCAGCAGAGCATTGAGAAAGCCACTGGCTCAGGCAGCTGCTGCCATGTGGGCACAAGCTCTGCTGCCCAGGAGGGTCCCGTAGTGCAGGGGTTTGCAGATGGACACGTAGCGGTCGTAGCACATGATGGTCAGCAGGAAATATTCTGTTGCAGCACAGAAAAGAAAAAAAATCTTGTGCAGCACATCCTGTGTAGGAGATGTTCCTGGTGTTCCAGAGGGAATTGTGCATGGCTTTGGGGACAGTGGTGCAGATGGATCCCAGGTCGCTGAGGGCCAGGTTGAGCAGGAAGAAGAACATGGGCGTGTGCAGGTGGTGGCCGCAGGCTACGGCGCTGATGATGAGGCCGTTGCCCAGGAGGGCAGCCAGGGAGATGCCCAGGAAGAGGCAGAAGTGCAGGAGCTGCAGCTGCCGCGTGTCTGCCAGTGCCAGCAGGAGGAAGTGGCTGATGGAGCTGCTGTTGGACATTTGCTGTGGCTGCACATGGGCACCTGTTCATGGAGAAGGACAGGGACAAGTCAGGAGAGGCTGCTTGGAGCCAAACCTGGGCCATTCCCTGCCGACTGTCCTGCTGGGACTCACCCACCCTTGTTCCTGCTCTGGGAAAACCTTCACCCAGGTCCCTGCCTGAGCTCCAGTTGTGCTGGCTGAGTGTGCCAGGAGCAGCAAGGACTGTGTGTGGGGGCTCTGGAGGAGCCATCCCTGCCCTGCTGCCCTGGGTTTGTGGCCATGTGGCAGAGGGACAAGGCTGGATATTCAGGGTTGGTCAGGGGAATCACTCCTTCTGCAGAAAGGCTTGGTACCATCTGCACTTACACTTCTAAGAGAAGTTGATGGCAGGGGTTGGATTTAGGAATTGATTTCCTACCCACACAAAATTCCTGTCTCTTTGAGGTCAGAAATCCCCAGCATTCCTGCTGCACTCAGAGTTTGCCACAGAGAGATGTGAGAGGCAAAGGATTCCCTGTGGCTGAGGGAAGGTGAGGGGCTGGATGGGCTTGTTCCCCCAGCACTGCTCTGTCCAGCCCCCTCTCCTTCCCTGAGCATCTCCCTGGGCCTGGACATCCCCTCCTGAGAGGTGCCTTGTCCCTGCCAGCGCTCACAGAGCCCATCCCACCCTGTGTGCCCTTGGCCCGGCCCTACAGAAACCTGCCTGTGTGCAGGGCCCTGGCTGGGGCAGGCTCTGTGTGCAGCTGGGCAAGGGCAGCTCAGGAGAGCCCTGCTGGGCCCTGCAGAGGTGATGCTGCTGCTGCCCAGGGCTGAGGAGTGGCTGAAGGCCCTTTGGGAGGCTCCCAGCAGAGACACTGACCAGCCAAAGTCACAGTTCTGGAGTCTCTGTAAATGTTCAAACATTCCTTTGATGATGCTGTGCATCCCTTTCAACTCACAATGTTCTGTGAATCTGGGATTACAATTCCTGCTCTGCTTCTCTCATCCCCCTGTTGTCTATAATCCAAAGAGAAAAAAAAGAACCCTTGCAACAGTGTTAGAACAGTGAAGTTAAAACCAGACCTTTATTGGAAGCTTCCAGGTGTCCCAGTGGGGATGAGGAACACCCAGCCCCTGATTTCAACAATTTGTTAATGTTGATTATTTAGGATATTTAACAGGAACATCCAATGGGAGATTCAGTACCCAGTTACACAACCCTGGCTCAACCCACTGGAATAAGTCCAGGGCCTTCTTTGTCCCAGTTTTTCTTATCACTGCTTACATTCAAAACCCAAAATACTCACCTTGTGGGTTCTTTCTCTGATAAAAATATTATATGGAACTTTAAAAATGTATTTAGACAGGTTATAGTTCTAAAATCTAAGAGAAGGTAAGGAAACATACTAGAGTTAATTAAGGATCATAAATACATTAAATATATAATAGTAGTTAAAAAGAGTTATTTAAGAGTTTAATAGAGTTAGTTAAGGATTATAATTTTAAAACTACGTAACAGTAATTTACAGAACTATGAATATATGAAAAATATTTAAAAAGCAAAAATATTTTTATCATCATCACAACTTCATCATCTTTCTCCAAGCAGAAAATTGAAAACACTCTCAGGAAAGCTCCTGACCTTTACAGCAAACTCAGGCTTACCTCCTTTGGGAAGTGTCCTCCGGAGCTGTGCCCAGGCTGGTCTGGAGCTGGAGCAGTCCTGCCCCAGCCAGCCCCTCTCAGCAGCAGCACCTGCCCTGCTCAGGGTGGCTCCTTCCCCCCACAGCTCCTGGCCAGCGCTGGGAGCAGCTCCAGGGCCGGCTGAGAGCTGTCCCTGGCAGGCAGCAGAGTCCCTGGCCCAGCACAGCGCCCTGGGCTGCAGGACCCTGCTCTGCAGGACAGCCCTGGGCACCCCTGGCTGCTCTGCACAGGAGATGAGCAGAGAATGCACTCACAGGGGCTGTGGGCATTGGCATGTTCCAGCTTTAGGAGATCTCTCCAGGAGCTGCAGCTGCATTGTCCTGCAGCCAGAGGTTCCTGTGCCAAGGGCTGGCAGTGATTCTGCCCCAGGCACTTCTCAGCCCCTTCCCAGCCCTGACTGATTGAAGCTCTCTGTGCCTCTGTGCTGTGCCCGCGCTGGCTGCAGGCAGTGCCCCAGCCCTTCTGGGCTGGGAGAAGAGCTGCTCAGCAAGAGAAATGTGCTTTTGAAGCTCTGCTTGGTTACCAGGATCACCCTCTGTGCCAGGAGCCTGGCCCAGCTCAGTAGCACAGACACAGCACAAGGACTTTAATGACCCTCTGGGGCTTTGTGCTCAGGCCCTGAACATCAGGCCCTGAGAGGGAGCTGCAGAAACCTCTCCAGAACTCCAAGTCACAATCCAACTCCAAAGTTTCTTGGACTTTTAATGGGTCCCACTGAGGGACATGACTGACAAAGTGTCCCTAGGCCCCAGGCAGAGCAGAGAACTGGAGGCACTGATGCCAGGTGGGGACAAAGAGAAGCCAAGTCTTGGTGCCCTGGGGCACAGCAGGGTCTGTGCCACCAAGGGCTGTGAGGAGACACCTTGTCCTGAGGCCCTGGGGCCTCCTGGCACAGCCCCAGCCAGGCTGGGCACTGTCAGCCCCTGGTGCTGCCCTCAGCATCCCCCCCTAGCCCACATCCCAGTGGGGTCAAGGATCTGCTGGAAGGAGTCCCTGGGGAGCCTTGGTCAGGAATGGTCCTGGGGGCTCCTTCATGCTTACAGGGACTGCAGCTTTTTCAAAGGACTTTGGCTTTTGCTTTTGCCTTGGAGTCTCTGAGAGGTTTCTGCAATCATGGACTCCAATTATCTGCTGTAATTAGTCCCTGGAGAGGCTTTGTCAGGAACAACACTCAGTGGGGCCCATTAATGCTTCAAGGTACTCAGTTCTTTTAAGGTACTTGGTGTTTCACTTTTGTTACAGACTTTGTGAGAAGTTTGTGCAATCATGGCCCCAATTATCTGCTTTAATGAGTCCTGTGAGAGCTTTGTACTGACACTCAGTGGGGTTCATTAATACTCTGAGATACTCAACTTTTGTGAGGGTCTTTGAATTCTTCTTCCAAAACTGAGAGGTTTTTTTGCCATTTTGAGTGTCTGAGAGGTTTTTGTGCCATCCTGGCCTCCAGTTCACTCCTCCAAGGAGTCCATCAGGAACGGTTGTTGGGCATGGACCTCAGTGGGTCCCATTAATACCTCGAGAAGCTTTGGGGTGTTTTTCTGACTTTTGCCTCCTGGAAAGGTTTGTGCAATCTCCTCTCAGGCCCTGAGGTTCCAGGGCTCAGCTCCAAATGCACCACGGGACTCATTAGGATCAAGCAAGTCCTGACAAACCATGGCTGTGCCTCGATTTCACTCTTGTCTGGGGCAGTTCATCAGGAAGATTTCTATGGTGGTTTCCGTTTGCCTATTTGATATTTCTCGGTCAACGCATCAATTAGTGTGGTGGGTTCAGTGCTGGCTAATTACCAGTGCACTCACTAGAATATACTTACTCATTTCCTGCTGTGAGATAGGATTAGGAGAAAGGAAAAGTGGGCTCAAAACTTTAAAAGAGTGTAAAGAAAAGTTTATTAACAGTAACTAAATGAAAGAGTAATAAGAATATGAACAAAACTTTCAGATCACATCCTCTCTCCATACAACCTGACAATGTAGAGACAAAACCTGAAATTTTCAAGTCAGTTTACCACCTCTAGAATATTCTAATCTTTCTTCAGTTCACATCAGGAGAGAAGTACCTCTTGTTAATGTTATGGAGAATTCTCCACAAGAAAACAGTTATCTCATGGCTTTTCATTTCCATGAATAGCCACTGCCTGGAAAAATCTTCAGTTGTGAAGTCCCTCCCATGTTTTCACAGCTTTTCCCACAGCTGTGTTTAGCGGCCATGCCAACTAATGGGGTATTAGTTTGAAGATGAGCTGTTTAAGAGCAAAGGATCTCTTCATCTATTTATGAAATCATCTTAATCTCTGGGAACAGACGCCTTCTTTTCTCCCTGAGGGCACAGGGTCTCATCACTCTTCTCTCTTTCAATGTTCAGACTTCTCATGAGATCACAGCTACTTCAACATTTCCCTACTTTAGCATGGAGGCCTTTGCTGAAACAAGTCATCTCCTCATACTTTTCAATGCCTTATAGGGAAAAAGATTGTCTGATGTATCAATGACATCCTTCTCCACAGCTTTACCAGAGGATTTCAGCCCCAAGATCAAGGCATCTCCTCATCCCTCCCATCTGGGACTCAACTTCCTCTTCCCTGACCTCAGTGTGTTCATGTTGCTCCTCTGTGTGCCTGCCCTGTGTCCTTTTCTCTCACTGGAGGGAGGATGGCAGCACTGGCAGAGTCAATATCTCCCCCTGGGTCTACAGATGGCTATTTGACTCCGGCTGGGCTTGATGTCCAATTCTTATTTTGGCCATGCTTCCTGGACATGAGGACCAGTTGTTTTCCATAGGAATGAAGGAACAGAGTCCCACTGTTTTAGGGGCAAATGAGAAGTGACCACCTAAGGACAAGGCCAGCCAGAGCTGCCAGATTTTGTTCTTAGAGATACCCTTGAATATAGGAAATTTTTTAGGCAGAGTATCAGTTTTGGCAATGGGCATCTGAAAAGACAGACAGTTCTTTTCCATACAGAGGAGAGCACGGAGCTGCAGTTCTCCAGGAGCTGATGAGAAGCAGCCCTTGACATCCCAACATCAGCCAGACCTGTCAAGTGGCCCCTGGGAGGCCAAGCCAGCCAGACCTGGTCCATGTTCCCTTGCTTCCATGGGGCCCCACAGTGTCCCAATGGACCCTTGCTTCCAGGAGGCCCTGAGGTGTCACAATGCCCCCTTGGTGACACCAGGCCCTGAAGGGTCGGAATGGTCTCCATGGTTCCATCAGGCCCCACAGAGTCATAATGGTCTCTGGGTCCATGAAGCCCCGTGGTGTCACCATGGCCCCTTGGTTCCATGGTCTCCAGTGGTGCCACAATGATCCCCTTGGTTCCATGAGGTGCCCACAGTGTCACAGTGATCTCCATGGGAAGGGAAGAACCGAGCCCCAGTGTGGCAGGGGCAGCCACCAGAGGCCAAGGCCAGCCAGACTTGACAGTACTGACAGATTTTGCCTGGGAACAAACCTTGGATGTAGGGAATTTTAGAGGTGGGATCCCATTTTCAGATATGGACACCTGGAGAAGTACAGGTTTTTCCGTAGGAAGGAAAGCCCAGAGCCAAAGTGTTTCAAAGGCAGATGAAGAAAGAGGTGGCTTCTGGGAGGCTGAGACAGCCAGACATGATCTTCATGGCAGCTTTTGTCATGGAGGAATCCTTGCATACACAGAATTTGGGAGGAGGAATCTCAATTTTGACAACAGTCACCTTGAGAAGAAGGACAGTTATTTCCACTGGAGGGAAAGCACCAAGCCCCAGTGTTTCAAAAGCAGATGACAAGCAGCTCACAAGAGGCCAAGAGCAGTCAGACCTGTCTGTTCTGGCAGTTTTCACTTGGGAGCAATCCTTGGATGTACAGAGTTTTGGAGGAGGAATCCCAGTTTTGCCCATGGCCCATGGAGGAGAAGGAGAGTTCTCTCCCATAGGAAGGAGAGCCCAGAGCCCCAGGGCTTCAGGGCAGGTGAGAAGCAGCCCTGGACATGCCAAGGTGGTCAGGTGGTCCCCAGGAGGCCCAGCCAGCCAGACCTGGTCTGTGTTCCCTTGGTTTGGTGGTGATGCCTTGAGAGGCTGCCTAGAACAGAGCTAGGCAGTGTTAAAGGAATAAAGCAGGTATTTATTAAAAGGCCTTCAAGGGATACACCTTGGGCAGTACAAGAGCCTGGCCCTGGCTCCATCCTAGAATGGAGTCCAGGTCACGAGTTTTCACTGGGGCAAACAGGGAGATTTGGTCTGGCAGGATGTGTAAAACAATCCCCTGTAATATCTACCTGTTCTCACACAGAGCACTTGGCTGCAGGGACACATTCCCATCGTTCCTGCCCAGGTTTCAGGATTCAAACACTGCTGTCCTTCCCAGGAGCTGTTCCTTCAGCTGCCTCGGGAGGCCTTTTGGCCTCTGGAGCCACACTCTGGCTCCATTATTAGCACTGCTGGATCCAAACCCTTTATCTCCACCAACAGCAGTGATTTGAGGTGGATCTCCTTTTTTCCTAATTGTTTTAAACCCTGACAATATCAATAATTGTGCTACCCTGACATGGGTTTGAATAATGCAATGTTGTTCACTATTCTTTAACCAAATTACTTCAATTTCTCCTTGATAATCTGCATCAGTTCCTCCTCCCATGGCATGAGCACTTTGCAAGGCCAAGCTCCAGAGAGCAGTTACCAAACCAAAGTGTCCTGGAGGAATCTGGATTCCTGTTCCTGTATTGCTAACTCTCATTTGCTTCTGATTTATCCTGACTAATTCCAGTGGATGAAGGTCCAGCCCTGCAGCCTCTGGGCTGGCCCTGCCAGGGCCATCACACCCAGAACAATTTCCCAGGCAGTCCCAGTCTCACTGTCCAGGGCTGTATTTGCACATTGGGAGCAGCCGTGCACAGCCAGGGGGTTTCCATTTCCCCAGGGGCCATTGTTAAGGGCATGGAGCGCATCTGGAGATGGGTTCTCCATGGGGACAGGTTCCCAGCTCCTCATTCTTTAACTGCTCTTTTTACAAACCCTTCACCAGTTCAACCAATCCTGCAGCTTGTGGATTGTCTGGTACATGAAAAACCCAGCATTCTTAATCACTGTATTTCTCATGTAACAGACAAAGCATTCCACACCACAGTATCAGCAAGCCCTATAAAAATAGCCAATTTCATGCATTCCTCTGGTATTTGTCGTACACAGTCTTGCAGAGTTTACCACTGACATTTGGGTCTTGGCCAGTCCTTTTCTGTAGGGGATTCAGTGTCACAGTGGGCAGCCAAAGCTGACAAATTAGTATTGTCAGCATTATTTCACATTATCAATTTTTTATTATGTCAAAAAAAAGGATCATGTTATATTTTTATATAACTGCTATTATTAGTAATAATAATTATATTTCACTTGCACAAATGAACCTGTATCCCCAAATCAAACCAGAAACACCTGAATTCACCCAAATCCACCAAAGTTTCCCCTTCTATGACAAACCCACCGTGAGAGAGAAATCCGAGCAGGAGTCCTGGAATTTTGGGAACAATCCTGAAATTCCAGGGAAAAAAAAGCCAAAATTCTTGGAAGAACCCCAAATCCAGCCTCAATTATCTCTAAAATCCACACTATAACCACCCAAAGCTTCCCCTTCTGGGACAAACCCATGATGAGAACAGAATCCTGGGGAAAATACCCAAATTCTGGGAAAAATCCTGAAATTCTGGGGAAAAAAATCCCAAAATGCAGTTGAGAACCCACCCAAAATCCCATGGAAAACACCCAAATCCATCCAGGAACCCCCCAGAATTCACACTGAATCTACCAAAGCTTCCCCTTCTACCCCATAGTGATACCCAAATCCAGGGAAAAGTCCACAGATCCTTGAGAAAACAGGACATTTTGGGGAAAAAACCCAAAATCCTGTGAAGAAACATAAATCCAGCCAGTCCACCCCCAGTCCCCTGGGAAGGACTCCAAATCGCTGTTGGAACCTCCCCAATTCCTCTGAATTCCCCCAAAATTTCTCTGAAATTCCCCAAATTCCTTCTAGGACTTCCCCAGATCCCTCAATAACGTCCCAAATTGCTTTTGGAACTGCCCCAAATCCTTTCTGGAACCTCCCCAAATACCTCGGAAAATCCCTTGGAAAACCCCAAAATCCCTCTTGGAACTCTCCCAGATCCCTGAGAATTCCCCCAGATCCCTCAGAAAGCCCCAGATTCTCCCCAGATCCCCTCTGAATTCCCCCAGACCCCTCAGAAAGCCCCAAATCCCCTCTGGAACCTCTCCCAGATGCCCCCAAAATCCTCGGGAACAACCCCAAACCCCCCGAGCCGTCCCCAGCTCCCCCCGGACTGATCCCAAATCCCCCCGGAGCCAGCCCAGGTCCCCTCTGGAAGCTCCCCGAGTCCCTCGGGAAGCCGCAGATCCCCGGGAGCCGCCGGGCAGCGCCGGGAAAGCCCAAAGCCCCGCGGCAGTGCCGCATCCCGGCCGGAGCTGCCCCGGGAGCCCCGCGGGGCCGGGGCCGGGGCCGGGATGCGCCGTCCCAGCGGATCCAGCGCGCCCGGCCGGGCTCGGCCAGCGCGGCCCAGGGCAGGGAGCGCTGGTGGGGCGGGAGCGGGAGCGGAGCGCGAACGGGACCAGCGCAGAGCCAAGGGGGGAGAGGCCCCGGCCCCACAGAGAGCGGGGCCGGAGCGCGGGGCCGGGCGGGGATGGCTCGGGGATTGTCCCGGGCGATTCGGGCACTCGCAGCGATCTCTGCGGGATTCTTGGGCTGCTCCTGGGAGGTTTGGCTGGCATTTTGAGGGAAGTTGCTGTGGGGATTTTTTGGGTGGATTTCCTCGCACTTCGGGTGGGATGTGATAGGACTTGGGGGCATTTTTTGGGGGATTTGAGAGGGGCTTGGTGGGATTTTGGTGCGAATTTTTGAGTGGATTTGGTGTGGATTTTGGGGTTTTTTGGAGAAATTTTGGTGGGATATTTTGGGTGATTTGGTGGAATTTTTTTTGTGTGGATTTTGTGTGATTGTGGGATTTTTGGGGGCATTTTTGTACAGTTTTTTTCTGTGTGGATTCTGTGGGATTTTCGTGGGAATTTAGTGGGACTTTTTGAGGGATTTTTCTGTGGGATTTCTGAGGATTTTGAGGGCAATTTTTTATGGGGATTTTGAGGGATTTCTATGAGCCTTGGGGTGATTTTTGTGAGGAGTTTTGGGGTGAGTTTTGTGGGCTTTTGGGTGGAATTTTTGTGGAGATTTTCCTGGGATTTTGTGTGGATTTTCTGGCATTTTCGAGGATTCTATGGTGGAATTTTTATGTGATTTTAATGGTATTTTTGGTGGGATTTTTTGTGAGGATTTTGAGTGATTTTTATTGGATTTTGGTGAGGTTTTGGGGGTATTTTTTGGGAGATTTTTGCTGGATTTTGGGTAGTTTTTTGGGGGATTTTATGGGATTTTGGTGATATTTTTGTGGGGGATTTTGGGGAGATTTTTGTGACGTTTTTTTAATTATTAATATTTCGGTGGGGTATTTTTTTGTGGTTTTTTTTTTCAGGATTTTGTTGGGATTTTGGTGTTTTCTCTTGGGATTTTGGGCAGATTTTGTGTTGCGTATCCAGAGTGACTTTGGGCAGCTCTGGGGCAGCTTTTGGGGTTTGTCTCCCATTTCCCCCAGCTGTGGCAAAGCCCCGAAGCACATCCTGCTCCTGCCCAGCTCCCTGAGCAGCCCCAGGAGCTGATGCTCCCCGTGCTCCTCAGCCAGGGAGATCTGGGGCAATCCCGGCATTCCGGCATTCCGGCCGGGCTTTGGGGCACTGCGGGATTTTGGGGCTTGGGGGGTGAGAGGCTGAGGGGGCTTGGGGCTGGATTTTTTAAAAAAATATCGGGATTTTGGGGGTGAATGTCTGGGATTTTAGGGGGAATTTCTGGATCTTTGGAGAAAAATACCAGGATTGGGGGGGAGGAAATTCTGGATTGTTAGGGAGGAAATTTCTGGATTTTTGGTAGTGAATGTCTGGATTTTTAGGGGGAAATTTATGTTTTTTTGGGTGAGTATTTATGGATTTTTTGGGGAGGGATTTCTGGATATTTTTGAGGGGGAATGTTTCTGGATTTTTGAAGGAATGTTTCTGTATTTTGTGGGGGGGGGAATTCCTGGATTTTTGGGAACGCTTCTGTAGTTTTGGAGAATGTTTCTGGATGAGGAATCGTGTTGGTTTTGGATTTTTTTGGGGAGGAATATTTCTGGATTTTCTGGGGAACAGAAATTCCTATTTTTGGGAATGTTCCAGGATTTTTTTTTGGGGGGGAACATTTCTGGATTTCTTTGGAGAACATTTCTGAAATTCTGGGGGAATGTTTCAGGACTTTTTTTTTGCAGAGCATTTCTGAATTTGGGGAGAACATTCCCAGGTTTTTTGGGAAGCATTCAGAGGTTTTTTGGGGAACATTCCTGGGTTTCTTGGTTAAGATTCCCAGGTTTCTGGGGGAATATTCCCGGGTGTCTGGGGGAGGTTCCCGGGTGTCTGGGGAAGGTTCCCGGGTGTCAGGGGAACATCCCCGGGTGTCTGGGGAACATTCCCGGGTGTCTGGGGAAGGTTCCCGGGTGTTCCGGGCTCTCCTGGCCCCGTTCCCATCCCAGGTTCCCGGGGTTCCAGGAGCTGCGCTGGTGCCTGGGCGCCGCGACATCGCCTCGCTGCAGTTGGACACCGAGGTGCAGGCGGGCGCCGCCCGCGAGGCCCTGCAGGGCTCCAGCATCACCCAGAGCCACCCATGGAGATCTCCTTCGCCAAAAAGTGACCCAGAACACCCCAAACCCCACCAAAATAACCCCAAACCCCCCAAAAATGGGCCTGAAATACCCCTCAAAAACTGCCTCAAACCCGCCACTAAATAATCAAAATCTGCCCCCAAACACCCCAAATCCCTCCAAACCACCCTGTAATCTCAGAGGAATGCCCTGAAATCCCTCCAAACCACCCCGAAATTCTTCAAAGCTGCACCAGAATACCCTAAACATGCCCCAAAACACCTCAAATGCCTTCAAGATGCCCCAAAATCCCATGGAAACACCCTGCAGTCCCTCCAGACCACCTAAAAATCCCATAGAAATACCCTGAAATCCCTCAAAGCACCCCCAAATCCCATAGAAACCCCTGAAATCCCATAAAAGTGCTCCCAAATCCCATAGAAACACCCAAAAATCCCTCAAAACCACACCTAAACACCCTAAATCCCATAAAATTGCACCCAAATCTCATAGACCTGCCACCAAATCCCAAGAAAATACTCCAAAATCCCAGAAAACTGCCCCAAAAATGGTCCTGACCCTGCCCCAAACACCCTGCATGCCCCTACTCTCCCAGGTAAACTCAGCTCAACTCAGCCCAAATCCTCATTTTTTATCCCAAATCCTCCCTTTTTCAACCTCAAAATCACTTTTAATCCCTAACGTCTTTTTGACCCCAAGTCCTTCTTTTCCCAACCTAAATCCTCCTTTTCCCAACCTAAATCCTCCTTTTCCCATGACAAATTCTCCTTTTTCCTCCCCACATCCTTTGTCTGTCCCCAAATCCCTTTTCCAATGCCAAAATCTCCCTTTTCCACCCCAGTTCCCCGCCTTGTTCCCCTTTCCCCATCCCAAATCCCCCTTTCCCAACCCAAATCCTTCCCTGTCCACCCTAGATCCCCTTTTCCCACCCAGGATCTTTCCCCATCCTGAATCCCCCAATTCCCACCCATTCCCCTTTCTTTCCCAGTGTTGTACCCAGGGTCTTTCTGCAGACATTGCACCTGAAGCTGCCCCAAATAACCCCAAACAAACCCCAAATAACCCCAAATAAACCCCAAATAACCCCAAACAAACCCCAAATAACCCCAAACAAACCCCACTGTGTCCCCCAGGGCTGAAGTGGATTTGGGGGGGGGGGTCATGACCCCAAACTTTGGGGACTGGGAGGATTGATCCTAAAATTTGGGGTTTAGGGGGGTTTGACACCTCGGGCTTTGGGAGTTTTTGACCCCAAACTTTGGGAACTGGGGGAGTTTGACACCCCAGGGTTTGGGATTTTGGTTTTTTTCCCCAAGATTTGGGGATCAGGGGGTTTCACTCCCAAACGTTGGGATCGGGGTGGTTGGACAACCCAGGTGTTTCAACCTCCAGGATTTGGGGTTTGGGGGGTTAGACCCAAAAATTTGGAAACTGGGGGGATTGACCAACTGATTTGGGGGGATTTAACCCCAAAGTGGGGGAGATCAGGGGCATGTGACACCCCAGGGTTTGGGATTGGGGGGGGGTTGACCCCAAAGTTTGGGAATTGAGGGGTTTGACCCCAACCTTTGGAGAAGAGGAGGATTGAACAACCCAGATATTTCAATCCCCAGGAGTCGGGGATTGAGGGTTTTAACCCCAAACTTTGGGGGCTGGGGGTGTTTGACACATCAGGATTTGGGATTTGGGGGTATTTGACCCCAGACTTTGGGAATTGGGGGTGTTGGACACCCCAAATGTTTTGAACCCCAGGATTTCAGGTCAGGAGGGTTTAATGCCAACGTTTGGGAATTGGGGAGGGTTTGACACCCCAGGATCTGGGATTTGGGGGGTTTGATCCTAAAATTTGGGGTTTGGGGCAGGGGGGAGGTTGACATCCCAGAGTTTGGGTTTGGGGATTTTTGACCTCTCCCCTCCCAGTGTTGGGATTTGGGGTGTTTGACCCCCCGGTTTGGGGTCGGGGCTGGGATAGGAGCCATTCCCTGGAAACAGCGGTGGGATCGGGATCGAGAACAGGAACGGGAATGGGATCGGGATCGGGAATGGGAGTGTAATGGGGTTGGGAATGAGATCGGGAACTGGCCCGGGAACGGGAACAGAAATAGGAATGGGATTGGGATCGGGAACAGGATCAGGGAACGGGATTGGGATCGGGAAGGGGAGAGACCCTGACTCAATAATGGAGCCCACCCCCAGGGAGCGATCCTGCCCCAGTCCCGGAATGGACCCATCCCCTCAATCCCGGATCCCTCCCCAATCCCAGCCCCTCCGCAGCCGCTGACCGGACCCTCCCTCAATCCCAGCCCGCCCCAATCCGGATCGGAGCCATTCCCGGACCGGACCCTTCAATCCCTTCTTGGGGCGGCTCCTGCCGCTTCCAGCCCATTTTTGGGGCTTCCAAGCGGCTCCGGGGACCCTCCCCATTTTGGGGTGTTGGGGTGGCCCCAAGGCCGCCCCGGGGGCCGAGGGGGGATGGAAACCCCCAAACCCGGGGGGCTCCTGGGGGTCCCCAGTTCCTCCCGGCCCCGCCCCGAAGCAGATCCTGGCCAATCAGAGCGCGCGGCGTTGATGACGATTCAGTTCCCAGGCAGGAACTCGGCGCTGGTCCCGCCTGGCGATTTTCAGCCAATCAGCGCCCGGAACGGCTCTGACTCATCAGTTGCCAGGCAGAGCCCAGCGCCTCTCGCAGCACCGGCCAATCTAAACATACAATCGAACACACCTGAGTAAAACAATTCATACTACAAATATACTAAACACGAAACCAAACACCACTATAATGTCTCATACAATTTAACCAAACAATTAAACTTTAAAAACACCCTTAAACACTCCAGAAAAATTTAAATAGTTTTAAAAAATATAATTGCAGATGGGTGGTTTTATATGAATGTTGGTTTTTGGATTGTTTGGGCCAGCTGATTTTAAAAAAATGATTTTTATAGGAATTTAATCAGCTGAGAAGGAGCCACTCTACAAACAGAACTGACTGAAAATGAAGGGGACATAAATCAGTAACTCTGAAAGTTTTCTTTGCTATCAAATACATCCCACCACTTCAAACTGGGATCCCACTTCTCCCAATCTCCTCCCAACCCCATCTCACCCTGGCAGCTGTGGAATCAAGTGAGCTTTCTGTGGGATTGAGTTTTTTTGAGGTCAGAACATGCAATTTGAGGTGGGATTGTGCCTTTATAGGTAAAAATTCAGTTGTTTTTAGTGGGATTGAGTGGTTTTGTGGTGACAAATTCATCCCTCTTGGCTTTTGGAGTGCAAAGAGATGGAGAACACTGCCCAAAATTCCCCCAGAACCCACAAATCCTCCAGAAGTTGAGTTCATGGTGTCCAGGGAGCGTGCAGCTGCGGGTGCCAGGAACAAACGAGATGGGGCTTGGTTTCACAAAGCTCCAGAATCCATTTCTTACCCCCAAAAGACAGGGCAAAGGCAGGGCTGTAGGGTTTTTAGAGAACCTGGCAGAGGGGCAGGGCAAGGGAGAAGCCTGTGAAGAGCAGGTTTGGCATCCACCTGGACCTGCAGAGACCAACCCAAGCACCTGCAGCAGCGTGTGTTACCCCGCTTTGGACAGAGGGGTGAGCAGAACCATCTCTGTCCATCTGTGAGCCCCAAAGCTCTCTGTGGGACCTGTGAATTAAAAGGCCTTTACACACTCACTTTTCACATCTTCCCTGTCTGCTGTGTTGCAACTCTTGGCAAGATTTGCCTCCTGCTTGCTGGGAGCTGCTGTGGCCCAGGGCCAGCACAGAGCTGGGCTGGGTGGGCCAGGCAGTGTGGTGGAGAGTCTTGGCTGATCTTGGTGTGTGCCAGGCCTCAGAAAAGGCTTGGAAGGTTTGCCTGCCAAGGTGTCCTGCTCACTGGCTCTCCCTGTGCATCTTGGAGAGCACAAGGGAGGCATTTCTGGCAGCTGGGCATCAGCAGGCCTTCCAATGGGGGCGTGTTGTGGAGCGAGCCCAGCTGAGGTACCCTGAGAGGAGCCTTGCTCCTTGCTCCTCTCTGCTGGCCCGTGAGCGTCTGTCTGCTCTCGGGATGGCCCTGGCTGTATCAGGGATGCTGCGTGGACACGAGACAGCCGGTCCTGTCCCTCTGGGTCCCAGCAGTGCCTGGCAGCCGTCCTGCATCCACGTCAGGATGCTGGCCAAGAGAGGCCCTGGAAGCTGAGGCAGCTGATTTTAAGCTTTTGCAGGTGCCAACAGGTCAAGGCCAACAGTGTTCCCTCAGGATACAGCATTCCTGAGGGGCTTCCCCAGAGCTGCCTGATGCCACCCACTCCTTGTGGCAGCAGTTGCTTTCCTGTGGAAGGTTCTACCTTCCCCAAGAGCACAGAGGGAGCTGGAGAAAGAGCTTGCCAGGCTGCTCTCCATCCTTTACCAGGAGCCCTGGGTGAGCGGAGTAGTCCCAGCTGAGCGCAGATGTGCCAATGGAAGAGCCGTGCCAATGGAAGGCTCGGTGGGAAGGATGATCCAGGATCCATAGGCCTGGCAGACTGAGCTTGCTGCTGGGGAAGGCCTTGGAGCAGATCCTCCTGAGTGCCATCCCATGGCATGTGCAGGGAACCAGGGCATCTGTGGGAGGGTGGGACAGGGACAAGGACAGGGACAGGGACAGGGACAGGGACAGGGACAGGGACAGGGACAGGGACAGGGACAGGGACAGGGACAGGGACAGGGACAGCTGGGGGTCCTGGCGGGATGTTGAGGGCTTCTGTGTGGTGTTTGCAGGCTGTTGGTGTTGAAGGTGTGTTGGAGAATGAGTTGTCTGGGAGGTGAGAGGTCTAGGTTGGAATTTGGGTCCATTTGAAGGCAGCATCTGTGGTTTGGCACAGCTTTGCTTATAGGGCCCAGAAAGAATATCTGTGACTGCTTTTGTTCATGGTCCTGATTCTGCTGCAGGGAACAAGAGGGGAGAGCTGTACTCTAATGGCCACTTAGATCTCTATCCCGGGGCAGGGTTAACCATTTTGCCATCTACTCATTGTTGCCAGCAGTTGCTCCAGGTGTTCCTGCCAACAGCCCCTGCAGGCAGGAGCACAGCCCCCAGTGCCCCTGGGCTTTGGCTCCCTCTGGCACAGAAGCCCCCGGGGGCACAGGTCTCTGGGGCAGGAGATGGCACCAGCCCTGCCAGGGCTTCGGGGGTGGCAGGTCTGCTTGGGCAGGGACTGCCTCACCTGCTGGTGCCAGCGCTCCCCGGGCCCCAGGGCTCAGAGCAGCATTCCTGCCCTGGCCCACAGTTCCTTGTCCGTGTCACACTTGCGGGTTTGGGATGGCCACGAGCTGGGATGTGTCCCGAGGAGGCCGTGGCAGCTTCTGTGGAAGACCCTGTGCCCTTCCCAGCGCGGCTGCGTCGGCAGCCCTGGGGGCTCCTTCTGCTGCCCTGAGCCCGCAGAGCAGGGCAGCGTTTGCTGATGGTCTGAGCCCTTCCTAAAGATCCTGCTGGGCTGTCTCAGACACTTGAGGCCAGGGATTCCTTCCAACCTGGACCACTTTGGGTGGGCAGGGGGCAGCCCCAGTGCAGGGGCAGTATTTCCAAGGGCCCTTTGTGACACATGCAGCATGGAATGGAGCCCGGTGTCCAAGGGCCCTTGCTGACACGGTGCAGCATGGAATGGAGCTGGGTTTCCAAGGGCCCTTTGTGACACATGCTGGCATAGGAGCTGGAAGTGGCAAGAGAACGCCTCAGTGCTCAGAGCAGGCGAAGGGACAGGACGGGACAGAGCGGTGCTGTGAGGAGCCCCCGCACAGCGCGCTCGTTCCTGCCCTACCCAGAGCTTTTCTGAGGCATTATTCCTGCAGCTGACCTCGAGGCCAGACCACAGGACTCAGTAACCTGCGGCCTTCCGAGACTTCAATTCTGCAGGTGCCCTTGAGGGCAGAGCGTGGGACTTGGTAGCCCAGAGTTTTCCAAGGCATCTCTCCTGAGGGTAGCCAGAAATCCGGTCAGTGACATGGGGCAGGGAGCCCTGAGAGTGCCCAAGCTGACCTGGATGGAGGAGGAAGAAGGCGACCCTGCAGCTGCCCCAGCACAGGAAACTGAAGAGGTGGTGCTGTTCCATCCACCACAGGAGGGTGAGTGGCAGAGCCAGGCTGCAAGGCCGGTGCCTTCAGCCAGCTTGGCCCAATCCCATCCCATCCCATCCCATCCCATCCCATCCCATCCCATCCCATCCCATCCCGTCACATCCCATCCTCTGGTGACATGTCCATGGACAGGACGGAAGAGCGGCCCGGGCAGTGTTGCCTTCATGGGAGGCAACGGCGACCTGGTTGCAAGGAACAGCACAGCAGCCAGTCTTCCCTGGTCCACTCGGGCTAACGACACACGCAGGACACCAATGTGGTGGACGGTCGAAAAGCGTTTATTATCTTATCTCATGGGTTTAAATAGTCTTGGGGGACTCTGCTACGTCAGGGGGGGTTGGCAGGGTCTCTAGGGTTAGTCAGGAGTGGAAAACTACTGGGTTAGGTGTGGTTACATTCTTTGGGGTAATGGATAACATGTTGCAGGGTGAGAGGGGGAAGGGGTCTTTCTTTCCATCACATCCCGAAATCTTCCGTTCGTCTGTCCCTATCTACTACAGGTCAGACACCCTGCAGTGGCCGTGCTCCATGCCCTGGGGCATCCTGGGGCTGTCCCTGCCTGGGCAGCGCAGGGCTGGGCTGTGTTCTCCGGCCTCTCCCGCAGCCCCTCAGCTCGGGCTGCGCTCGCTCTTTGCCAGGTGCAGCCGTGCAGCGCACACGAGAGCAGGAACGCACCCGTGGCCGCTTCCGCAGAACAGCGCAGGTACCTGCAGCCATCCCCACCTGGGCTGGGCCTGCTGGCACTGCTCAGCCCAGCAACACACCTGCAGCACTCCGTGGCTTCTTGCCCTTCTCCTACAGCTCGTTTGCAAATTCATCAAGAGAATTTGGCAGGAAGAGACCAGTGCCATGGGCCCTGGGCTCAGAGCATACTCAGAGCTCCTCGGACATGAGACCAGTGCCGCCCTGCTGGATTTGCTTGTGCAGAGGGGTGTTTCCAGAGCAGAGCAAGTAGGCAGCTGTGGCCAGGCTTCAATTCCCCCATGAGTCACACGGCTTCCCAAGCCACAGTGCTGGGCCCTGTGAGCCTTTGAGGCCATCGCAGTGTGGTGGGAAGGGAAACACTTCTCTGGGGACACTGGGAACACTGCTCCCTCTGGCAGCTTTCCAAGTCTCCCTGTGCCTTCTCCAGGTGCCCGCCATGGTGAGGTACATCCACCAGTGGCTCATGGCCAATGATTCTGCAGAGCACAGGCTGGACAACGCCCTGCTGTACCTCACAGAAGCGCAGCCAAATGACGCAGTAATGACACTCCTGCGTGTGGCCCCATCCTGTGACAGGTACGGGGCCCACCTGCCCACAGGGCTCAGGGCTCACCCCAACCCATCGCCCTGTACAGCCTGTGCCAGGTGTCTGACCCACAGAGAGTCCCAGGGCCCTCTGGCTGCTCCCTCTGCCAGCCCTGGCACGTCAGCCCCCGAGCCTGCTGCCATTCTCCCTCGCTGCCCCACAGGGGCCTGTCCCCACAGGCTGGGCTCTCTGAATGCTGCTGGAGAGGGGCAGTGTGAAAAGACAGAGCCGTCGGTCAACCCAGGCCCCTAAAGATGCCCAGGCCACGGTGTGTGTCTGAGATCCCCTGAGACAGAGCTCTAACCCCACAGAGCTGCCATGGCCATGTGGAAGACCATCATGTGCACGCCCTGGACTGCAGAGCTGGCACAGCAGATACTCCTGGATGTGCTGGGGAGCTGGCCAGAGCACAGCACGTGCACCTCCGATGGGGACAAAACGGGTGTCATTGTCCTGGCTGTGAGTTTCTGCCAGTGGACTTTGCTGGCCCCAAGGCCACCTCTCCAGCAGTTCTCCATCCTCCCTCCCCCACAGCGTCTCCCTGCCTCAGGCACTGGGCTGAAAGCTGGCCTAGGGGCAGCTCCAGGGCCACCAGGCCCGGTGCTCCCCCTGCGTCTCTCCGGGCCTCTCCGTCCCATGCTCGGGCTCTGCCACACAAACACCTCGGCACTGAGCGCTGTCTCAGGGGGCTTTGTCCTTTGCAGGCAACTGTGGTGATATGGAAGATCCTCCAGGAGCCCTGTGTCCCAGATATAGTAATGGAGCATTTCCCACAGTTATTTTTGCATCTGCTCTTCCAAGTGTTCTTCAGCACCAAAGAGATGCCAGAGGCGGTTGATACCTTCTGGAAGGGATGCCACGAAGGACACGGCCTTGCCACCAGCCCCAGATAGTGCTCCATCCCAGTCCTTCTGTCCCTGACACACAGCCAGGGCAGGAGCCAGTGCTCCCAGTGTGACCCGGGCTTTGCTCTGCACTCAGGTTTGCAGTGAGGACCCTGAAGTCCCTGCTGTGCCGAATAGACTATGAGGATGTGGTGGTGGCCATGGAACGCAAGTGTGGCTGGGACACGCTGCTCTGTGCTGACACCCACCATTATGCTGTGGGTCTGCAGGCTAGATGAGACCCCCTTCTCCCCATTGCTCCCGGCATTTGTGCTCTGTGTCTGGGGTATCCCACTCAGTCCCTGTGGCTGTGGGCCAGAGGCACGAGGGATGGCCAAGCAGACTGGGAAAGGCTGGGAGAGGAGGGTGCCCAGTAGCAGCCACATCTCAAAGGGCCCAAGTCCCCCTGCAGGGTGGGGGGTAAAGACAAGAACTGCATCAGTCTGTCCTGGGAGGGGCTTCCCCCCACCCTGGCTCAGGGTCTTAGTGTCGTAGGAGCAGGCCCCCAGCTGGGTAATCATTATCACTGACTCCATGTATTGCAGAAGTCTGATTAATAATTAACTTTATTAGGAAACCCATTGTTCTTATAGATAGTTATGATATAGGTAGATTTAATTGGTTTTCTAGTCTAAACACTATCACCATTAGTTAATTAAGAAAGCACCCTTTGGTAGACAAATCTCCGTAACATATTCCATATGTTCACAAAACCAGGTGCAGCATGTTAAGATAAGAATGATTTTCATTCTTTCCTCTGATCTTCTCAGACTTTTTCAGGCGATGCCTGGGAAAGTTGTCTGTTTCTCTCTGAGGCCAGAGAGCTGCTGCCACATCTTAGTGCCATTTTCCGCCTTCCAGGGAGATGCACAATGAATCCACCTGCTTGTGCAAAAGCATCTCAGGCTGTCTCCTTGAGTTGCTCAGCAAAGAGATGCCATACTAGAACTTCCCTGCCCTGGCATTCCTTGTGGAGGTGAGTCTGAAGGCCGGCGCTGCCTCCCGGCTCTCTGCCCTCTCGTAGCCGCAGCTGCCTGGGACGGTGCCCACGCCCTGTGCTGCTGCCTGGTCCCCGCCCTGTGCAGTTCTGGGCTCCTGCCGGCCGGGTCCCCTGTCACTGCCCTGTGCCTTTCAGGTCCTGCATTGCCTGGACTTGGGTGCATGCAGTGACAGCATCATGGATCTCTTGTCGAGGCACTTGCTGAGTGAGTGCACAGAGATGCGCCGCCAGGTTCTGAGGGCCCTCCTCTTGCTCAGGGATAATCCCTCGCTGGTAAGGAGGGGCAGCAGCTGAAGCCGTGCAGGCAGCGTGGGGCTGGGGAACAGAGTCGCTGGAACTTGGCTGGGCTTCAGGCAGTGGGGCAGCCGCTCCCAGCTCTCCTGCCTCCCACTTCAGCTGCCCGAGTGCTGCGGGACAGGCCTTTGGCCTCTGGGCCCTGTGGCAGCAGGGTGGCCTTTCACACACTTTTGTTCCACACAGGCCAAAAGAATGTGGAGCCTGACTGAGATCTCGCTGTGCTCACCAAGGATCCTTGGATGGTGAGAAGGGGGCAGTGGCTGAAGCTGCGCTGGGCAAAGCAGCCCCTTGGGCTGTCAGGGCTTCAGGAGCTGAGGCAGCTGCTCCCAGCTCTCCTGCCTCACCTGCCCCAGTGCTTTGGGAAAGGCCTTCGGCCTCTCTGTGATGTCACACGGACATCTCTGTGATGTCACACTGAAACTGTGAGGTCACATAGCTGTTTGTGATGTCACAGTGACAGCTATGTGATGTCACAAAGCCCTCTGTGATGTCCCACAAACATTTCTGTGATATCATACAACTTCCTGTGATGTCACACTGACATCTCTGTTATGTCACACAGCTCTCTGTGATTTCACAGGGACATCTTTCTGATGTCACAATATCTCTTGTGATGTACACAGACAACTCTGTGACGCCACAAAGCTCTATGTGATCGCTGTGCTCTCACACATCCTCCTCTGATGTCACAGAGACATTTTTGTGATGTCACACTGACATCTCTCTAATGTCAGACAGCTCTCTGTGATGTCACACGGACATCTCTGTGATGTCACAAAACTCTCTTTGATGTCACACTGATATGTCTGTGACGTCACACAGCTCTTTGTGACGTCACACTGAGATCTCAGTGATATCACACAACCTCCTGTGATGTCACACAATCAACTCTGTGATGTCACACATCTTTTTGTGAGGTCACACAGACACACAACTCTCTTTGATGTCACACTGACATTTCTGTGATGTCACACAACTGTCTTTAATGTCACATAGCTCTCTGTGATGTCACACAGCTTTTTGTGATGTCACATGGACATCTCTGTGATGTCGCACTGCTCTCTGTCTTGTCACAAGATCATCTTTGTGATGTCACACAATCTCCACTTGATGTCACAAAGACATCTGTGTGAGGTCACTCTGACATCTCTGTGATGTCACACAGCTCTCTGTGATGCCACACGGTCAGCTCAGTGATGTCATACAACCTCCTATGATGTCACAATTACATCTCTATGATGTCACACTGAAACCTTTGTGACGTGGCACAGCTCTCTGTGATTTCACACTAACCCTGTGATGTCACAAAGCTCTCTGTGAGGTCACACTGACATCTCTGTGATGTCACACAACTTCCTGTGATGTCACAGAGACATATCTGTGAGGTCACACTGACATATCTGTGATGTCACATAGCTCTCTGTGACGTCACATGGACATCTCTGTGGTCACACAGCCTCCTGTGATGTCACATGAACATCTCTGTGATGTCAAGATGACATCTCTGTGATGTCACACTGACATCTCGGTGATGTCACACAGCTCTCTGTGATGTCACATTGACTTCCCTGTGATTTCACACACTCTGTGATGTCATAATGACATCTCTGTGATGTCACACCACTCTCTGTGATGTCACATGGACACCTTTGTGATGTCACACAACCTACTGTGATGTCACAGAGACATTTCTGTGATGT
The DNA here is from genome assembly GCF_050655825.1 of Lonchura striata. NCBI lineage: Eukaryota > Metazoa > Chordata > Aves > Passeriformes > Estrildidae > Lonchura > Lonchura striata. The sequence continues at coordinate 8,729,833 of NC_140738.1, forward strand.
CACATGGAGATCTCTATGATGTCACACAGCTCTTTCTGATGTCACACAGATATCTGTGATGTCACATGGACATCTCTGTGATGTCACATTGACTCACTGTGATGTCACAAAACTCTCTGTGATGTCACACGGTCATCTCTGTTATGTCACACTGAGATCTCAGTGATGTCACACAACCTCCTGTGATGTCACACGGTCATCTCTGTGATGTCACACAGTATTTTGTGATGTCACACAGACATCTCTCTGATGTCACACAACTCTCTTTGATGTCACACTGACATTTCTGTGATGTCACACAACTCTCTTTATTGTCACACAGCTCTCTGTGGTGTCACACAACTTTTTGTGATGTCACACGGACATCTCTGTGATGTAACACTGGCATATCTGTGATGTCGCACAAAATACTGTGATATTACATTGGCATCCCTTTGATGTCACACATCTCTCTGTCATGTCACGCGGTCACATCTGTGATGTCACACTGACATTTCTGTGATGTCACACAATTTTTTGTGATGTCACATGGACATCTCTTTGATGTCACACAACTCTCTGTCATGTCACACTGTTCTCTGTCATGCCACAAGGTCATCTTTGTGATGTCACACAAGCTCCACTTGATGTCACCTAGACATCTCTGTGATGTCACTCTGACATCCCTGTGATGTCACACAGCTCTCTGTGATGTCACATTGACATCTCTGTGATGTCACAATGATATGTCTGTGATGTCACACAGACAGCTGTCTGTGATGTCACACTTACATCTTTGTGATGTCATGCAAGCTCCTGTGATGTCACAGAGACATCTCTGTGATTTCACACAGCTCTCTGTGATGTGACACTGACATCTCAATGACACCATGAAGCTCTCTGTGATGTCACACGGTCATCTCTGTGATGTCACACTGACATGTCTGTGATGTGACACTGACAGCACAGCCTGGAGCAGAGCCCGCGCGGCCTCGGGCTGCAGCAGCGGGCAGGGGCACAGCTGCCAGCCCGCACACCGAGCACCGCGCTCAGGGGCTGCTCCAGCTGGGGCTGCAGCTTCCCAGCCCTCCTTACCAGGATCTTAATGAACCTCCACAGTTTCTCCTTCTTTACAGATTTTTCAAGATCTCTCCTATTCAGGAATTTGGCCAAACAAAGCAGGGTTTCCTGAGAAGACTGGAGAGCAATAGAGACACGGAAATGGCCCCGCAGCCCAGGGCCCAGGATCAGCATCCCTGTGCCAGGGCCAGGAGGAGGCTGCAGCCCGCAAGGCGCCAGGGCAGGAGGCAGCCGAGCCCCCTCCCAGGGGAACAGCAGCAGCCCGTGAGTCCTCACCTCTGCCACACACTGATTCTCATCATGGCAGTGGAAGAAGAGTGGCAGCAGGCTCTGACACACTTGTGTCATCAGGGGCTTTTTTCCTTCTTCTGCTACAGCAGACAGCAAGGTTCGAAAGACAAACATGGAGAGCTGCTGCACGTGGCTATCATCCTGTGGAACAGGAAGGAAACAAGACCTTGGCATCAGCTGATTCTGGCCCACGTTGGTGCAGGCCTGCATCTCCACAGGGCACCAAGTGTCTGGGCAGCAGCCAGTGGCCGTGGCTGAGGGCACAGAGACTTACATGTTCAAAGAGTGGCAGGAGCACCTTAGCCAGCTGCAGGGTGATGAGGCTGGGTATTGGGGCGTCATTATCCAGGAACAAATCACTAAGTAGAACAATGGCCATCCTGACCACATCACTATCATTTTCCTGCAGGAGCTCCCCGAGGCTTTCGGTCAGGCTCCACATTCTTTTGGCCTGTGCGGAGCAAAGGTGTGTGAAAGGCCACCCTGCTGCCACAGGGCCCAGAGGCCAAAGGCCTGTCCCACAGCACTCGGGCAGCTGAAGTGGGAGGCAGGAGAGCTGGGAGCGGCTGCCCCAGTGCCTGAAGCCCAGCCAAGTTCCAGCGACTGCGTTCCCCAGCCCCACGCTGCCTGCACGGCTTCAGCTGCTGCTCCTCCTTACCAGCGAGGGATTATCCCTGAGCAAGAGGAGGGCCCTCAGAACCTGGCGGCGCATCTCTGTGCACTCACTCAGCAAGTGCCTCGACAAGAGATCCATGATGCTGTCACTGCATGTGCTCAAGTCCAGGCAATGCAGGACCTGAAAGGCACAGGGCAGTGACAGGGGACCCGGCCGGCAGGAGCCCAGAACCGCACAGGGCGGGGACCAGGCAGCAGCGCAGGGCGTGGGCACCATCCCAGGCAGCTGCGGCTACGAGAGGGCAGAGAGCTGGGAGGCAGCGCCGGCCTTCAGACTCACCCCCACAAGGAATGCCAGGGCAGGGAAGTGCCAGTATGGCATCTCTTTGCTGAGCAACTCAAGGAGACATCATGAGATGCTTTTGCACAAGCAGATGGATTCATTGTGCATCTCTCTGCAAGGAGGAAAATGGCACTAAGATGTGGCAGCAGCTCTCTGGCCTCAGAGAGAAACAGACAACTTTCCCAGGCATTGCCTGAGAAAGTCTGAGAAGATCAGAGGAAAGAATGAAAATCATTCTTATCTTAACATGCTGCACCTCGTATTGTGAACATGTGGTATATGTTATGGAGATTTGTCTACCAAAGGGTTCTTTCTTAATTAACTAATGGTGATAGTGTTTAGACTAGAAAACCAATTAAATCTACCTATATCATAACTATCTATAAGAACAATGGGTTTCCTAATAAAGTTAATTATTGATCAGACTTCTGCAATACATGGAGTCAGTGATAATGATTACCCGTCTGGGGGCCTGCTCCTATGACACTAAGACCCTGAGCCGGGGGGGAAGCCCCTCCCAGGACAGACTGACGGAGTTCTTGTCTCTACCCCCCACCCTGCAGGGGGACTTGGGCCCTTTGAGATGTGGCTGCTACTGGGCACCCTCCTCTCCCAGCCTTTCCCAGTCTGCTTGGCCATCCCTCGTGCCTCTGGCCCACAGCCACAGGGACTGAGTGGAATACCCCAGACACAGAGCACAAATGCCGGGAGCAATGGGGAGAAGGGGGTCTCACCTGGCCAGCAGACCCACGGCATAATGCTGGGTGTCAGCACAGAGCAGCGTGTCCCAGCCACGCTTGCGTTCCATTGACAACACCACATCCTCATAGTCCATTTGGCACAGCAGGGACTTCAGGGTCCTCACTGCAAACCTGAGTGCAGAGCAAAGCCCGGGTCACACTGGGAACACTGGCTCCTGCCCTGGCCGTGTGGCAGGGACAGAAGGACTGGGATGGAGCACTATTTGGGGCTAGTGGCAAGGCCGTGTTCTTCCTGGAATCCCTTCCAGAAGGTATCGACCTCCTCTGGCATCTCTTTGGTTCTGAAGAGCACTTGGAAGAGCAGATGCACAAATAACTGTGGGAAATGCTCCATCACTATATCTGGGACACAGGACTCCTGGAGGATCTTCCATATCACCACAGTTGCCTGCAAAGGACAAAGCCCCCTGAGACAGGGCTCAGTGCCGAGGTGTTTGTGTGGCAGGGCCCGAGCACAGGAGGGAGAGGCCCGGAGAGCCACAGGGGGAGCAGCGGGCCTGGTGGCCCTGGAGCTGCCCCGAGGCCAGGTTTCAGCCCAGCGCCTGAGGCAGGGAGATGCAGTGGGGGAAGGAGGATGGAGAGCTGCTGGACAGGTGACCTTGGGGCCAGCAAAGGCCACTGGCAGAAACTCACAGCCAGGACAAAGACACCCATTTTGTCCCCATCGGAGGTGCACGTGCTGTGCTCTGGCCAGCTCCCCAGCACATCCAGGAGTATCTGCTGTGCCAGCTCTGCACTCCAGGGCGTGCACATGATGGTCTTCCACATGGCCATGGCAGCTCTGTGGGGTTAGAGATCTGTCTCAGGGGATCTCAGACACAGCACCGTGGCCTGGGCATCTCTAGGGGCCTGGGTTGACCGACGGCTCTGCCTCTGCCCACTGCCCCTCTCCAGCAGCAGCCAGGCAGCCCAGCCCTGTGGGGACAGGCCCCTGTGGGGCAGCGAGGGAGAATGGCAGCAGGCTCGGGGGCTGACGTGCCAGGGCTGGGAAAGGGAGCAGCCAGAGGGCCCTGGGACTCTCTGTGGGTCAGACACCTGGCACAGGCTGTACAGGGCGATGGGTTGGGGTGAGCCCTGAGCCCTCTGGGCAGGTGGGCCCCGTACCTGTCACAGGATGGGGCCACACGCAGGAGTGTCATTACTGCGTCATTTGGCTGCACTTCTGTGAGATACAGCAGGGCGTTGTCCAGCCTGTGCTCAGCAGAATCATTGGCCGTGAGCCACTGGTGGATGTACCTCACCATGGCGGGCACCTGGAGAAGGCACAGGGAGACTTGGAAAGCTGCCAGAGGGAGCAGTGTTCCCAGTGTCCCCAGAGAAGTGTTTCCCTTCCCACCACAATGTGATGGCCTCAAAGGCTCACAGGGCCCAGCACTGTGGCTTGGGAAGCCATGTGACTCATGGGGGAATTGAAGCCTGGCCACAGCTGCCTACTTGCTCTGCTCTGGAAACACCCCTCTGCACAAGCAAATCCAGCAGGGCGGCACTGGTCTCATGTCCGAGGAGCTCTGAGTATGCTCTGAGCCCAGGGCCCATGGCGCTGATCTCTTCCTGCCGAATTCTCTTGATGAATTTGCAAACGAGCTGTAGGAGAAGGGCAAGAAGCCATGGAGTGCTGCAGGTGTGTTGCTGAGCTGAGCAGTGCCAGCAGGCCCAGCCCAGGTGGGGATGGCTGCAGGTACCTGCGCTGTTCTGCGGAAGCGGCCACGGGTGCGTTCCTGCTCTCGTGTGCGCTGCACGGCTGCACCTGGCAAAGAGCGAGCGCAGCCCGAGCTGAGGGGCTGCGGGAGAGGCCGGAGAACACAGCCCAGCCCTGCGCTGCCCAGGCAGGGACAGACCCGGGATGCCCCAGGGCATGTAGCACGGGCACTGCGGGGTGTCTGCCCAGGCCCTCTTCTGTCCTGTCTATGGGCACGTCCCCAGGAGATGGGATGGGATGGGATGGGATGGGATGGGATGGGATGGGATGGGATGGGATGGGATGGGATGGGATGGGATGGGATGGGATGGGGCCAAGCTGTCTGTGTCCAAGTGGCCTGGCTTTGCCACTCACCCTTCTGCCGTGGCTGGAACTGCTTCACTTCTTCAGGCTGCTGTGCTGGGGCAGCTCCAGGGCCTTCTTTCTTTTCCTTGCCCCAGGCCACCCTGGGCACAGTTGTAGGTCTGTGCTCTACGTCACTACCTGGATTCATGGCTACTTGTAGGAGAAGGTGGCTCGGAAAAGGTCCAAGTCAGCAAGTCCTGCACTCTGCTCTTGGGGGCTCCAGCCACAAGGACAGGAGACTCCTGTCAAGGATGGTGCAAAGCAAATGCCACAGTCTGCCCTCGAGAGCAGCTGCAGAAGAGATGCCTTGGGAAGGCCAAGGGTCACCAAATGCTCTGCTCTGCCCACGACATCACCTGCAGGAGTAACGCCTCGGGAAAGCCTCGGAGTCAGCCAGGAACGAGTGGCTGTGCGAGGGCTCCTCACAGCACCACTCTGTCCTGTCCTGTCCCGTCGCGTGCACCGAGCACTGTGGTGTGGCCTTGTCACTACCAACACCTATGCCACTGCGTGTCACCAAGGGCCCTTGGAATCCCTGTCCCATTCCATTCCACGGTGACCATGCTGCACCGTGTCACCAAGGGCCCTTGGATCCTCTGTCCCGTTCCATTCCACGGTGACCATGCTGCACCGTGTCACCAAGGGCCCTTGGATCCCCTGTCCCGTTCCATTCCACGGTGACCATGCTGCACCGTGTCACAAAAGGCCCTTGCATGCACTGCCACCTGCCCTGGGGCCACCCCCAGCCCCCCAGAGTGGCCCAGGTTGGAAGGAATGCCTTGCCCCAGGTGTGTCAGACAGCCCAACAGGATCTTTAGGAAGGGCTCAGCCCATCAGCAAACGCTGCCCTGCTCTGCGGGCTCAGAGCAGCAGGAGCCCCCGCAGCTGCCGACGCAGCCGCGCTGGGAAGGGCACGGGGCCTCCACAGAAGCTGGCACGGCCTCCTCGGGACACGTCCCACATGGTGGCCATCCTGAGCACGGCCGTGGGACACAGACCAGGAACGTGTGGGCCAGGGCAGGAATGCTGCTCTGAGCCCTGGGGCCCGGGCAGCGCTGGCAGCAGCAGGTGAGGCACAGTCCCCGCCCAAGGAGAGTTCCCCCGAGCCCTGGCTGCACCAGTGCCCATCTCCAGAAACCTGTGCCCCAAAAGGGCTTCTCTGCCAGAGGGCAGCCAAAGCTGGTTTCTGTTGGAGCAGTGGTCCTGTAGAAAAGTTGTAGTCGGTCCAGTGGAAAACCCTAGCTGTGTCCTCTTGGAAACCTGTGGGAAGGCTGCCTCTCTGTCTAGAAATCCCAGGATATATCTAGGTGGGAATGTTTAGCTCTTCCCCCTGGATGGAGCATCTCACCATGGGCTGATTTCATTCTCAGTAACACAGTGGGTCCTTGATAAAAGCCAGGGACGTCATAAAACCAGAAAGCTGGCCGGACAGAACGCACATCCAAACAATATTATTAATGCAATGTTCTCCACTTATTTGAGAGAAGATGGCAGTTTTTATACACTTCTACATAGTTTACAATTTACAAAGGCACTCTGATTGGCAAGCTAACATTGTTTATCTTTGTCTTAAAGTGGCCGAAACCTTACACTATAAACCTATACTACTTCACACCCAGACAGCCCAGTGCTCCCCATCACACCTTAATACAATTTCTAACTGCACCACAAACTCTTAATTTCTAACTGCGTCAGAGGCTGGAAGGCCTCACAGGGCCCAAATCTGAGGCCCAGACTGGAGTAGCTCAAATCTCATTCCAAACATAAATCATGACCTCAGAAATGCTCAGAAATGCTGCAACACTTGATCCCCTGTTAAACAGAAATGGCTCTGGAGGGAGTTATCTCTGAGCCATGTGGGAAACATTGATGGGCCCATTCACAGGAGATAAGGAAAACAGTCCAGAGGCAACTGCTACACAGATGGCAATAGAAAACATCTGGCCTCTCAATCTCAGACAGCAAACAAACTGTATGTTTACTGATAAATGAAATTGGATATTGAAAGATGAAAGAAACGATGGGGAAAAAACATAGATTCCATGAAAATGAAAATCTAAAAGTGAGGGTCATAGATTAGAGGGGAATCTTTGGTATCAGGCATATCAGGAAGTCTGTACCACTTAAGTACCTTATCCAGTGTGGAAAGACAGAAGGGAAATTAGGATAAAAAGGAGGCTGTGTCCTCCAAAAATTGGAAAGACCTCAAGAGAATGCCCCATGGCCTCTCCCTTTATTTGAATAAAATAAAAGGACTCCTCTGTCCCTGTTTAGGACATAAACCTGTGGCAGGCAGCTCTCTGGCCACAGAGAGAAATAACTTTCCCAGGCATTGTCCTGGGGGCAGGCTGTGAGAAGATCAGAGAAAAGAATGAGAAACAATTCTTATCTTCACTTGCTGCACCTGCTGTTGTGAACATTTGGAATGTGTTATGGAGATTTGTTTACCAAAGGGTGATTTTTAATTAGCCAATGTTGGTGGTGTTTGGATTAGTGGACCAATTAGGTCCAGGTGTATTATAACTGTATAAAAGCAATGGGTTTCTTAATAATGATATATAATATAATGAAGAGGTTGATCAGCCTTCTGTGAATCATGGGGTCAATGCTAATTATTACCCAGCTGGGGGCATGTGACAATGACATAAACCTCTGGTGTTTGTGGATTAATTTTCCTGACAAGTTCTTCCCAAACTGTTCCAACGGGGATCACTCTTCCACAGAGCGCAGTCCTTCAAGGACAGCCTGCTCCAGCTCGGGTCCCCCCAGGATCACACGTCCGACCAGGAAACCTCCTCTGGGGTGGGCTCCTCTCTCCACAGGTCTGCAGGTCCCTGCCAGCAATCTGTTCCAGCACAGGCCTCCCACGGGCTCACAGCCTCCTCTCAGGCATCCTCCTGCTGGGGCATGTGCTCCTGCAGGGCTGCAGGGCAATCTCAGCATACCCGTGCCCTCCCTGTGCTCAGGGCTCAGCTGCCTCCCCAGGGCTGCCCCAGGGCTGCAGGGCAATCTCAGCATCCCTGTGCCTGGAGCACCTCCTGCCCCTCCTGCAGGGACCTGGCTGTCTGCAGGGCTGCTCCTCTCACACATCCTCGCTCCTTTCTGGACACAATTCCTTTGCTGCAATTGCTTTTCCCTTCTTCAGTGAGTTTACATATTCACAGCAATAACAGAGGCATCAGCACATCCCTGATGGGCCCGGCCCAAGCCAGTGGGCCTCTCCTGGAGCCGGCTGGCATTTGCTCTGTGGGCATGGGGGAGCTTCCAACAGCTTCTTACAGAAACCATTACTTCACCTACCAAAACCTGGCCATGCAAACCGAATAGACTTTCTTATCTATTTCCCACCTCCTCACTACACTAAGAATTTAATGCTAGTGATGATAATCATCAAGTGGTGACCAAGAGAGATATTTAACATGTAAGTCTGCAGGCACTGAAGTTCACACTACAGACTAAATGAAAAAATGCCTCAAACCTACTCATCAAAGAGTCTAACTGCTGGCACATTTGTACATGTGCATTTATTCAATAAAACTCATAATTAGTTGTAATGTTTAGGCTGAATACTAATTTCGCACCAAGATCCAGGTGGCACTGAATTTTAATGTTAAGAGGGACTGGAACATACTACATTCTTTATAATGATTTACATTGACAGTTCACCCTTACTGCTTATGTCACAGCCCTCAGGTATCCAGCTGACACTACAGACTGTCTTTCTCAGGTTCAACACCTACACAAACAGAGAGATGGCCTCCCAACACATCTGCATAGGTAAGATGGGTAAAACGAGAGAAAAATTTCCTTTTCTGATTGTCCAAGATTGGAGCACCAAGATGTTTCTTATTACCATCTGAGTAGGAGCTGCCTCTGGGCAGTTTTCCTTAACTCCTGTTAATGGCCCATCAATGTCTTGCCTCATGGCTCAGAGACACTCTCCAGGAGACAGTTCTGTTCAACAGGTGATCAAGGACACACCTCGTGACTCAGAATAACATCAGCCAATTGTGAGATGCTCCAGCCAGGGGGGAGCAGCTAGGCATAAAACCGGGACTTTCTAGACAGAGAGGCAGTCTTTCCACAGGTTTCCAAGAAGACACAGCAACCACATCTACCAATCCAAGAGAACTGCAGCCACTCCAATTTGGACTGCTACCAGCATGCTGGCCAGAGGGGTGTTAGGTTGTATTCTGACTTTGTCAGTGGTCTTCTTTTTGTATTATTGCAGATATTTTTGGGTTTTTTTCTCTTTTCCCAATACATTGTATTTCTGACTTACAGTCTCTCACTGGTTTTTCTTTCAAACCAGAACATTGATACAAAATAAAGAGGAAAGCTGGCAGTCCTCACCCAGAGCTCTGCAGAAGGCTCTGTGGGGAGAGCACCTGATGTTATTGAAGCTGTGTGTTCAGCCCAGAGCCCTGGAAAGATGGGATTGGCCTGGCTGCCTCAGCCTGTTTGGCGCTGGCTCTTGCACCGTTCTGGCCCTGCTGGTACAGCACTCACTGCTTGCCCAGCTTCCCTGCCATGTGTTGTACATGTTCCTGACCCATAAATCCTGTGAGACTATTGCTGATGGAATAGGGAGGAGTCACACTTTGAAAGAATCCTCTTCAGTTCCCCTTTGTTTGAACAGAGGTAATTCAACAAGTCTATCCACAAATGCTGGAAGATATCCTCCAGTTCTGCCCATGGAGATGCAAATGGCCCTGAGCAGCACAAGGGCTTTGGCAGGAAGGCCACTCCTTTCCAGGATTTCCCCAGGAGCCCCGGGTCAGTCTTTTCTTCTCTGTGCTCCCCTCTGGCTCCATTGCTACGCTGCCTCCAGATCATGAATGTGGCAGGGACAGCCAAGCAAACCACCGTGCATGTGTGACAATGGATCTTTCCTCCAGTTCCCACAAAGGCCATGCCAGACACTCCTGTCTGGCTTCCAGGTCTGCAATTTCCTCCTCCAAGTGCAGCTGATGCTGCCGAAGGGTTACCTCCTGCTCCTTCATCCTCTGGGCAATTCCTTTGTCGTCCTCAGGAGAAATCCCATTTTTTCCAGGGGGCTGGTTGATGCTGACAATGGCCATCAGCACCAGGTACCTATGGAAGATTCCTTCAGCCATGGCTGATCCTTCCCTGAAAGACAAAGAAAGGAAGACAGAGCCAAGATCCAGACTATATTGCCTCGGGAAGAGACAGGAAAGAGGCTCGCCCCTGGCAGGAAGGCTCTGGCCAGCCCTGCAGAAAGGCTGGAGGCCAGAGGTGCTCCTCAGGGCTCACCTGCTGCTGCCAGTTCCAGTCCAGCTGCCCAAAGAGGCTCCATGAGTATGTGATAAGGAGGAAGAGGAGGAAGTGTGAGACACAGGGACACAAACCTGAGCAGCTGGGTCTGAGGAGAAAGAAGCTCAGCATTGTAGATGGCAGGAGAAACCAAGCCCAGTCCCCCAAGCAGGAGGAGGAGAGGAAGGGCGCCCAAGCTGGCTGCAGGTAGACAATGGAGACCTTGCCCAGATGTTCCCAAATGGGCTGGGAGGAGGGAATACACGGCCTTGCTTTCCAGCTGCTCCCACCACTTCTGTCCCTGCCACTGACTTGAGACAAAGCCTGATGAAATCCTGCTCAGCATGGGCAAATGAGACCTTGAAGGGCTTAGTGTCAGGTCAAGGCTTCCTTTCCCTCCCAAAGCCTTCCCTTGGCAGCCTTGGGCAGGGGATTCATCCTCCCTCCCTCGCTCCTTCCCACAGACCTGCTCTGAACCACTCCATGGGCACTTTCCATTCTCTGTGTCTGTCCTCAAGTGCTTTGCCAGCCTAGGTCAGTCCTGGCTCTGTCCTGAGCTCCCAGGAGCTCACAGGCTGAGATGGCAACGCTCAGCCACACCAGGGCCCTGCCCCAGCCAGCAGCACCTCCAACAGCAGCAGCAGCAGCAGCAGCAGCAGCAGCTGCAGTCGCCTCTCAGCTGTTGGTGCCCCTGCACTGCAGCCCCTCCCGCTGGCACCAACGTTCCCCTGTGACCTTGGAGACAGTCCTGAATCCATCCATGGGGTCACAGAGCCATGGAATCCCAGAGTTCCAGGTTCCTGTAATCCTAGAGTCATTGAATCTTGAGAACCACACTCAGAGGAGGAGGAGGGGGAGGAGGACGAGGACGAGGATGATGAGGAGGAGGAGGATGAGGAGGAGGACAAAGAGGAGGTGGAAGATGAGGAGGAGGAATAGGAGGAGGAAGAGAGAGAACAAGGACAAAGAGGATGATGAGGAGGATGAGGAGGATGAGGAGGAAGAGGAGGAGAACGAGGAGGAGGAGGAGGAGGACGAGGATGAGGAGAAGAAGGAGGAGGAGGAGTAGGAGGACAAGTAAATGGAGGAGGAGGATGAGGAGGAGCAAGAGGACAAGGAGGATGAGGAAGACCAGTAGGAGGAGGACGAAGAGGAGGAGGAGGAGAAGGAGGAGGAGGAGGAGGAGGACGAGGAGGAGGAGGCGGAGAAGGGGTTGTTAAAAGAGCAGTTAAAGAATGAGTGCTGGGAACCTGTCCCCATGGAGAACCCATCTCCAGATGTGCTCCATGCCCTTAACAATGGCCCCTGGGGAAATGGAAACCCCCTGGCTGTGCACGGCTGCTCCCAATGTGCAAATACAGCCATGGACAGTGAGACTGGGACTGCCTGGGAAATTATTCTGGGTGTGATGGCCCTGGCAGGGCCAGCCCAGAGGCTGCAGAGCTGGACCTTCATCCACTGGAATTAGTTAGGATAAATCAGAAGCAAAGGAGAGTTAACAATGCAGGAACAGGAATCCAGATTCCTCCAGGACACTTTGGTAACTGCTCTCTGGAGCTTGGCCTTGCAAAGTGCTCATGTCATGGGAGGAGGAACTGATGCAGATTATCAAGGAGAAATTGAAGTAATTTGGTTAAAGAATAGTGAACAAGATGGGATTATTCAACCCCATGACAGGGTAGCACAATTATTGATATTGTCAGGGTTTAAAACAATTAGGAAAAAAGGAGATCCACCTCAAATCACTGCTGTTGGTGGAGATAAAGGGTTTGGATCCAGCAGTGCTAATAATGGAGCCAGAGTGTGGCTCCAGAGGCCAAAAGGCCTCCCGAGGCAGCTGAAGATATATCTCCTGGGAAGAACAGCAGTGTTTGAATCCTGAAACCTGGGCAGGAACGATGGGAATGTGTCCCTGCAGCCAAGTGCTCTGTGTGAGAACAGGTAGATATTACAGGGGATTGTTTTACACATCCTGCCAGACCAAATCCCCCTGTTTGCCCCAGTGAAAACTCGTGACCTGGACTCCATTCTAGGATGGAGCCAGGGCCAGGCTCTTGTACTGCCAAAGGTGTATCCCTTGAAGGCCTTTTAATAAATACCTGCTTTATTCTTTTAACACTGCCTAGCTCTGTTCTAGGCAGCCTCTCAAGGCATCACCACCAAACCAAGGGAGCATGGACCAGGTCTGGCTGGCTGGGCCTCCTGGGGACCACCTGACCACCTTGGCATGTCGAGGGCTGCTTCTCATCTGTCCTGAGGCACTGGGGCTCTGGGCTTTCCTTCCGATGGGAGAGAACTCTCCTTCACCTCCGTGGGCCATGGCCAAAACCGGGATTCATCCTCCAAGACAGTACATCCAAGGATTGCTGCTAAGTGAAAGATGCAGGACAGACAGGTCTGGCTGCCCTTGGCTTCTAAGGGGTCATCTCTCATCTGCTTTCCAAACATTGGGGCTTGGTGCTTTCCTTCTCATGAATGGAATTGTCCTTCTTCTCAAGGTGACTGTGGTCAAAATAGAGATTCCTCCTCCCAGATTCCCTATATCCAATGATTCCTCCATGACAAAAGCTGCCAGGAAGAACAGGTCTGGTGGCTGAGCCTCCCAGGAGCCACCTCTTTCTGCTTCTGCCTTTGAAACACTTGGGCTCTGTGCTTTCCTTCCTATGGAAAATAAAGGTCCTTCTTATCTACGCAGGAATGGCTGGAATTTGTTGTCCACCTCCCAAATTCCCTATATCCAAGGGTTGCTCCCAGGCAAAAGTTACCAGAACAGAGAGATCTGGCTGACCTTAGGCCTCTGGTGTCCGCCTTTCATCTGTCCCTCAAACACCGGTGTTTTGTCCATTCCTTCCTTTGGAAAAAACACATCATTCTACTCCATGTGTGAAAGTGAGATTCCACCTCTAAAATTCCTTATATCCAAGGGTTGCTTCCAGCCAAAATCTGCCAGTACCATAAAGTCTGGCTGGCCTTGGCTTCTGCTGGCTGCCCCTGCCACACTGGGGCTCGGTTCTTTCCTTCCCATGGAGATCACTGTGACACTGTGGGCACCTCATGGAACCAAGGGGATCATTGTGGCACCACTGGAGCCCATGGAACCAAGGGGCCATGGTGACACCGCGGGGCTTCATGGACCCAGAGACCATTATGACTCTGTGGGGCCTGTTGGAACCGTGGAGACCATTCCCACCCTTCAGGGCCTGGTGTCACCAAGGGGACATTGTGACACCTCAGGGCCTCCTGGAAGCCAGGGACCATTGGGACACTGTGGGGCCCCATGGAAGCGAGGGAACATGGAACAGGTCTAGCTGACTTGGCCTGCCAGGGGCCACCTGACAGGTCTGGCTGACCTTGGAATGTCAAGGGCTGCCTCTCATCAGCTCCTGGAGCACTGGAGCTCTGTGCTTTCCTTTGTATGGAAAAGAACAGTCTTTCTTTTCAGATGCCCATTGCCAAAACTGACACTCTGCCTAAAAAATTTCTGATATTCAAGGGTCTCTCTCAGAACAAAATCTGGCAGCTCTGGCTGGCTTTGTCCTCTTGTGGTCACCTCTCATCTGCCCCTAAAATAGTGACACTCTGTTCCTTCATTCCTATGACAAACAACTGGTATTCATGTCCTGGAACCATGGCCAAAATTAGAATTGGCTAATGAGCCTGGCTGGGCTAACGGAACCATCTGCAGCCCCGGGCAGATATTGACTCTGCCAGTGCTGCCATCCTCCCTCCAGTGAGAGAAAAGGACACAGGGCAGGCACACAGAGGAGCAGCATGGACACACAGAGGTCACTGAAGAGGAAGTTGAGTCCCAGATTGGAGGGATGAGGAGATGCCTTGATCTTAGGGCTGAAATCCTCTGGTAAAGCTATGGAGAAGGATGTCATTGATACATCAGACTCTCTTTTAAGGGAAAATTATGGGGAGATTACTTGTTCAGCAAAGGCCTCCATGCTAAAGTAAGCAAAGATTGAAGTAGCTGTGATCCCATGAGAAGTTTGAACAGAGAAACAGAGTAAAGTGATGAGACCCTGTGTCCTCAGGGAGAGAAGACCTCTGTTCCCAGAGATGAAGATGATTTCAGAAATAGATGAAGAGAACATTTACTCTTAAACAGATCATCTTGAAACTAATACCTCATAAATGGACATGGCCCCTAAACACAGCTGTGGGAAAACTGAAAAAATGGAAGGGACTTCATGAAGGCAGATTCTTCCAGATAGCTGCTATTCATGGTAATGAAAAGACATGAGATAACTATTTTATTGTGGAGAAGTCTCCATAACATTAACAAGAAGGACTTCTCTCCCTAAGTGAACTGAAGAAAGACTATTATAGAGGTAGAAAACTGACTGAAAATGTTAGGTTTTGTCTCTTTACATTGTCAGTAAGAAAGAAGATTTTGTAGAGAGAGGGGATGGGTTCTGAAAGTTTTGTTCTGATCCTTATTACTCTTGCTTTTAGTTACTGTTAATAAACTTTTCTTTATACTCTTAAAGCTTGAGGCCACTTTGCCTTTCTCCTAATCCTACCTCACAGCAGGAAATGAGTAAGTATATTCTAGAGAGTGCACTGGTAATTAGCCAGCACTGAACCTACCACACTAATTGAAGCATTGGCCGAAAAATCTCAAAATGTTGAACCAAAACCACTACAGAAACTTCCTGATGAACTGGGCAAGAGCAGAGGGAAATCAAGGCAGAAGCATGGTTTTTCAGGACTTGCTTGATCCTAATGAGCCCCGTGGTGCATTTGGAGCTAAGACCTGGAACCTCAGGGCCTGAGAGGAAATTGCAAAAACTTTTCCCAGAGTCAAAGTCAGAAGAAGACACCAAAGTTTTTCAAGGCAATAATGGGTCCCACTGAGGTCCATCCCCAACACAGGCTCTGCATGGACTCCTTCGAGGAGAGAACTGGAGGCCAGGATGGCTCAAAAACCTCTCAGAGACTCAAAATGGTTCAAGAACCTCTCAGTGTACAAAGGAAAATCCAAAGCACCTCAAAAAAAGTTGAATATTTCAGAGTATTAATGAGCTCCACTGAGTGTCAGAACAAAGCTCTCCAGGGTCTCATTAAAGCAGATAATTGGGGCCATGATTGCACAAACCTCTCACAGAGTCTGTATCAAAAGGGAAACACCAAGTACCTTAAAAGAACTGAAGTACCTTGAAGCATTAAAGGGCTCCACTGTGTGTTGTTAATTACAAAGCCTCTCCCGGGACTAATTACAGCAGATAATTGGAGGCCATGATTTCACAAACCTCTCAGAGACTCCAAGGCAAAAGCAAAAGCCAAAGTCCTTTGAAAAACCTGCAGTCCCTGGCAGCATGAAGGAGGCCCCAGGGCCATTCCTGACCAAGGCTCCCCAGGGACTCCTTCCAGCAGATCCTTGAGGCCACTGGGATGTGGGCTAGGGGGGGATGCTGAGGGCAGGACCAGGGGCTGACAGTGCCCAGCCTGGCTGGGGCTGTGCCAGAAGGCCCCAGGGCCTCAGGACAAGGTGTCTCCTCACAGCCCTTGGTGGCACAGACCTTCCTGTGCCCCAGGGCACCAAGACTTGGCTTCTCTTTGTCCCCACCTGGCATCAGTGCCTCCAGTTCTCTGCTCTGCCTGGGGCCTGGGGACACTTTCTCAGTTGTGTCCCTCAGTGGGACCGATTAAAAGTCAGAGAAACTTTGGAGTTGGATTGTGACTTGGAGCTCTGGAGAGGTTTCTGCAGCTCCCTCTCAGGGCCTGATGTTCAGGGCCTGGGCACAAAGCCCCAGAGGGTCATTAAAGTCCTTGTGCTGTGTCTGTGCTGCTGAGCTGGGCCGGGCTCCTGGCACAGAGGGTGATCCTGGTAACCAAGCAGAGCTTCAAAAGCACATTTCTCTTGCTGAGCAGCTCTTCTGCCAGCCCAGCAGGGCTGGGGCACTGCCTGCAGCCAGCCCGGGCACAGCACAGAGGCACAGAGAGCTTCAATCAGTCAGGGCTGGGAAGGGGCTGAGAAGTGCCTGGGGCAGAATCACTGCCAGCCCTTGGCACAGGAACCTCTGGCTGCAGGACAATGCAGCTGCAGCTCCTGGAGAGATCTGCTAAAGCTGGAACATGCCAATGCCCACAGAGCCTGTGAGTGCATTCTCTGCTCATCTCCTGTGCAGAGCAGCCAGGGGTGCCCAGGGCTGTCCTGCAGAGCAGGGTCCTGCAGCCCAGGGCGCTGTGCTGGGCCAGGGACTCTGCTGCCTGCCAGGGACAGCTCTCAGCCGGCCCTGGAGCTGCTCCCAGCGCTGGCCAGGAGCTGTGGGGGGAAGGAGCCACCCTGAGCAGGGCAGGTGCTGCTGCTGAGAGGGGCTGGCTGGGGCAGGGCTGCTCCCAGCTCCAGACCAGCCTGGGCACAGCTCTGGAGGACACTTCCCAAAGAAGGTAAGCCTGGGATTGCTGTAAAGATCAGGAGCTTTCCTGAGAGTGTTTTCAATTTCCTGCTTGGAGCAGGATGGGACAGTTGGTTTGGTGACAAAAAGATTTTTGCTTTTCATATATTTTTCACATATTTTTAGTTCTGGAACTTACTATGAAATTGTTATAAAACTATAGTTCTTACCTAACTCTATTAAACTCTTAATTAACTTTAACAACTATTATAGAGATAATATAATAATAATCCTTAAATAATTGTAGTACGTTTCCTTACCTTTCTCCTAGATTTAAGAACAATAAGCTGATTTTCTAAATACATTTTTAAAATACTAGATTGTCTTACTATCAGGAAGTGGACGTACAAGAAAAGCATTTTGGTTTTAGAATGTGAGCAGTGATAACAAAAAGCTGGGCAAAGAAGCCTTGGACCTACTCCAATGGGTTGAGCCAGGGGTGTGTAACTGGGGCAACTGAATCTCTTCTTGGATGGTCCTATTAAATATCCTAATTAATCAACCATAATAAATTGTTTAAATAAGAGTTTGAATGTTCCTCATCCCCGCTGGGACACCTGGAAGCTTTCAATAAAGGTCTGGTTTTTACTTTACTGCTCTAACACTATTGCAAAGATCCTTTTTTTCTGTTTTGATTATAGACAACAGGGGGATGAGAGAAGCAAAACAGGAATTGTAATCCCAGAATCACAGAACATTCTGAGTTGAAGGGATCATCAAAGGAATGTTTGAACATTTACAGAGACTCCAGAACTGTGACTTTGGGTGGTCAGTGTCTCTGCTGGGAGCCTCCCAAAGGGCCTTCAGCCACTCCTCAGCCCTGGGCAGCAGCAGCAGCATCACCTCTGCAGGTGGGGTAACAAGCCCATCCAGTCCGTCACCTTCTCTCAGCCACAAGGAATCCTTTGCCTCTCACATCTCTCAGTGCCAAACTCTGAGTGCAGCAGGAATATTGGGGATTTCTGACCTCAGAGAGCCAGCAATGGTGTGTGGGTAGGAAAAACATTCCCTACATATTTTCCCTGCTGTCCATGTCCTCCAGACATGGTAGTGCAGATGGTACCAAACCCTTCTGCAGTATGAGCAATTCCCCTGACAACTCCTGAATATCCAGCCTTGTCCCTCTGCCACATGGCCACAAACCCAGGGCAGCAGGGCAGGGATGGCTCCTTGAGTGCCCCCACACACAGCCCTGGCTGCTCCTGGCACACTCAGCCAGCACAACTGGAGCTCAGGCAGGGACCTGGGTGAAGGTTTTCCCAGAGCAGGAACAAGGGTGGGTGAGTCCCAGCAGGACAGCCTGCAGGGAATGGCCCAGGTTTGGCTCCAAGCAGCCTCTCCTGACTTGTCCCTGTCCTTTCTCCATGAACAGGTGCCCATGTGCAGCCACAGCAAATGTCCAACAGCAGCTCCATCAGCCACTTCCTCCTGCTGGCACTGGCAGACACGCGGCAGCTGCAGCTCCTGCACTTCTGCCTCTTCCTGGGCATCTCCCTGGCTGCCCTCCTGGGCAACGGCCTCATCATCAGCGCCGTAGCCTGCGGCCAACACCTGCACACGCCCATGTTCTTCTTCCTGCTCAACCTGGCCCTCAGCGACCTGGGCTCCATCTGCACCACTGTCCCCAAAGCCATGCACAATTCCCTCTGGGGTACCAGGAACATCTCCTACACAGGATGTGCTGCACAGGTCTTGTTCTTCATGTTCTTCATCTCAGCAGAGTATTTCCTCCTGACCATCATGTGCTAAGACCGCTACATGTCCATCTGCAAACCCCTGCACTATGGGACCCTCCTGGGCAGCAGAGCTTGTGCCCACATGGCAGCAGCTGCCTGGGCCAGTGCCTTTCTCTATTCACTGCTGCACACAGCCAATACATTTTCCCTGCCCCTGTGCCATGGCAATGTCCTGGGCCAGTTCTTCTGTGAAATACCCCAGATCCTCAAGCTCTCCTGCTCCAAATACTGCCTCAGGGAACTTGGGCTTCTTGCTGTTAGTGTGTGTGTAGGACTCAGATGTTTTGTGTTCATTGTTTTCTCCTATGTGCAGATCTTCAGGGCTGTGCTGAGGATCCCCTCTGAGCAGGGACAGCACAAAGCCTTTTCTACCTGCCTCCCTCACCTGGCTGTGGTCTCCTTGTTCCTCAGCACTGCAGCGTTTGGCAATCTCAAGCCCCCCTCCATGTCCTCCCCATCCCTGGATCTGGCCCTGTCAGTTCTGTACTCAGTGATGCCTCCAGCCCTGAACCCCCTCATCTACAGCCTGAGGAACCAGGAGCTCAAGGCTGCACTATGGAGACTGATGAGAGGAAGGTTTCAGGAACATTAAACTGCTGTCCAATTTCTGCAAATAACCTGTAATAAAAGTAATCTGTGATGCTTCTTATTGGTTTCATTTTGGAGGTTCTTTTTCTTTGTTTTCTTTGTTTTATTTCTTAATCTTGTCCACAAAGGAAAGCCATGTGCCATTTCTCATTTTGCTTCTTTCCACCTTCCTTGTGCCCACAGACTGTGTCAATGAGGGGCTGCGCTCTCAGTGGCTTTAAAGGAACTAAAGGATCTCTCAGCAGAGTTTTCTGCAGAGATGTGCTTTTGTTGACTTCTCTGGAGCTGCAGCAGCATTGTCTGTGTGCAGAGCTGGGGCAGATCAGTGCTGGCACAGCAGCTCTGCTCCTGCTGGCCACACCATTCCTGATCCAGGCCAGGAGCCATTGGCCTTCTTGGCCACCTGGGCACACGGCTGGCTCATGTCCAGCCTGCTGTCCATCAGTCCCTGCAGGTCCCTTTCTGCCTGGCTGCTGTCCAGCCCCTCTGTCCCCAGCCTGTAGCGCTGCAGGGGTTGTTGTGGCCAAAGTGCAGGACCCGGCACTTGGACTTGTTAAACCTCACCTTGTTGGATTTGGGCCCTGGATCCAGCAGAGCCCTCCTACCCTCCAGCAGACCAACACTCCCAGACAACTTGGTGTCCCCAGGGTTCCATGAGGCCCCAGAGTGTCCCAATGGTGTCCATGATTCCATGAGGCCTCCCAGTGTCACAATGTCCCTTTGGTTCCATGGGACCCCTTGGTATCACAAAGTCCCTTGGATCCTTGGGCCCTGCAGTGTCACAATGTCACCGTGGTCCCCCAAGGCCCTGCAGTGTCACAGTGGATCCTTGGTTCCATGATGTCTGGCAGGGCAGCAATGCTCTCCTTGCTCCCACAGTGTCACAAAGGCCTCTTGGTCCCAAGGGACACTGTCAGTCTGTGGTGGTGGCGGGCACAACT
Organism: Lonchura striata; assembly: GCF_050655825.1. Taxonomy (NCBI): domain Eukaryota; kingdom Metazoa; phylum Chordata; class Aves; order Passeriformes; family Estrildidae; genus Lonchura; species Lonchura striata. The sequence continues at coordinate 8,749,892 of NC_140738.1, forward strand.
TTCCCTGGGAGTGTTTTGTGCTCACGGGTAGGAGCCACGGGAGCCCAGCACACACACAAGCACACACACACACACATGGAGCTGCTCAGCAGTGAGGACACGGGAGGGCCCAGGCATGGAGCTCCAGCGAGGGTTTATCTGGCGGTCAAGGGGTCTGGGGGTTAAAGACAAAGGAGGGTTTAGGGTATAAATACAGGAACAGAGGGGGTTGAGGAGAGCATCAGGGATGTCAGGGTTTAGGGGTGGTACACAGGAAAAGGGACTAATAGGGAATGCCAGGGTGGATAGGCGGGGACATAAAGCAATGAGAAGACAGGGAAGGGAGAACTTGCTAGAACATGAACATATGAGGGTAAAAAGGTTAGGAAAGGCCAACAGGCCAATTTGGAGGACAGATCTGGGACAAATTAACACAGTGCTGCAGAGTACCATGGGGGAAGCTTCTGTCCTCACCCTGAGCTGTGAGGAATGCCCAGAGCCTAAGGTGCATCTCTCCAGGGCATTGCTGTTGCCCTCTCCCCAGTAAGCTCACAGGCCTCCACACACACACACTGGAGATGTCTGGGGCCATTCATCATTTCTCTGCTCTCAGCACCGAGGCAATGGACTCTGGCACAGCACTGAGCTCATGCCTGTGGCAACCACCCCTGGCCATGGGGCTCCATGGAACTGCTTTCAGGAGACCCCCCAAGAGTTTGGGAGTGCCCCAAAACTGCTTCAGGAATGTGAGATACCCCAGCATCTCTTCATGAATGTAGACTATTCAAAAACTCACTCAGTAACGGGTTCCCCCTATCTTAATCATCCCCAAACTTTGGCTGTCTATTCCAGACCCCACCTCACCTCCCCAATGCCAACCCCAACTCACCCCACCCATCCTGGACATCAATACCTCTTCCCAGGCTGTACTTCCCCCATTTCACACCTCCCAAACCCCATCCCACCCATCCCGCCCCACCCAATGCCCATCCTGATTTGCATCCCACTTTGCCCAATCTCCTTGCAACCTAATTTCACCCTGAGATGCAGTGGAAGCAAGTAGTTTTGGGGTGGGATTCAGTAGTTTTTAGTGGCACTGAGTGGTTTTGAGCTGACAGATCTGTCCCTCTCACCTTTGGAGTGCCAAGAAATAAAGACAACTAAACCAAATACGCTCAACACCCCCATTTCCTCACAGATATCTCCTGGAATTGAAGATTCCCCAAAACACAAGTAAAATGTGAGGCTTTAGATGCCTTTGATGAATTTGTTGATTTTTACCACAATTTTCTGTGTTTTGAATGGAGGAAGAGAAAAGATAACTGGAGCAAAAATAAAAGGAACACCAGCCAATTCCCTTGTGTATCACAGGGAATGTGGTCACCAGGGCTCTGACCAGGGCGGGTCCTCTGATGGGGATGGAGCTGGAGCAGCACACGAAGCTCTTCCTGCTGGCGGGGTTCTCGCAGGGCTTCCTTTACTGGTGCCTCCGCTGGTGCTGGATAAAGAACGAGCGGTCTGAGAAGCTCTTCCCACACAGGAGACACTCGTAGGGCCTCTCCCCAGTGTGGATGGGCCAGTGGGTGACAAGGGCAGAGCTGCAGCTGAAGCCCTTCCCACACTCCCTACACTGTGAGGCCTGTGAGACCAAGGGACCATTGTGACACTGTGAGGTCTCATGGAATCCTGGAGAGCACTGTGACATTGCTGGGCCTCATGGAACCAAGGAGACTGTAGTGACACTGTGTGACTCCAGGGAATGTCGGGATCATTGTGACACTGAGAAGCCCCATCAAACCAAGGGTCCATTGTGACACCACGGGGCTTCATGGAACCATGGAGACCATTATGACTCTTTGGGGTGTCATGGGACCAAGGGACCATTGTGACATGGTGAGACCCCAGGGAGCCAAAGGTCCATTGTGACATTGGAAGGCCTCATGGAGTCATAGAGACACCATGAAGAGACTTCACAGCCTCATGGAACCAAGGGGCCATTGTGACACTGTGGGGCACTTTGGAACCAAGGAGACCATTGTGACACTGAGGGGACTCATGGGATCATGGAGACCATTGGGACACTATGAGGCCCCATGGAATAAGCAAATCATTGTGACACTGTGATGTGGCTGCAACTCTCTGGCCACAGAGCTGCAGGCACAACTTTCCCAGGCATCATCCTGGGGAAGGCTGTGAGAAGCTCAGAGAAAAGATTGAGAAATAATTCTTACCTTCACTTGCTGCACCTGCTGTTGCGAACATGTGGAATGTGTTTTGGAGATTTGTTACCAAAAGGTGATGTCTTAAATGGCCAGTGGTGCTGTTGTTTGCATTCAAGGACCAATCTGTTCTGAGTGCATTGGACTGTCTGTAAGCACAATGAGTTTGTCTGAATAAGTATAGTATAGTATAGTATAGTATAGTATAGTATAGTATAGTATAGTATAGTATAGTATAATATAATAAAGCAGTTGATCAGCCTTCTGGAATGATAAAGTCAATGCTAATTATCACCACGATGGGGATATTATGCTACAATACTGTGAGGCCTCACGGCACCAGTGAGACCATTGTGACTATGGGGGGTCCCCACAGAACCAAGGGGACCATTGTGACACTGTGGGGCCTCGTGAAACCAAGAGGCCTTTGTGGCACTGCAGGGCTGCAGGGAACCAAAGGTCCATTGTGACACTGCAGGGCCTCGTGTCATCAGTGTTCTATTGTGACCCTGTGGAGCCAAAGGAGATCATTGTGACATCGCAAAACCCCAGGGCCCAAAGATCCATTGTGACATTGTGGCCTCATGGAACAGAGGAGTCACGTGCCATTGTGGGGCCTCAAGGAACCATGGAGACCAATGTGACACTTGAGGGTCCCATGGAACCAAAGGTCCATTGTGACACTGCAGGGCCTCGCGTCATCAGTGTTCCATTGTGACCCTGTGGAGCCAAAGGAGACCATTGTGACACTGCAAACCCCCAGGGTCCAAAGGTCCATTGTGACATTGCGGCCTCATAGAACAGAGGAGTCACGTGTCATTATGGGGCCTGAGAAACCACGGAGACCCCTGGGACACTGCGGGGCCCCAGGGAACCAAGGGAACACGGAGCAGGTCTGGCTGGTTTGGCCTCCAGGGGCTGCCTGACAGCTTGGCACCTGCAGGGTCTCTTCTCATCTGCTATTGAAGCACTGGGGCTCGGGGTTTCCTTCCTATGGAAAAGAACTCTCCTTCTCCTCTAGGCACACATGGCCAGAATTGGGATTTCACCTCCATTTCCTTATATCCAGGGATTGTTCCCATGGACATATTGCCAGGACAAATCTGGCAGGAAGTTGTTTGGAAAGGGTCACTGCTTATCTGCCTCCAAAACACAGGGGAAGGCTCCACACTTTCCTTCCTTTGGGAAAGAACTGTCCTGCTTCTCCAGGTGCCATGGCCAAAATTGAGATTGTCTCCAAAGACTGCCCCTGGACAAAATCTGCCATTCCTGACAAGTCTGCCTGGCTTTGACCTAGTGAGGCTCTCACCTGCCTTCCAAACACTGGGGCCCTGTGCTTTCCTTCCTATGGAAAAGAACTGTCCTTCTCCTGCAGGTGCCAATGGCCATATTGGGATTTCACCTCCAATGTTGACTATTGTGACAGACTGGAGGAGATTACTGGCTGGAAATATTTCATGTGTGGGGGAGGAAGGGGCAGGTCCAGCCTTGCCCTATCCTGGAACCCCAGCACTGCCCTGCCCTGGAACCCCAATCCCCCCAGAGCCTCTATCCCAGCCCAGCAGTGTCTGCCAGTTCCTGGCACAGCACAGGCAATGCTCCACAGCCACCTCTGGAGCCCCAGCCCAGCTCCTGAGTGACCAAATGACCCCAAGTCCCACCTGGGGGAAGGGCCCAGGAAGACCAAGGAGTATTTAAGGCTGACTGCAAGGCAAGCACACATCTTGACCCTACCTCCTCTTGGAATTTCCATCTGAACATTGCTGGAATCCAGGAGTTGGTAACTGAGTGTGTGCTCCTCTGTATCTTATTGTTCTCTCTTTTTGTATCTATTTCTTCTATTTCTGTACTTATGCAAATATTGATTAACTTTAAATTGAACAGGCTTAAAGTTTGTGAGGTTGAATGGGCCAAGTCAATACTTTGAGAAGTTTTTTTTTGTTGATTGAATGCCATATTAAAATGTTTGCCAAAGTTTCTCTGATTTTCTAGATTTCCCAGTAAAGGCTGTTTTATTGTTTAGAGCTCCTGAGAAACTCTTGATAGTATTGCTCCAGTGCATCCAACTCAGAGGACACAAATTATTGTCATTCATTTTAAATGTCTCCATGAGAGAGTTTTTTAGTGGGTGGGGGTCAGGGCTTGTGTGTCCTGCTTGGCACAGCCCAGGCAGGGCTTTAACAGCCCCATCCCACACTCCATGTCCCAGCTGGAGCCGCTGGTGCCTCTGAGTTCTGTTGCCCCAGCCCCAGGGACGCTCTCCTTGTCTGCCCATTCCCCCAGGGTCTCTGGGCAGGGATGGCCTCAGTGGGGGCTGCTGACATCCTCAGCAACTTGGAGGCTGCTGCTGAATTTTACTGCTCCAGAGGCTTCTTCAGCCTTCAGTTCTTCAGTTCAGGAATTCAGCGCCCCAGGGCTCATTAATATTCAGAACACCTTAACAAGCCAAGCCTCTGGGAGTAATTTGATTTAAGCTTTCAAATCCTTTGTGGTTGACTAGGTGAATTCCATTAGTTTAGTTGAAATAAATGAATTTTATTTACACAGGGAGTGAGAAAACATTTTTTAGGTCCTGTTTTGATTTTTTAGTTAATACATTGATATGTGCAATCTCCAATTGAGACTGAATCCAACTACCTCCCCATGCAGTTGGAATAGATATGAATATCAAGACCCTTTATGGCTGACAATCCATCAGACTCTGTCCCTACCCCCACCCCACCATTTCCCCCATCCCAGCCCTGGCACTCAGAGCAGCCTTGTGCAAATCTGAGCTTCCTCCAGCCCAGGCTGCACCTGCAGGTTTCAGCTCCTTGGCTCCCATTCCCACCTGCTTTCCTTGGAGAAAGAGCTGCCCCAGACACAGAGGGATGTTCATTTATTGCCAGCCAAAAAAGCCTGGGGAAGGCACAGCTCCATCAAATGCAAAAGTCATTCCTCTGCTGGATATTAAACCCACTGTGCACAGCAGACAGTCTCAGAGCAATGGAAAACACCTTCTGTGCCCAGCACAGATCCCAAGGTCCCCCCAAACCCTCCCTGCCCCGATTCTTCCTAGATTTGCTCTTTGCACACATGAGTCACAGGCTGAAGTCCGGAGCTGCCTCCATGGCCAGAGGGAGGAAGAGAGGGAAAGTGGATGAAGAGCTCTCCTGTGCAGAGCCAAGGTCCAAGTGCAGCCCCTGCAGTGAGAACCACAACTCATCAAAGAGGAGAGCTGGAAACACCTGAAGGAAGAGGGAGAGGAAATAATAAACAGAATATTGGTGACACTAGTCAACAGGAAGATTAATATTTCTTCTCCTGCCACTTGCAGGGAATTCCTGTTTCTGGTGGGAAAACTTTGCCATTTCTTAAAAGTACTCAAATGACCCAGATAATAAAGATGTCCTTGAATATTATGAAACTAACAGGTATTAATACCTGCACCCTTTCCAGGCAGACATCAGCTGTGTGCCCATGAACAGACAGTGCCACTTGTGCCCTGAGGTGCTGAGATGGGATTGGATCTCTCAGAGAGGAGCTGAGGGAGAGCACAGCACCTTGCAAACTGCAGGTCCCTGCCAGCCCCGCAGGGCTCCTGTGCCATCAACATCTGCTCTGCTCCAGTCTGGAACAGGGCCCAGCACGGTGCCAGGATCATCAGAGAGCTGAGGTGTGTGCTGGAATCCCATGCCCTCCCCATGGCGCAGCAGCCCTGCATTTCCCTGCTCCAGCCTTGGTCTCCAGCACAGCCATGGAGGCTCTTTGGGCTCCTGAGTGTTCCTGCAGCCCCCAAGGGCAGCTGAGCTCTGCCTTGGGCACAGGCAGCCCTGGCCAGCGCAGGCCATGCTCAGCAATTCCTTGTCTGTGCCCGGCCTTGCTGCCAGCCCCGGCAGCGGCTGCGTGGCCCCTCGGTGTCCCTGTGCTGGCCCAGCCATGGTGCCACAGCCCCTGTGCAGCCCAGCCCAGGACAGGAGCATTGCGGCTGGGAACGGCCCCTGTGCCGTGGGGCCCTGGGCAGCCTTGGGGCTCTGTGCCCCATGGCCTCCCTGCTGGGCAGCCTCTGCCAGCTCCTGCAGAGCCCGTGGCACCTGTGGGGCTGCACAGACAGCCCTGCCCGGGCTCTGCCGGCCTCGGGGCCAGCAGAGAGGCGGCCAGGGCTGGCCATGGCCGGAACAGGCCCTGAGCCCCGCAGGAGGATGGAGCTGGGCCACAGCCAAACTCAGCCCAGGGCAGAGCTGGGCTCAGCAGCCAGGGCTGCCCAGGGCTGGCACAGACAGAGGCTGGCGCTGACAAATGTCCTGGGCCCCTCCCTGCTCTGTCCGTGCCCCAAGGGCACAGAGCAGCCTCCTCTCTCGGGCTCTTGCCTGTTTTCAATGCCTGCCCAGGCGCTGGCCCTGCCCCACAAGGCCTGGGCTGAGTCCTGCCCCTGCCCGCTCAGCCAGGCTGAGATGGACACTGATGGTTCCTGTGCCAGGCTCTCCCAGCCCAGCCCAGCTCCCTGCCAGCTCTGCCAGCTGCCCTGAGCTCTGGGCAGCACCAAGGGCCTCTCCCCAGCACAGCCCAGCCGGCTCTGGCCCCACAGCTCTGCTCAGCCCAGGCTGCTCTGGGCACTGCCCCACGGCCTCAGCCCCTGCCAAGGGCACAGCAGCAGCTGCAGCTCAGCCAGGACTCAGCCCCACCATGGGGGAAGGGGCTTGGCCAAGGCCAAAGGAGCTCCCTGGCTGCCCTGCTCCCCTCTGCCTGAGGTGCTGAGAGCTCTGCAGCCCCTCCTGCCATCCCATCTGCCCAGGCCAGCACAAGAGCCCTGGCCCTGGGGCCCTGCAGAGCTGCTCCTGCTCCAGGCCCAGGGCCCATCCCAGAGCTGGGGCAGCCACAAAGCTGTGCCCATTTCTGCTCATTGCTGCTCTGATGGGGATGCATCCTCAGCCATTTGGAGTTTGATGATGAATTTTACTGCTCCAGAGGTCTCTTCCTTCTTTAGCCCTTCATTCAGGAATTCAGTGAGAAATGCTCATAAATATTTGTTCAAAATACCCAAACAAGAAAAACCTCTGGGAATAATTGGAGTTTTCAGTTATTCTGTGGTTAATTGAACAGATTATGGAAGTTTATTCAAAGTGAATATACTATATTGAAAACAATGCAGAGAGAATTGTTTTGTCCTGATAAGTTTTCTTTTCTTGTTTATTGATTGATATCAGCAATGTCCAATTAATACTGATCCCCAGAACCTTCTAATGCAGTCTAAAAATATATGAGAATCAAGACCCTTCATGTCTGATAATCAATAACACTTTGTCCCCACTCCCTCCCCACCATGTCCCTCATCAAATCCCTGACAATCCTATGGATCAGGAATGTTGTGGCCATCAGGAGCAGGGCACTGATTCTTCCCCTGTGCCTCCCACTGGTTGGGCAGCACCTTGAGTGCTGTGTCCAGCTCTGGGCCCCCAATTTAGGAAGGACATGGAGGGTCTGGAGTTTGTCCAAAGAAGGGCAACAAGGCTGATGAGGTGTCTGGAGTACAAGTCTTATGAGGAGTGGAGGTGGGGTTGTTGATCCTCATGACACTGCAGTGACTAAGGATCTTAGGGACTTTGTGACACCAAGGGGCCCCATGGAACCAAAGGGACATTGTGACACTGGGAGGCCTCATGGAATCATGGACACCATTGGGACACTCTGGGGCCTCATGGAACCCTGGTGGCACCAAGTTGGCTGGGAGTGCTAATCTGCTGGAGGGTAGAAGGGCTCTGCACAGGGCCCTGGACAGGCTGGATCCCGGGCCCAAATCCAACAAGGTGAGGTTTAACAAGTCCAAGTGCTGGGTCCTGCACTTTGGCCACAACAACCCCTGCAGTGCTACAGGCTGGGGAGAGAGGGGCTGGACAGCAGCCAGGCAGAAAGGGACCTGCAGGGACTGATGGACAGCAGGCTGGACATGAGCCAGCAGAGTGCCCAGGTGGCCAAGAAGGCCAATGGCTCCTGGTCTGGATCAGGAATGGTGTGGCCAGCAGGAGCAGGGCAGTGATTCTTCCCCTGTGCTGGGCACTGGTTGGGCAGCACCTCGAGTGCTGTGTCCAGTTCTGGGCCCCCAATTAAGGAAGGACATGAAGGGGATGGAGCATGTCCAGAGAAGGGCAACAAGGTTGGTGAGGTGTCTGGAGCACAAGTGCTGTGAGGAGCGGCTGAGGGAGCTGGTGTTGTTGATATTGGAGAAGAGGAGGCTCAGGGAAGAAAAGGTGGTGTCAGGGCACACATTGGACTTGATGATATCCAGGGTCTTTTCCAACCTTGCTGGTTCTGTGATTCTCTGAAACCACTCTTGGAGCAGTTGCAGGAGGAGCCCTAGGCCTCCTCTTCAGAAGCTCCAGCAGCCCAGGTCCCTCAGCTTCTCCTCACAGCCCCAAAGCCCATCCTGTCAGTCCTGCAGAGCCTCTGCAGCTCCTCCTCACTGCCCAGAACAGGGAGCCCCACAGCCAGACACAGCAGCCCAGATGTGCACCCTGGCCTGGGGTGCCTCTGGCAGGGGAGCAGCACCAGGCACTGCAGGAGCCTGCAGACAATTCCTGCAGCACTTGTGGGATGATCCTGCTCCCCAAGGGACGTTCCCATGGTGCTGAGCCAGGAACTGCAATGGGGAGTGGGGCCAGAGAGGAAAGGGCAAACAGGGATGGGCTGTGTGCAGGGGAGGGAACAGGGGTGTGCAAGAGGAAGAAATCTGTGGCAGGAAGAGTAAAGAAAGCAAAGGTGAAGCCAAGGAAATGCTCAGGGCAGTTTGGGGGAGGCTGCCAGGCAGCCCTGGCTCTGAGCAGCAGTGTCTGCAGTGGGACAGGAAACTCCCAGCTGATGGGAACAAACTTTCTGGCTGACTGCAGAGGCCAGGACAAAGCTGAGTGGTTTCCCTGGCATCCCCCAGCCCTTCCTGGCCCCAGGGGCTGATGGCATTTGTGCTGCCTCAGGTTCATGTCCCCACTGCACCAGCATGGGGGTGCTCCTGCCTGCTGTGTGCAATGCAAACAGGGGCTGCTGAGCCAGTGCTGCCGTGTCTGTGCCTGCAAGGATGCGGCACCTCTGTGAGCTGGGGAAGAGGCCAGGGCTGCAGAGGGGGGATGTTGTTGGCAGCTCCATGAGGACGCTCTGGGACGCTGCCCTGGGCTGTGCAGCACAGTGGGGATGGATCAGCCCCTGCTCTGCTGCTCCTTCCCGTCTCCCCCAGGGCCCTTGCAGAGCACCAGCCATGCTGTTTGCCCCCAGCCTGCCCACGGCCAGCCTGGCGCTGCTCACGGGGGTTTTCTGTGCTGAGCATTGGCCTGGCCGTGTTCCTGAGAGAGCCTGGGCAAGGAGCCTGGAGCCCCCAGGCCCTGGCCTGAGGCGTCAGTGCTGCCCCAGCAGTGCCCATGGCCTGTCCCTGCTGCAGCCCTGGCACTGCCACCCCCAGGACTGTGCCCGGCCCCGAGAGCACTCAGGCCCTGCAGCAACACCAGGGCCACCAGGACAGCGGGGCAGGGCCACGGGAGCAGCACTGGCAGCACCAAGTGCTGCTGCTCCTGGGCACAGCTGCTGTGCCAGCACTGATCTGCCCCAGCTCTGCACACAGACATTGCTGCTGCAGCTCCAGAGAAGGCAACCAAAGGGCATCTCTGCAGAAAACTGTGCTGGGACATCCTTTAGTTCCTTTAAAGCCACCGAGAATACAGCCCCTCATTGACACAGTCTGTGGGCACAGTGAAGATGGAGATAAACAAAATTAAAAATGGCAAAAGGAATGACTTTTCTTGTTGACAAGATTAAGAAAGTAAAACAAAGAAAAAGGACCTCCAAAATGAAACCAACAAGAAGTATCAAAAAAATACTTTTAGTACAAGTGATTTGGCAAAATTTTCAGCAGTTTAATGTTTCTGATAGCATCCAGTCCTCAGTCTCCTCACTGCAGCCTTGAGCTCCTGGTTCCTCAGGCTGTAGATGAGGGGGTTCAGGGCTGGAGGCACCAACGAGTACAGAACTGACATGGACAGATCCAGGGATGGGGAGGAGATGGAGGGGGGCTTCAGGTAGGTAAATACACCAGTGCTGATAAACAGGGAGACCACAGCCAGGTGAGGGAGGCAGGTGGAAAAGGCTTTGTGCCGTCCCTGCTCAGAGGGGATCCTCAGCACTGCCCTGAAGATCTGCACATAGGAGAAAACAATAAAAACAAAGCAACCAAATCCAAATGAAATATCAACGGTAATCAGCCCAAGTTCTCTGAGATAGGCTTTGGAGCAGGAGAGCTTCAGGATCTGTGGGATTTCACAGAAGAACTGGGTCAGGGCATTTCCATGGCACAGGGGCAGGGAAAATGTATTGGCTGTGTGCATGAGAGCATTGAGAAAGGCACTGGCCCAGGCAGCTGCTGCCATGTGGGCACAAGCTCTGCTGCCCAGGAGGGTCCCATAGTGCAGGGGTTTGCAGATGGACACGTAGCGGTCATAGCACATGATGGTCAGCAGGAAATACTCTGCCCCAAGAAAGAATAGAAGGAAAAACACCTGTGCAGCACATCCTGTGTAGGAGATGGTGCTGGTGTTCCAGAGAGAATTGTGCATGGCTTTGGGGACAGTGGTGCAGATGGAGCCCAGGTCGCTGAGGGCCAGGTTGAGCAGGAAGAAGAACATGGGCGTGTGCAGGTGGTGGCCGCAGGCTACGGCGCTGATGATGAGGCCGTTGCCCAGGAGGGCAGCCAGGGAGATGCCCAGGAAGAGGCAGAAGTGCAGGAGCTGCAGCTGCCGCGTGTCTGCCAGTGCCAGCAGGAGAAAGTGGCTGATGGAGCTGCTGTTGGACATTTGCTGTGGCTGCACATGGGCACCTGTTCATGGAGAAAGGACAGGGAGAAGTCAGGAGAGGCTGTTTGGAGCCAATCCTGGGCCATTCCCTGCAGCCTGTCCTGCTGGGATTCACCCACCCTTGTTCCTGCTCTGGGAAAACCTTCACCCAGGTCACTGCCTGAGCTCCAGTTGTGTGGGAACCCCAGCCTTGTTTTGGGGCCACATGTGGTGGTGAAATTTCTCCTCCAACCCGTGCTTCCAAAGAAAAACTCCGCAGGCTTAGCTGTTCGGTCTCAAGGCAGTTTATTGCTAGTTATCTAACAGATTATGTTCTTGGACTGCAGCTATTTGATCAGTGGCCTGGGTAGAGGCACACACACACCCTGACATCCTCTCTATCTGCTGTCTTCTTCGTCTCTCTCTCCGCCCAGGGTTGCTGCTATCTTTTATAAGATATATTACGTATAACATGTTTACAATTATTCCCCAATACCTACTACCTACGTTGCCAAGTGTTTTTCTACTCTAAACCAATCTGTGGGTGCCAACATCACCAAGAACATGGAGGTAAGGAAGAAGAAGGAAGAAGGATGGGTTCAGCCCACTTTCCTCCATCTTAGAACTTCTGACCCCCATGTACAAAGTGAAAACCCCCCCTGTACATGTGCTAAAACCCCCCTGTACAATACTAAAAAAATTTCCCATCTTCTTTGTAACTACTTTTACTATACTATCTAACCTTTTGTGACTGCTTGTTCCACCTCCAAAGTTGGTAATTCATTCCATGGCTCAAACTCAAAATCACAGTTGTTTTTCAGCTGTCTGCCAGGGTCTAGAATGCTTCTGACCAAGGCCTGGAACCTCTAAAAATGTCTGAGAGACATTTTGAGTTCCCACACCAGTGAGAGAAAAGGACACAGGGCAGGGAGCAACATGAACACACCGAGGGCAGGGAAGGGGAAGTTGAGTCTCAGAATGGAGGGATGAGTGGATGCCTTGATCTTGGGGCTGAAATCCTCTGCTGAAGCTATGGAGAAGGATGTCATTGATACATCAGACACTCCTTTTCCCTATAAGGCATTGAAAAGTATGGGGAGATGACTTGTTCAGCAAAGGCCTCCATGCTAAAGTGAGCAAATGTTGCAGTAGGTGTGATATCATGAGAAGTTTGAACAGAGAAAGAGAGAAGAGTGATGAGACCCTGTGCCCTCAGGAAGAGGAAGACCTCTGTTCCCAGAGATGAAGATGATTTCAGAAATAGGTGAAAAGAACTTTTGCTATTAAACAGCTCATCTTTTAAGTAATATCCCATAACATTGGCTATAAAGACAGCTGTGGGAAAAGCTGTGGAAAAATGGGAGGGACTTCACAATTACAGATTTTCCTGGGCATCTGCTATTCATGGAAATTAAAAGCCATGAGATAACTGTTTTCTTGTGGAGAAGTCTCCATAACATTAACAAGAGGAACTTTTCTCCCTTTTAGCTGACAATTTAGGTTTGATCTCTTTACACTGTCAGGTTGTACGAAGAGGGGAAGTGTTCTGAAAGTTTTGTCCTGATTCTTTTTACCCTTTCGTTTAGTTACTGTTAATAAACTTTTCTTTAGAAATTTAAAAGTTTATTTTAAAGTTCTGAGCCTACTTTGCCTTTCTCCTAACCCTATCTCACAGCAGAAAATGAGTAAGTATATTCTAGCGAGTGCACTGGTAATTAGCCAACACTGAATCCACCACACTAATTAATGCATTGGCCAAGAAATCTCAAATTGGCAAACCAAAACCACTACAGAAACTTCCTGTCATGGTTTGACACTGGCACAATGCCAGTGCCCCCATGAAAATGTGATCCCTACCTTGAATGCTGTGAAGTGGAACCTAGAATAGAGCAAAGCAGGCCCAAGCTTAATAACAGGAAAAAAACTTTATTAAACTACTACTACAAAAGAAAAGAGAAAACTAAAGAAGGGGGAAAAAAAACCACACAAAGATCCAAATGAAAACCTTGCAAAACATTCCTCCCCCCACCACCCAACTCCAACAAACCACAGTGAGACACAATCTGGACCCCAATCAGGTTTCCACCCTCCAAACAATCGACACTCAGTCCATCAAGGGAACAGAGTCTCTCCTGTGCCACAGACCCCCCAAGAAACACAGCTTCACATCCTGTGTTTCCATGTCACACATGGCACCGCCTGGAGAAAAAGTTTGCCATGGTGACCCTTCTCCTTGCCATGCACAGTGCTCTCACCACAATGCATGGATGGTCACTGCCTTTAGGATTTTTCCTTTCAAGGATGCCCTGCCAAGAGGGGAGAAAACAACAGTTCAGTTTTTCATTGTTTGGGACCACAGTCCCCCCCATTTTCCCCTGGGGCCGAGGGCTCAAGAACAGAGATCTTCTTCTCTTCTCTTTCCTTTCCAGGGCAAGGGGGCGCCACCACAAACCCCCTAACCTTTTCTCTGTTCACTCCAATTTTGTCTTTTTCCCAGCTGAAGCAGGTCTCTTGACTCACTGGCATCCTCCCAAAACACAGTCCCTCTTGAAGGAGAAGATTGGTTCAGGTTGTGGCTAACACGGAAAAGTCCAGCCAAAAGCCACTCCTTGTCCCCCTCCCCTCTAGAATTCCTCCTTCCAACATCCCAGGGTCCAAGGTGTCCCTCTTCCTCTCTTTCAAACCGAGGAGGGGAAAGGAAAATTCACAAAGCTTTCATTTTCTCAAGAAAGGGTTAAAAGTCTGAACTCCCAGGGATGGCTCGATGCCCGGACATCCAGCAACTCCCACACAACTGGGCACCTTGGAGCTCCCCCCGCTCCTCCTTCCTCGCGGTGGAATTGCTGACAGGACAGGATCGCCGCCGTCTCTTTCTCTCTCCCCCTCCAGAGAGAAACCGGGGGGGGCGGGGGGGGGGATGGAGACATCCCAGATTTCTTCCACCCTTCCATCTGCAGGGGCCAGCCCGGTTCCAGTCCTTCCACCACCCTTGGGGCCTACCTTTCAGGCCATGGGGGCTTCCCCTCCCCCACCCAGCTTGTGGCTGGGCAGGGGAGGTTTGCACTGCACGCTGACCGGAACCAAAGAGAGCGAGTTCACCTGGGAATTCTGCTTTCAACCCCTCTGTGTTCTCAGAGGCGTGTCTACTTTCAATTGGTCAATATCTAAATTGACCTCTTCCTTCCGGAAAAAAATTCTCTTTCCGTGTCAAACCACGACACTTCCTGATCCACTGCCCCAGACAAGAGAGAAATCAAGGCAGAGCCATGGTTTGTCAGGACTTGTTTGATCCGAATGAGCCCCATGATGCATTTGGAGCTGAGCCCTGGAATCTCACAGCCTGAGAGGAGATTGCACAAACCTTTACAGGAGTAAAAGTCAAGAGGAAACACCCAAGGTGTCTCAAGGCATTAATGGGACCCACTGAGGTCCATCCCCAACACAAAGTCTTCGTGGATTCCTTGGAAAAGAGAACTGGAGACCAGGATGGCACAAAAACCTCTCAGAAACTGAAAATGGCACAAAAACCTCTCCGTTTTGAAAGGACAATCCAAAGTACCCCAAGAACCTTGAGGATCTCAAAGCATTAATGAGCCCCACTGAGTGTCAGTACAAAGCTCTCATGGGACTCCTTAAAGCAGATAATTGGGGCCATGATTGCATAAACCTCTCAGAGACTCCAAGGCAAAAGCCAAACCCAAAGTCCTTTGCAAAACCTGCAGTCCCTGGGAGCAAGAAGGAGCCCCCAGGGCCATTCCTGACCAAGGCTCCCCAGGGACTCCTTCCAGCAGATCCTTGAGGCCACTGGGATGTGGGCATGGGGGGGATGCTGAGGGCAGGAGCAGGGGCTGACAGTGCCCAGCCTGGCTGGGGCTGTGCCAGGAGGCCCCAGGGCCTCAGGACAAGGTGTCTCCTCACAGCCCTTAGTGGCACAGACCCTGCTGTGCCCCAGGGCACCAAGACTTGGCTTCTCTTTGTCCCCTCCTGTCATCAGTGCCTCCAGTTCTCTGCTCTGCCTGGGGCCTGGGGACACTTTCTCAGTTGTGTCTCTCGGTGGGACCCATTAAAAGTCCCAGAAACTTTGGAGCTGGATTGCGACTTGGAGTTCTTCAGAGGTTTCTGCAGCTCCCTCTCAGGGCCTGATGTTCAGGGCCTGAGCACAAAGCCCCAGAGGTTCATTAAAGTCCTTGTGCTGTGTCTGTGCTGCTGAGCTGGGCTGGGCTCCTGGCACAGAGGGTGATCCTGGTAACCAAGCAGAGCTTCAAAAGCACATTTCTCTTGCTGAGCAGCTCTTCTCCCAGCCCAGCAGGGCTGGGGCACTGCCTGCAGCCAGCCCGGGCACAGCACAGAGGCACTGAGAGTTTCAATCAGTCAGGGCTGGGAAGGGGCTGAGAAGTGCCTGGGGCAGAATCACTGCCAGCCCTTGGCACAGGAACCTCTGGCTGCAGGACAATGCAGCTGCAGCTCCTGCAGTGATCTCCTAAAGCTGGAACATCCCAATGCCCACAGAGCCTGTGAGTGCATTCTCTGCTCATCTCCTGTGCAGAGCAGCCAGGGGTGCCCAGGGCTGTCCTGCAGAGCAGGGTCCTGCAGCCCAGGGCGCTGTGCTGGGCCAGGGACTCTGCTGCCTGCCAGGGACAGCTCTCAGCCGGCCCTGGAGCTGCTCCCAGCGCTGGCCAGGAGCTGTGGGGGGAAGGAGCCACCCTGAGCAGGGCAGGTGCTGCTGCTGAGAGGGGCTGGCTGGGGCAGGGCTGCTCCCAGCTCCAGACCAGCCTGGACACAGCTCCGGAGGACACTTCCCAAAGAAGGTAAGCCTGGGATTGCTGTAAAGATCAGGAGCTTTCCAGATGGTGTTTTCAATTTCGTTGTTGGAGAAGGATGGGAAGGTTGGGGTGATGACAAAAACTGTTCTTCTTTTTATATATTTTTCATATATTCATAGCTCTGCAAATTACTATGATTTAGTTATAAAATTATAATCCTTACATAAGTCTATTAAACTGTTAAGTGGCTCTTCTAAACTACTATTATGTACTTATATAATTGGAATCCTTAGCTGTGTCTACTATGTTTTCTTCCTATCTCTCAGATTTTACACCAATAAGCTGACTGTCTAAATACATTCCTGAAATACTGTATAGTCTAATTAGGAGGGAGTGGATCTACAAGAACAGCATTTGGTTTTTGACCAGAATATGAGCAGTCATAACAAAAAGTGGGGCAAAGAAGCCCTTTGACCTACTCCAATGGGTTGATCCAGGGGTGTGTAACTTGGGCAACTGAATCTCCTATTGGATGTTCCTGTTAAATATCCTAATTGATTAACCTTAATAATTGTTGAAATCAGTGGCTGGGTGTGCCCCATCCCCACTGGGACACCTGGAACCTTCCAATAAAAGTCTGTTTTTTTCTTTAATGTTGTAACACTCTTGCAAGTGCTTTTTTTCTCTTTTAATTGTAGATAACAGGGGGATGAGAGAAGCAGAACAGGAATTGTAGTCCCAGAATCACAGAATATTCTAAGTTGAAACGGACACACAGGATCATCAAAGTCATGTTTGAACATTTACAGAGACTCCAGAATGGTGACTTTGGCTGGTCAGTGTCTCTGCTGGGAGGCTCCCAAAGGGCCTTCAGGCCCTCCTCAGCCCTGGGCAGCAGCAGCATCACCTCTGTAGGGCCCAGCAGGGCTCTCCTGAGCTGCCCTTGCCCAGCTGCACACAGAGCCTGCCCCAGCCAGGGCCCTGCACACAGGCAGGTTTCTGTAGGGCCGGGCCCAGGGCACACAGGGTGGGATGGGCTCTGTGAGCGCTGGCAGGGACAAGGCACCTCTCAGGAGGGGATGTCCAGGCCCAGGGAGATGCTCAGGGAAGGAGAGGGGGCTGGACAGAGCAGTGCTGGGGGAACAAACCCATCCAGCCCCTCACCTTCCCTCAGCCACAAGGAATCCTTTGCCTCTCACATCTCTCAGTGGCAAATTCTGAGTGCAGCAGGAATGCTGGGGAGTTCTGACCTCAGAAGGCCAGCAATGATGTGTGGGTAGGAAAACAATTCCTTAAACCAACTCCTGACATCTGTTTTGTTTCCCTTAGAAGTATGAGTGCAGATGGTATCAAGCCTCTCTGCAATAGGAATTACTCCCCTAATAAATCCTGAATATCCAGCCTTGCCCCTCTGCTAAATGGCCACAAACACAGGGCAGCAGGACAAGGATGGCTCCTCGAGAGCCCCCACACACTGCCCTGGCTGCTCCTGGCACATTCAGCCAGCACAACTGGAGCTCAGGCAGGGACCTGGGTGAAGGTTTTCCCAGAGCAGGAACAAGGGTGGCTGAGTCCCAGCAGGACAGGCTGCAGGGAATGGCCCAGGATTGGCTCCAAGCAGCCTCTCCTGACTTGTCCCTGTCCTTTCTCCATGAACAGGTGCCCATGTGCAGCCACAGCAAATGTCCAACAGCAGCTCCATCAGCCACTTCCTCCTGCTGGCACTGGCAGACATGCGGCAGCTGCAGCTCCTGCACTTCTGCCTCTTCCTGGGCATCTCCCTGGCTGCCCTCCTGGGCAACGGCCTCATCATCAGCACCGTAGCCTGCGGCCACCACCTGCACACGCCCATGTTCTTC